>NW_008348070.1:369342-370930 GCF_000622305.1 Nannospalax galili
CGCTGTCATTCGGAAAGGGCCCCAGGCATGCCAAATCTGTATTGCTTATATTTGTGAAGAAGACTGCCACCTGGCAGAAACTCTGGGACTTTCTGCAGGTAAGAGCTGCAACCTGAGTAAAGTTCAGTCTATGCAGCTTTTAAAACAACATCTGATTTCCTCCTTAGTTATGAAAGATTGCAGGCATCTCCCATAGCTCTGATGTCAGGGGCACATTTGTGTCTCAGAGGTTCTGTTGAGGGTCTTCTAACTCTTCTCTTCTTGTTCCTTCTCCCTCTGTGGCCAGACAGACACATAGCTAATTCTTTATCTCATATCAGCCTCAAATTCCCTATATAATCAAAAATAGCCTTGAGGTTATGACCCTTCCTCCTCTACCTCTTAAACACTAAGATTGCATGCACATTCCACCCAGCTACCACTTTCTTTTTATAGTGTGTGGGTAGAATCTAGAACTTTACATGGTTTTTATTTCTTGTTAGGAGTTAATTGTCTTTCATTTGTTGAAGGTCACAAGAACAGTATTAAAAACTCCAACATCCATGCCCCAGGTTTTAATTATGGCACATATTGTTAGTGATGACAGATTTGTCATCATACCTTAGCTCTATGTGCTTGATGGAATGTAGGAAATTTACTTAATAACTTTTAGATAATGTGCAATGAGATTAAGAGCTAACACTTGCAGATGGACCAGTAGGCAAAATCACTACCCTTCCCATATTTGTTCTAGCTTTGCTCACAGTGACATAGGGGATGAAGTCAGGGTATTGATCAAAGGGAGCAGAGTCCAGAGAATAGAGAATGATTAGGAACTCAGTTCCTGTAGTAGTTTACAGAGTCCCTTCCTGTAGCTCAAAGATTCATACTATTTGGAACGTAGGAATATCACCCATTCATAAGAGGTGAGATTATTAAAATAAGTGACATATGCATAAGAAACACTTTCCAGCAATTTCTGAGGAAAAATACTGACTTTGCACAAATATCCATGATCCTGTTTGGTAATGGCATTCCTGTCAGTCCGATCTCCCTCAAAGCACTAAAACAGTTTATGAATAGTGTAAGCATTTTCTTACCCCATCCTTTCCATGACATAAGTAGATTCCTCTGTGAAGGTGAATGACTATCTCAAGCTAGAATGGATGGACTGTTCTTCCCTGATTTGTTTTAAGTGTCACCTGCCCTGTGTTAGCAAAGGGAGATGTCCAAGCACAGAAGTCTGGTTGCCTTAACTGTTCTCTACAGAGACATCCTGTTTGGTAATGGCATTCCTGTCAGTCCGATCTTCCTCAAAGCACTAAAACAGTTTGTGAGTAGTGTAAGCATTTTCTTACCCCATTCTTTCCATGACATAAGTAGATTCCTCTGTGAAGGTGAATAACTATCTCAAGCTAGAATGGATAGACTGTTCTTCCCTGATTTGTTTTGAGTGTCACCTGCCCTGTGTTAGCAAAGGGAGATGTCCAAGCACAGAAGTCTGGTTGCCTTAACTGTTCTCTACAGAGAGCTCTAGGTTAGGGAGTTTCATTCAGCATATAGCTGTAATGTAGCCACGTTTACCTTTGAACCATCTAATGTTGTATTG
>NW_008348070.1:371456-387014 GCF_000622305.1 Nannospalax galili
CTGTGTCACAAAGTCCAATTTCCTAGTTGGGGACAATCCAATGCCCACTGAACATCTTACTCCCATCTGTCATGTTCATGTATTTCCACACATCACCAGAGTTAAACATGCCATTCTTCCCGATTTTCCTTCGTTCTCTTCAGCGTGCTCTGCCTTAATATTGTCTCCATCACCAGTTGCTCAACTCTGAAATTCAAAATGCATTCTTGCCCCTTTATCCTCTCATTCTCTATCAATTCTACTTTCAGTCAGTGGCTAAATTTCAATGGATTCCTCTCTCAAATTTGAATGAGCCTTCCTTGTTTATGTTCACTATTATATTGCATGGTCCTTATTTCTAGCATAAAGTAGATGCCAGTCAAGACTCTTACTGGATTTTTCTGTTTTTCAAATGCTGTATTTCTTTCCCCCATTTGACTTGATGCTTCATTCTACAATTAAACATCCAAGTTCTTGCTCCAGTATGAGCAAACAGTATGCAAACAGTTGTATTGAGACCATGCATAGTATGGAAACAGTTGTATTGAGACCATGTCATTCAACAATATGAGAATTGCTATAATTTACTAGACCATTAGGAAAATATTTATCACATGCCAACTGTATTCCAGGCCCTGTCCTATAGAATTTTAGAGAATAATAAACCAGATAAATGATACTTCTGCTTGGATTGGACTTGCATGAATGCCTGTACTGCAAATGAATTTGTACTTAAAAATTAAGTACTACCAAGTTAAAGTTAACGACACTTTAGGAATATAAATTTTAGTACTTTTGTATCCAATAAGATCACATGGCATGCAAAAGTAATTCAAATATTCACAGTGATTCCTACAGAATAAAGTTACTTCTTATTCATGAAAATTATAAAATAGTCATTGTCAATAAGCAACTAGCTTTCTTCCAGCCACTTACCTGGGCTCCTAGAGATCTGGGATACTTCAGACAATGTCAGAAGAACTGAGTACGGTCATCCAGGTAGAGATATTGGAAGGAATGTGCGAGTATTTCTAGAATTTTTGTAAGCTCAGCCTAGATGTGTCACACATGACATATGGTCCTGCCTTCCATTCACTGTAGCCCGTCATTTGGACAGAATGATGGCAACATGTTGCTGTGTGACCAGAAGAGAAGACAGTGTCTTAGGGACTGAGGAGACACTGTGAGTGTGGAAACAGCTTCTGATACAAAATGAAAGCAAAATAAAGATTTGTTTCATACACTATTAGGGCTAGCACATACACACAAAACATTCTAGTGGTCTGACTGAAAGCTCTAGTGGTTCTAGTGGTCTGACTGAAGTGGGTAAGGCCTGGCTTACTGAATACTGATGCCCAAAGCACGTGGCAGGTACAGATAAGAACTCTTATATTTGAATGAGTTGGCCTCTTCACAAATGACTATGGCTGCTTATTCTAGGAAAGGTTTTCCACAATATTTCTAGAATGACTTTTTTTCCAAAAGCAAATCCTTGCTCCTGAATTCTACATTTGGAAGATATTTACAAGTAAGAAAGGCAAATATTTTAAAAACTCCAGTATGCTATTGAGTCTATTAGTGGTGATTAATCCAAGTGTTCCCTCAGATATGTCACCAAATGTGATGTTCCTATGCAATCAAATACTTTACTTCATTCCTTTAAAGGAGTAGCACTAATATAATTAAAATATTTCTGTTTAATTGGCTATTGCTCTAGGTTTCTTGGTACAGAAGAACATCTTTTTTAAATTTAATGAGAATTTCTACACTTTTTAAAGTATATACATTCTAATCAATTTCTATTTTTATTTTTTCTACCATCACTACACTTTGATGCCCTGGCTTAACTGGCTAAATATACAGCATTTTATTTAATGGTTTTTATTTTCAAAATTAATTACAATTTCCTCCTTTTAATAGCTTAATTTGTAAAAAAATTCGCTAGTTTGAAATAAAATATTCTACTAAATTTTTCAGCAAGTACATTACATTGCTTGGTGATGTTGATCTTATGCTTAGATACGACCCTCGGGGTTTTTTCACACAGACCATTGTGAAAACACTGCCTCATATATTTACGTAGTCAGTGTTGAGTTATATGAATTTAACTGGATTGTATATTATCTTTAGCATTTATTATTCTGCTTCGTATCTGTTCTAGTTCACATATTCAATATTGTCCCTTCTTTTCCTGTCATACATTAATAATTGAAATTAATTCTGAAGGAGAGGGCAAAGACTCATTAAAAAAATATATGTGATGTGCAAAAGACTCATTAAAAAATATACGTGATGTACCTGTAAATAACTTTAAAAATAGGTAAACATACATTTTCAAAACTCTTGAGATGAGTTAATTAATATCTCATTCCATAACCTCCCTGAGATTTTATCCTAGGTTTTACATTTTGTAAAATAAATGTATGTTAAACCTTTTATATTGTATTTTAATACAATATTTATAAGTATTTTATCACAGCCTTGAGACACTTTCTTGATTTGCTTTTGTTTAAGATGTTTGACAAGATACTGATCCTCAGGCAGATGCTGCATTATACCACTGTAAATCTCTGGCTTGCAGTGAGTTCCATTAGCAGTCACTCATGCTACAGTGCGGCGATGAGCTCAGGGTTTTCTTCTAAACTGCAGTTATCCTCAATTTCACTTCACACATAGAGGGGCATGAAGTGGGACCACCAGGGATGCACACATGCGTGATGTTTCTTGTCTCTTGCAGCAACTAAGGAAAAACAAAACAAAGAAGAAGAGGTGCACGTGGGACCAAGTGGGAGCCTCAAGCTTTGTCCCTTAGAGAGAGCCCAAAGCATGTGGAAAGAAAGATCATCAGAGGTGCTGTGCCCAGAATTCAGGGATGGAGCGGGCTGAGGAATAAACAGACTGTTCTGAAGGGCTGTGCTTCTTTGTCACAGCTGAGATCATGTAAAATCCTGGAGAACCATTGAGGCACTCGTCCTATATGAAGGATTTCTACATCCTACAATCTGAGTTATACAGAACTGCAGACTTTGTCCTAATCCCGAGTAGGAAATGGGTCAGGTATTGTTCACTATTTTGTTCCGAATCAAAGAATCAGAAACTGGAAGAATCAGCATTACATAAGTTCAGGGATATTGACTTCAAACTTTGTGTTTCTTCCAAAATTTGTCAGGATTAAGGTGAGATCATGACCACCTGGGTTTCAGTGAGCTCCATTCCCATTCCAAAATTAAGATTCAGTTTTATTCCTGTCTTCAATCTGGCTTTCATGGGATTTTGTTTCTTTATAGGATTCAGGGAGGGGAATTGGGATCTGTCTTAAACACAGAAAGCAGAAATTGACTCAAACAAGACTGTTCATCCAATCTGCCTTCCATACAGATTTATCCAATAAGTGATAGATCCACTCGCACACGGCTTGCTCTCATTATCTGCAACATAGAGTTCGAACATCTTTCCAGGAGAGCAGGAGCTGATGTTGACCTCAGAGATATGGAAATATTGCTACAGGATCTGGGATACACAGTGAAAGTGAAAGAAAATCTCACTGCTCTGGTAAGTATTGTCAAACTATAGAAACAATATCCATGTCTAGTAGGAAGGAACTTAATCTCTTGCTGGTTTATAATGGAGCTCCTTTGGAAGGGTCCTAGATATCACATATCTCCTTCAAATTCAACCATCTTTTTTGTAGTTATAAACAATGCTTTTGTTTGAATACTTCAATACATATACTTCTAAAAACCATTCATTTTGTTAATTATCTGCTCTCTATTACACCTCATATATCTAATCCAAGGATGGTGGAAGTGTTCAAATGCAGCCATCTTTTAGTCAGTCTCATACAATACCTAATTGGAGTGTTTCTATTAACTCACCCATCTCTGGGAGACTCTATAATTTTTTATATCCTTCTATTTCATAGAAAGGATATTTTCTTTCCCATGCCATTTATTTTCACGGAGTTAGTCCATGAATCCTCTTGGTGTTTACTTATTGAATAATAAAATTATCATGATGGTGAACCACATGGTCCAAAATCACTGGTCTGATGTCTTGCAGGAGATGACTACAGAGGTGATGGCATTTGCTGACTGCCCAGAGCACAAGACCTCTGACAGTACTTTCTTGGTATTTATGTCTCATGGTATCCGAGATGGCATATGTGGAAGGAAATACTCTGAGAAATTCGCAGATGTGTTACAAGTAAACACTATCTTTCAAATGATGAACACTAGGAACTGCCCAAGTATGAAAGACAAACCCAAGGTTATCATCATTCAGGCCTGCCGTGGAGGTAAGTGCTGATTTCTTCAGAACATAAACCATTCACATACTGATGTTACATCTATGTCCAGCCAGTACTTTTCAGTGTCTTTGGGTCTATTCCTAAATATCAAAGAATTTCTATTTTACCACTCAAGTAATTGTGTCATCTGTGAATTGTGTTTCTAACTTGTAGGTACTTGTTGCATTCTCAACTAAAGAAATATCACTACCAGTATATAGAGATTTATGTTTAGATGCCAACTAAGTCACCTTGAGGGTTAAAAGAGATAAGAATTGTTGAAAATATGGCCCCTGAGATATATGTGCCTACTTATATCTATGAGAAAAATGGAGACTAATAAACTAATAAATATTGTTTTACAGAAGTTTCAAAGAAGAAGTAGTTTCCTTGGAAACATAACGTGAAGCCAAATTTTGTCTTTTTAGGGAACCAAGGAGTGGTGTGGGTGAAGGATTCTGTAGAGGACTGTGTAAACAGAGAATTACAGGATCCAGATTTTGAAGATGATGGTGTTCAGAAAGCCCATATAGAAAAAGATTTCATTGCGTTCTGCTCTTCGACACCAGGTAAAGGGGTTTATGTAGGTTGCCTTGCTGAGAATTACTGAGAAATTCCTACAAGAGTTTTATAGTGCTGGCACCTTTGTTTCATACCGGATAAGATTTTAAAGATCACCCTTTTCCTAGTAATGCATTAAATTTCCCTCATCCAACAAGAAAAACATACATATATTTTTGATGAATTGCTGATTATTAAACTCCTTTATGGTACACAGTATGAAGGATAACAGAGAATCGAAACTGAAAGGTGTATGATGTGTTGTTGAGCACAGTCAGAATACCAGTGTGCCTGGACATTGTGTTTCTACAGAGTAGTGAGAGTGGGGTACAGGGGACAGAAATGCTGACAGTGTAAATTCACATCCTGAGAACTCACATGAAAACCAGACACAGTTGTACAGAGGGCATCTCGAATCCCAGTGCTCCTATGAGAAAAATCTGAAATCACATGCAAGCTAGTCTATCATAGGTATTGGGGCCTTATATTAAAGTGAGTTTCAACTGTAGATATACAATGCATAAAAGTAAATAGACCTAATGATCTAAATGTATGCCATATAGTAATAATATTTAGATTACATTCTGACCTGTCCATTTATTGCATCCTAAAATAGTATGGATTATTTTGACTCTCGAATATTTCTTTGAATTCCTCACCAATACTTATAAATATAATATTTTAATGTGGAGTAAAATAGGATAATATATATAGACTATTGAACACAGTGTTGAATAAACACATTGAAAGACTGTTTAAGTTTCATAATTTAACTCAACTAATGTCTCATATTTATGTTTAAATAGAAGTCATTTAAATATTTCATATACAGGGTTTCACAGTTTTCAAAGGCCCACATTCACTTACTCAAGTCTGGTCCTTAAAGCCTTACCTCTGCTCAAACAGTTTACAGATCATATTCTTTAAAAAATATAAAACATATGTGTAAGGGTGTGTGTGTGTGTGTGTGTGTTAGAGTGTGTGGTGGGTCACAGCATATGTGTAGCATGTAGAACTCATAGGACAACCTTTGGTGTCAGTCTTCACCTTCTACCTTCTTGGATACAGGGTGTCTCTTGTTCAACACTGAATGCTCTAGGCTTTCTGCCCAGGGAGCTTGTAGGAGATTCTTCAGTCTGTGCCTCTTATCGTCTCATAGTAACAGAAGGACTATAGATGCCTGTGCTGCTGTGTCCACCTTTTATGTGGATACTGTGGCTCTGCGCTCACATCTGGTTTGTGTTGAAAGTGCACTCAGTGAGTCATCTCTCTAGCCTCAAAGTTTATTCTCACAATGAGGTACCTCGCTCTGAAGACAACCTCCTTCTGCAATGTGTAGACCATGCCCTTATATGGCCTCTCTAATTTTCCCTCAGCAATCAAAAACACCATGGCAAGACCCCTGCATATTTCTGGTTTAAGCATTGAACAGTCCTTAGTATCAAGCATAACTGTTCTTTCATCAAAATTTCTCCCAGTCTTGTACAAAGCATTCACCTCTGGCTACATAGTCCTTTGCAGGCCTTGGCAAACCTACCATTCATCTAGATTTTCTGTCTCCTTTTCCTTTCCTTTCTCCTCTCCCCTTCTTTTCCAGATGGCTCTTAGAGCCCACTGATCATCCACACTCAACCTCAACCCAGCTCCACCTTTCCCTCTGTACACCACAACCTCACGGTAGGTAGGGTTTTCCTGAAAAGAATCTGGACATCTGCTCACTAACTTTGTAGAGTACTTACAGATACCTACTTCTTCTTTCTCTCTACTTAACCTGCAACAATCCCTCCCCACAAACAGCTGTGCTTTTAAGGAGACTTAATTATTTACATGCATTTTATTACCATGACCATTGACTAAAAAATTTGGTTAAAGAATATGATTGCATATAGAGTTTTTCTCTTACACATTCCTTTGTATAAACTTTAAATTTCTTAGGTACATTTTTGCTTCTTTCCTGTTACATGATTATTATTTTTAACAATCCTCTTTTCCACAAAACAATTTCATATTACAATATGATGGGGTATTTCCCTCCTAAACCCTGGTTAGTCCTCTACTTCCATTCTGTTGGCTATATTATACTCAGTTAGCATTTTTTAAGACACAATATCCTATTTAATAATTGTAGTGTATTATATCTACTCTTCAATATTTCTTTGTGGAAGAAATTGTTAACTCTCCACTTTATAGTTGAGAGTATTACATTTCAAAGTGTATATACTCGACTTAGATCAGAATCGTTACAGAGCACCCAGGACACACACACTAGGATACTTGTTTTCCCAAACCCAGTCACTCTACCACCCCGTTCCACCTCCCTCTACTAGATTACAATTCCTTGAAATTAGGAGCTACACCATCTGAATATCACTGTTGTGCATAGGATCCACCTTGAGTTATAGGAAAATATACTCACTGAACTTTGAACTATGCACTCTATTTACAGATAACGTGTCTTGGCGGCATCCTGTCCGGGGCTCTCTTTTCATTATGAACCTCATCAAATATATGAAAGAACATGCCTGGTCTTGTGACTTGGAGGAGATTTTCCGAAAGGTAGGTCTCTAGGTGCCTCGTCACTTTGACTTCCCTGGATTTTAACTTTTCAGGGTGGAGTCTAATGGGGGATTTTTTGGACATGTTTGCTTTACAATAATGCCATTCTTCTGAAAGAATTTTGACCTTTTGTCAGTCAGCAATTCTTGAAATCAGGTTCAATGTGCTATGATCCGCATCCTCCAGAAAATAGTCATTTGCATTAATGCTTATCTTACCCTAAGTAGAAAAACCAGTCATTTATAATGTGTCTGAGTCCATCACAGCTTCAGAACAAGTAAGAGAATTTCATAGTTTGGGATACATGTTTGTTGCTGAGTAACTTACAGATGCAAGCAATTGTTTTGTTTAGCTTTGCTATAGTCAATGTTGTTTTTCAATCTCAAGGCAAAATTCTCCCCTTACAAAAAAAATATCCATAGACTTTTTTTTCCCTCTTTTAGGTTCGATTTTCATTTGAAAAAACAGAATGTGGGGTACAGATGCCCACCACTGAGAGGGTGACTTTAACAAAAAGTTTCTACCTCTTCCCAGGACTTTAAATTAGTAAGTTTTATAAATGCCTGTGTGTAGTTCATCTCTCTCTCTCTCTCTCTCTCTCTCTCTCTCTCTCTCTCTCTCTCTCTCTTTCTTTCTCTCTCTTTCAGAGAAGACCAATGATGAGTACCAAAATCCCATCTTGGTCCTGGTTTCTGAGTCTAGGGTCATAAATGCAGAGAACAAGGAAACACTGAAGGAATGTTGTTTTCTGTTCAGTTCATAATGCTCTGCTTTTCCTTTACAATCTCAGTCTCATGCTCCTTTTTGAGGGTCAGCTGCTATAGATACAGTGTGAAAGTTTTGTTTTTTATGTACTGCTCTTTCACCCTATATTTATGCAAGTCTTGGCTTTTATCTTTTAAGAGTGTGCGTGTCACCCTTGAGAGAGTGACCTGACACTTTGTATACCTTTCAGCAGAACTCTTACCTGTGTGTAATTTCTGTCTCCCATAGGATCCCAAGGCGTTCAATCATTTTGTACCTGTTTCTGAACTCACATCAACAAGAAGGCTACATTTCTCTAAATGATACAGTAAACCTCCAATAAAAGTGGAAGGGCGGCCTGGGCTGCTGCTGCTGCTGGGTTTTACCTCTCCATTCATTTCATTTGATGCTGTGAAGAGGAACAATATTTTCTGTTTCTTTCTTATTGGATCTGTTCTTTGACCGTTCCATTCCTGTATAAAATGCACTCTGAACAGTGTAACCACACCTTCTCCATACCTTCTCACGTTTATTACGTGCCCCTCCTTCCCGCCATTCTGAGGATTCATAGTTCCTATCTTTAGACCCATTGAGTTTAACCATGATCATTCATTTGACAATGGATTTAGTACTATCCATTGGATCCTGATGTGCACCTTAATGGGTACACAGTGAAGAAATCAACTTCCTCTCTCCCAGAATTCCTCACTAACCAGAAGTTCAGCTGAATTCTTTCACCATGACTCTTAAGAGTTGAACTGGCTAGGTGTACCATTATATCATATACCATATATCATTTGCTGGTCTTTATTCTGTAGAGACATAAATGTAAACCATACATATCTGATACCATAGGACACCATAGGTATCAGAGTTCTCAGAACTGATGCATATAATATAACTATGACAGTTACAGTACATGATGATAAATGACATCTCAAAACATGAGCTTAACACTGACAAAGATTGGCCAGAATCTACCCATTTCTAAGCTCTGTCAATGTACTTCACAATAAAAAAGCAAATGTTGATTCAGGCCTAAGTTTCCAACAGTTCATACTCTCTGAGTAGATAAAACAGTCAACAAACCAAGTATGGAACCATTAGCAGACACAGATGACATTGAACAAATAAATGGCAGGTTGTGATTTCCCTTCGTGGCTCCGTATTAAACATTCACTCTGTAAGGTGACATATACTTAGGAAGGATTGGCAGAAGGTCACATACTCTGTAATGCAATCTTTTAACCCTGAATTCTCAAAAACATTCAAAGTCGAACACGTAGCCTTCCCCATGTCTTTTCACTAAAGTTTCTTCTCACATGTGTCTTCCTGCTGCCATGCATTCATTCTGCTTTGGACTGAGATTGTTTCGAAGAGCAATCTTCCTTCAGAGGACATCAGGAAGTCATGGTAACCGGTCACTCTCAGCACAATGTAAATGTTAAGGTAATCTTACACAGTTGAAGAAATGCATGCATAAAGGACAAAAGGGTTGCCTTGAGCTGTCTAATCAAAAACTAAGATTCTAAACACACAGGGAGGGGAGGCTAGTACTAGATTCGACACATGAGAATTTGAAACATGATACTTGGTTAGCTCTCCCCTGGAAATGAGATTAACTGAGGAGATTTAACTCCTTCAGGATTCACATTTTGGAGAACAGAGGTAGAAACACTCAGAAATCAGAGATAGAATCATCACTGGCAACTAAGGGACCTGGGAGGAAGTAAGCAAAGAGGAATAAAGGTCCCTGGATTCAGCTTTCAGGGTTGTGTTTGTTACTTCCATTTTTGCTGCACTCGTGGGTTTTCATTTCTGGAAAGGAAAGAACAAGAGCTCAGGACACGGGGGCCAGCATTGAGTTACTGTGGGCTTCCTCAGGAGGGTGTGCTTTCTGAGCAGTAAGTAGTTTCACAATGTTATTGGAAGTCCCGCCCCCTGCACTAAAGGAAATGCCCAGGGACTTTCACTTTTACGGTATGAAGCTGTCTGCATGGTGGGAAGGAACTCAGGCTTTGTCCCATGGCTGGTGAGTCAGGGTCGGTTCCTGAGTAGGGATCAGGACTTGGGTCTCACAAAATACTTTATTTACGGTGCTGACTGACAGAAATAACAAGGAGGAGGAGCTGTGGTATAGAAGCTAATTTCTCTGTTACCGTGTACCTGGATTCTACTATGTGTAACAGAGTTACAGGATGGGGATTGAGGGATGCTGAGATATATTCTTCAGGCCAGAAATAAATTAGTTCCTTGCTTTATGTTTTTCAAAATTAAAGGGGAAGTTAAAGACACAGTAACACGTATGAGACAACTCTAGAAATTTGTAATGCGTTCTGAAATTGTTTCACTTTCCCTGGATACCAAGCTAGTGACAGGAAACAGACATTCCTCTCTGAAACACATTGGAGTGTGTTTGGGTCCATATCTCTTTCCTATCTCTTACATTCTTGATACATTCTTGTTCAATTGGCAATGATTCCATTTTCAACTCTCTAACTGCTGCTATGCACAACTCTAACACAATTATTTCTTACATTACTATGGTGGTGTTTTAAAACACTGTCCCTTTTTCCAGGACTTACCCTTCTGTTATATCTGGCATACTACCTTCAAATCACCTGTTTTATGCACAAAGGCTTAAAGGGCACAGAGCAGGAAATCATCAGGTGTTTTGACAGCAAGTGTTCAAATATGTCTGTATCTTATTATTTCTTTTGACTTCGTTCTCTGCATTTGAAAATGAGAAAGGTAGAAAAAATTGATAATTTTTAGTTCTTGTAAGATAATTTAGGGCTGGAGAGATGGCTCAGCAGTTAAGAACACTGGTTGTTCTTGCAGAAGACTTGAGTTCTATTCCCATCCTACATGGCAGCTAACAACTGTCTGAAACTCCAGTTCCAGGGTATCCAACAACTTCTTCTGTCTTCTGTGGGCATTGCATGACATGGGTTCACTTACCTACATGCAAGCAACACATGCATACACATAAAATAAAAGTAAAAATAATAAATAAAATATTTTCTAAAAAAAATAATCTGTAGTCGTTTAAAGCATTCAGTTTACTACTCTGCCCTTACCTTGAGCTAAATCTTAAATGTGCTATAAGCATCCACAGATAATTCTGTAGTTGACATGGCCTAGGTTTTTATTTAAGTTTGTATTTTTAGGAAAGATCATTAGTTAGCTTATTCTCAAGTCTCACATTCTAGGTCTCTATTAATGCAGTTCCTTATTTGGGAACACACAATAAGCATTCAGTTTACTACTCTGCCCTTACCTTGAGCTAAATCTTAAATGTGCTATAAGCATCCACAGATAATTCTGTAGTTGACATGGCCTAGGTTTTTATTTAAGTTTGTATTTTTAGGAAAGATCATTAGTTAGCTTATTCTCAAGTCTCACATTCTAGGTCTCTATTAATGCAGTTCCTTATTTGGGAACACACAATGACAACCTTTTACTAGATGTAGTTACAGATGACTGGCTACCTTTTAATGGATATAATTACAGATATAGATAAATGACAACTGCAGCTGTTATCTAAACTTTTGAGACAGGTTTTCCCAGCTTTAAAATACACTTATCTCTTTTCTGTTAACCAACCCCTCAAAATGTGATTTTTAGCCTAACACACAAAAACAATATATTTACTATACCCCCCCACACACTTACTTACTCTTGTTTCTCTATTTCTTTGAGTCCTTCTGTAGTGTAATTCTTTTCATGCTTTATGTCTCACAACATTTAACTAAACATCCAAGATGGGCTGTCTTGTCTCCTTCATGACTCTAACACAGCATTTGTTTGGTGGGTGGTCTGTTGTGTGACAGACTTTTCCTGGGGAGATGCAACACACACACACACACACACACACACACATACACGCACGCACGCATGCACGCATGAGCACATACCCAAGCGGTGTATGAGTTTGTGGCGAGAGAGCTAGCATCCCTCCACATACGGTTACACACCACGGAGACCTGACTCCATGGGTTCTCCGTTTGCCTGCAGCCGTCCTGGTGGCTTGTAGAGGATGATGACACAGCTGGAAGCCACCCCGGGAGCTCTTCACAGGCAGGGTATAGTTCATGTAGTCACACCTGCCTGTTTACATCCCTTCTCTTGCACCTAACCACAGAAAAGAGACCTGTGCAACAGGCCTACACAGCCAAGAGAGTTCTTTCCAAAGAGTAGCACTTAGATATGAGGGGACCGAGAATCTTCAGAGGGACCTTTTGATGTTCATCAATGGATGCAAAGATGTAAATCAGTATAAAATAGTTAGGAATGTATGACCTCATTCAAATATTCATTCCCATAAAATCTTTCAGTAGCTCAAGAGCCTATATAGAATCCTCCAAACAGCTCAAGGATTAGAAGACAAGATGGTGGTTCCCTGACCATAAGGGGGTTGCTGAGACGAGAGGTTGTTTCTTGATTGGTTCAGACTGCATGACATCCTATCAAGCTTCTTGCTTAGGAGCTTTTGCTTCACGTGTATTATCTTTCAATTAAAAATAACAGGGGGGCTGGAGAGATGGCTTGAGATTAAGAGGACTGGTTGCTCTTGCAGAGGACTTGAGTTATGTTCCCAGCATGCATACTGGGTGGCTCATATCCACCTGCAACTCAAGTTTCAAAGGATCTGATGCCCTCTTCTGGCCCCTAAGGGCAACAGCATACATGTGGTGCACATACATACATGCAGACACACACAAATATACATAAAAATAAAATCAATCTTTCTAAATAAATAAACACAAGGAGGTAGAAGAAATACTATTGAAAGAAAGTTCAAAGTATTATTGGAGTGAGGGAGGGAATGTCTGCAACTTAGTGCAAAGTGCTCCAAGTTATGATACATTTAATAAAGTTAATATTGTCTTTCTTTAAATATGTTGAATTTCAGATACTGATTATGTATATTAATTCATGTCTCAGCACCAGGACTTTCCTCCTCTAAGAAGTTATCATCCTGTGGATGAATGCTTTTAAAAATGAAATTCCTTCATAGTGTCAATTAATGAAATCTTTGTGGTGCCTTGTATTTTGCTCCCTTGCATGTCTACCTGTACGTTTGCCTATTCTGTCGCCAGAGTTCTCTCGGGTTCTCTTGAGCTATCAAGCAAACCATATAACATATGTTTATGTGCATTTATTATTGTCATGGGGAGGGGAGAGGGGAGTGACTTACAACAAAAGGAATACCCAGTGCCTAGCTCCACACCATTCAGTTCCAGGCAGCTCTGCTCTGAGTCACAGCTAAGAGCAGGCCATACGACATCCTTCCTGCAGCACACCTATAGTCACTGCAAGCTTTTGCCCATGCCTCAGGGTCCAGCGGCCTCGCCTCAGGTCCATAACTGTCAGGCCATTCTGTCCTTGAGTAAGCCCGGCAGCTGTGCATTCCCCATGCCCGTTGCTCCATGTTACTCATGGCTCACTGCTTCTGTCCCAAGATGACTCACAGCAGCCCCTCAGTAGTCCATCCTTAGGGGCAGGCCCTGCCCCTGGAGGAATTAGTCACCTGGGAGACACTTCACCCCTTTCCTCTGATCTTACAATCTTCCCGCCAATCTTCTGCTAAGGTCCCAGAGCATTGGAGGGGGTGATAGTTGTAGGGAGATCTCTCTTGTATCATGGTGAGATAGTGGCTTCTTGGGCTTCCCCATTAGTTGTCTTTAGGCCATGACCACCAATCTATCTCCATGGTGTTCCTTCTACTGTAAAGACAAATGGGAAGAATTAGACACATTTAAACAAACATGATTGTAAATACAAATGCCTAGAAGATAACCCAGTAGGCATATTATATTCATTAAACAATATACTTGTGATGGTGTCCCCACTGGGGCTGGTAGCCATTCTCAACACAAGGCTTGGTCTACAGCACAAGATGTGTGTTCCACCCTAAGAAGCAGGTCTTATCCAATTAGAAATTTGTCAGTTGTATGTACGTATGTATGTATGTTGGTCAAGCCATTATTGCACTTGCATTGCTTGGTACATCCTTAGTGTGCAGCATGTGGTGTCCATCATTGAGTAGAATCATAGGGAGTCCTTTTTATCCCCAAGGATCTGCATATCACCTTCTGGCAATATGAACATCATCCATCCAGTGGCATGGATTTTTTTGACTTAGTCTCAGCTCCATCTCTTCTCCCACACTCACAACATGCAGTTTCTTCAGCAACATGGCCTTACTGACCTTTCTAGTGTACAACTGACATTAGTGGCAATGGCCTTGGTGAATTTAAGGACCTCTAGGATCTATCACTGACCAACAGCTCATAGGGGGCAACCCACCCCTGGTACTGTAGATTTTCTTAACAGTTGTATAGTTTGGGAGTCTCTGTCTTTATCTTACCCAACCTACATAAAACTCCCAAGAATCTGACAGCTATAGCTGGCCTTTGTTTCTTCAGGTAACTTTCAAATGGTTTTCACATTTGTAAAACACTCAAAGGAAGGTTAACATTATATATTAAATCATAGACAAGGTCTCACAAAGCATGGAAAGGTTTTGTCCATTCATATTGTTTTCTCCATAGATCCTTGTTAGGTACCATAGCATGGGTACGAGGCATTAATTTGGTTAGCTCTTTACCATTTTTAGTTATCCCTTTGGAGTCATTTTGTACTTAGGGGATTTTACATGGAATCTTTTTTGTATTCTTTGATTCTTGCTACACTTACAAGTGTTGGCTCCAGTTGCCTGACCCTGCACTGGGCTAAGGAGGCAGGGGGATTGCCCCGTTCCTACTGCACTTGTTGGTTCCCTGAGTCAGGCAGGCCCTGGGTCTGCCGCCTGACTGAAGCCATATCTGTCCTCTTCCCATTGACCACACCAGGGAGAACTTGGTGGGAAAACCTGCTTCCACCCCTAGTATAGTCTTTATCAGAAGAGAAATGCATCTTAGTTAATCCTTGGGGATTCTTAACCACCCCTTGTACAGTTTTTATTCTTTGAATGACCTTTGTAAACTCTTTTCTGGTTTTAAAGCCTTCCAGAAATGCCTTAGTACTGAATTTGTTTTTTTATCATTTTTTTCCTCTGGCAATTTGGGCTTTACATAAGTCTTGTCACATTTGTCTTCAAGTAACAAAAGTAGACCATTTCTTCTGTCTGGTCTTTTTTATATCTCTTATAGGGTGTTCTGTTATTTTACAGACACATTTTACATGCTGTTAGAATCATTTAGATTTTCCAAAACCTCTCTCATTTTACAAAGATTCTGTCCCATACCATTCTCGAGCTCTCAGTTCAATTAAGCTTTCCTTTATAACTCTAGTGAACACAGTCTTATCTAGCCCAGTGAACTGGACATCATATATTGCTTTTTTCATACCTAGTTCTCTCAGTAATGCCTGCCCCTCCTTTATAGTTCTCCAGCCCCTGCTAATCATGTTAGTCTCCCTTGGTGATG
>NW_008348070.1:387056-411104 GCF_000622305.1 Nannospalax galili
GTTAAGGACTGCTCCCCCTGCATTGGCCTAGGTTGAACAGCCTATATCACAAGGACAGATGGGTGGTTTTATAACTCAGCTGTGAAGCTTCTGAAGGACTTTGGCTGACATCATTTGCTCCCATGTCCCATACTCTCACAAGCCACATGGCTAGGGGCTCTCTGCTTGCTTGCTTGTAAGGTTTTTCTATGTTTAACAGTTCTAACACGGAATATTTCCTGGCTACAGCACTGTCAGCTTTTTTTTTCCTTTTGTGCCATTGGTTGAATCTGAGGGGCAGCTTTAGCTACCTTTATTTTTAGGTCATTTTTCTTTTTACTATTATCTGTCTCTTCTTCTGAGTCCTTGGACCTTACACAAGTCAAAATGTTCTGCCTTTTCTCTCTCTCCAGCTTTGCAGCTGGGTCTGCCAGGACTTCCCCAGCTTTTTAGGCTTCCCTTGCCTGGGACACATCTTTTATTATGCAAAGATGCGGCACTCTCTCTCTGGGTACTCCATTTGGCTCCAGAGCAGGTAAAAGATTTTCTAGCCTTTGGGTAACCTTTAACAAATCTTCACATACCCACAACATATACCCACATTTATAACATAGCTGTGGCCCATGCTTCTGCATGGCTGACCTTTTTTTAGTAATCCATTTAAAAACCACATCAGTGCTGCCATCCCATCAGCACGCTAGCTTTTTCCAAATTTCAGTGGTTGTCATTAACATCATCCTGCCCGCTATGCCAATTTTGTCGACAGAGTTCTCTAAAGTTCTCTTGAACTATCAGGCAAACCATATAACATATCATCATGTGCATTTATTATTGTCATGGGCGGTGGAAGGGGGAGTGACTTACAATGAAAGGAACACCCAGTGCCTAGCTCCGCACCATTCAGCTCCAGGAAACTCTGATCTGCACCACAGCTCAGAGCCCACCATATCACATCCCTCCTGTGAAACACCCGTAGTCACCCCTAGCATTTGCCTACACCTCAGGTCCAGTGGTCTCGGCCCAGGTCCATAAGTGTCAGGCCATTCTGTCTTTGAGTACACCTGGCTGCTGCGTGTTCCCCATGCCCATCACACTGCATTACTCATGGCTCACTGCTTCTATCCCAAGATGACTCTCAGCAGCCCCTCATGAGTTCATCCTCTGTGGCAGGCCCTGCCCTTGGAAGAATTAGTCACCTAGGAGACACCTATGATGTCCAGAGATGTCATTCCTAAAGGAAAATGTCATTTGACTAACAAACTGTCATTTGCAGAGATGTTCATTAAACATCCCTCAGCGAGAATCTTCCCAAGTCCTCTATTCTTTGTCAAGTCAAACTTATCTTACTATTATCCATCCATTTATTAGAAAATTAGAAAATTTATAGCAAAGTAAGGAAGTAGTTGCTGAGAGCAATAATGGAATCATCTCCCTCAGCATATCCAACAAATCAGTGTCCAGTCATGTCCAATTACCACTCAACTACTTGTCAATGGAATAAAAAAGCAAGCACAATTCTTGCATTCACTGTTCAAAACAGACACCTATTGGATTTTATGGAAAATAGAAATGATGCCTGTTACTTCAGTATGAAGAAGGTTGAACTCACTTATCGGTCATGAAGGAAAAGACAAAAGCTGTGTTCATTTGATTTGCAAATTGTTCTTTCTTGGTCTCAATTTGAAATGTTATAGTATGCGCACACCTGTGTTTATTTACATATATACATGCATGTGTTATAGGCTACGAACCACATATGAGGGAAAACATGGTCTTTTACATTCTAAGATTGGGTAATGTCACTTGATATTGCACATTTTAGGTCCATTCATTTTGCTGAGAATTTTTAAATTTCATTTTTGCTTTATTGTTTAATAATATTCCACTTCATATATATATATATATATCTAGATTTTCACTGTCATTCATCTGTCAATGGACAACTAGATTGGTTACATTTCCTTGCTATAGTGACTAGAGAAGAAATAAACATGGATGTGCAAATATCTCTATAACAAGATGTGGAGTACTCTTAGAATATGCCTAAGCCTTAGGTAGTTGGGTCATACGGTAGCTCTATTTTCAATTTTTTGAGCTACCATTGATTTCCATAATGGCTGTACCAATTTACACTCCCACCAGCAGTGAATAGTGTCCCTTTTTCTACACACTGTTTCCAACTTTGTTTTTGGATTTCTTGATGATAGCCAGTCTGACTAGAGTAAGCAGAATCCCAAAATAGTTTGATATGCATTTCTCTGATGTCTCAGGATGGTGAAAACTTCTTAAATTAGTTGTTGGACATTTGTATTTCTATTTCTGAAAACTATGTATTCAATTAGTTGGCACATTTTGACTGGTAGTTTGATTTCCTTGGTATTTATTTCATAGTTCTTTGTATATTCTGGACATTGGTCCCTTGTCTGATGTATGTATAGCTAATAAAGATTTTCTCCTATTCTGTAAGCTGTCTGGGTGTTCTGCTGACAGTTTCATTTGCTGGGCAGAAACTGCTAAGTTTCATATATGGGGCTAATTCCTGTGTTTATTACACATTTTAAAAAAAAAATATCATGTGTATGAGTGTATTGCCTGCGTGTAAGTGAACCTGTGTTGTGTGTCAACCACTAAGGTCAGAAGACAGCATCAGATTCCCTGGAATTGGAGTTATGGGCAGCCGTTATCTGCCATGTGGGTGCTGACAATCAAACCCAGAGTCTCTGCAAGGACAGCCAGTGCTCTAAACTACTGAACCATCTCTCCAGCCCCTTATTATACATTCTTAGAGTTCAATCAAGCCTAAATTTTGTTTGTTCACAAATTTAGTGATCAGTGATTTTTAGAGAATTATGGAAGATGATAATTTTCAGAAATAGGAGAGATGAGCTGATGGACCCCAGCTACCCAGACCTTAGAATCTAATGGTAGAATACTGACATAGAAGGTAGAGTCATAATTACATGGAAATAAGCCCACCTTGGGAGAACATTAGGAACCTTCAGAACTCAACACTATTGACATTTAGTCTAGCCACAGAGCATCAAAGGAATTCCATGAATATAGTGTTAACTAAGGCAGGACTTGGAGGGAAACTGAGGAAAGTGGAATGATAGGAAGTAAGGAAGACACGGGACTGAAACTGTATAAATCCCTATTTAAGGGTTTTCTCAAACTAAAAGAAGGCTGGATATTTAAAAGTAGTGAGCAAAGTAGAAAGAATAACAGAAGATTGTGCTGAACGACAATACCTAGGTTATATTAAGATGTGAGTTTTCATCATCAAATTCAGATGGTAGAGCAATCAGTCTGCTTCACTGTGGAGAATTAATAAGTAGACAAGAGAACTGTAAGGGCTACAGAGTCATTGAGAGTCGGAGGATTTGGGCATAAACAACAACGACAACAACAACAACAACAAAATATAAAGGAATTGAGATGGATGACCAGATTCTGCAAATATTTAACAGATATTATCAGAAAAATAGAGATTTAGATAGAAAACAAGATAAAAATAAATGGAACAGGTGTCCATTAACCCATGCTATTCTTTCTCATATTGGGGATTAGATACTAAGTACTAGTAACGGTATGAAGAACGGGAATTTAAAATAAGACATTCCAATGGAAAATTCAGCATAATGGCAATGTAGGCTGTTGAAATGAGGCAGCTCATTCACTATTAAAGATGTGATTCTTAATATTGGACTCCACACCGAGGCTGGATCTTTGCATCCTAGAACTTGCACACTGAGAATGTGTCACTCATGAGAAGCAACTTCAGCTAAATGCTAAATGTTTGCTTTTAAATGACAATTTATCTATTATAATTGGCAAATAATTTTATGCTCATTATAAAAAGTGTGAAAGGTTTAAGCAGAATTAATATATGTTCTACTTCCTATATTTTTCATGTGTGTGTGCATGTGTGTTTGTGCATGATAATATGCATTTAGAATGAATTCTCTGAGTAATTTGCAACAATGCTGTGCATCCTTATAACTATACTCACCATACGGTCCAGCGGAGCTTTGATTTTGTCTCTCCTATCTAAAGATCTGTGGTTTCCATTGGTTAGCATCTCTATAAACTACTCCCCTATCCACACTAGTATGTGTCACTGCTGAGTGTTACAGTCCTAGATTCCACTAGTAAGACAGGTAGGATTTTGACTTTTAGTGCATGACCTAGTTTATTTTACCTAATCTAATGTCCTACAGTTCTACCCATAGTTTCACAAACTTCAAAACTTCATTTTTAGGAACTGTTTGAAAATCCAGAGGGAAATGTATTAGTTCAAAGTCCTACTGAAAAATATACATACAAGAAATATGTGGGTGTGTGTGTGTATAGCTGAAGGTTAGATAATAAAAACCACAGTGCCAGCCAAGATAAACCTCCAGTTGTCTGTCAGGGTGGTTCAAGACACTCCCCAAATAACACAGGCTATTGCCCCATCCCCGGTTGCCCCCAGAACTTGAAGGTAAGACCCTGTTACTGAAGGCAGGTGACACTTTGGACACAGAATTTGGAGCAATCAAGCTGGGACAGACATGGAAGACTTTTCCCAGAAGATTAGCTCTCTTGATAACAGAAGATATAATGCACTCTGCCAGTTATTGTCCCACCCAACTACAAAGCCTATAACCCACAATGACAAACACAGAAAACTATCACTATTGGCGCAGTAGTAGAACTTTGATCTAGGGGGTAATCGACAGCTGTCTAATTGGAAATAAGGCCTGCTCAATAGGAGGGAACTATGTTTGAAATTGTTAACATAGACAAATACACATGGCTGGAGAGGTCATAGATCCTAAAGTAAAACTTACTTTTGCCACATCTCTAGACCAATGCAATATCCCACTTCATTCAAAATATGCAACTTCATCTTTACAGACAAATGCACCTTTCACTCCTCATCAAATAAACTTCTTTTAGCAATAAATGGGGACTATTACAGAGTTCTAGAAGTGATCAAATGTAAAGAAAAAATGACTGAGATGCTTAAACCTAGGTAACACATCTTCAATGCATTTTCTGCACATAGGATGAATCCATGTCTCACCTCTCATTAGAGAAGTTTCTGTGTGCAGCAGATGGTGATCAATACAGAAACCCACAATGGGATAATGTGCAGAGAACAGGAGGCTGTAGATTCCTGAGTAGGACACCTATTTCAAACATCAGCGCCCTCTGTGCTCAGAGATTATTGAAGAAGAGGGGAAGAAAAAATTGTAAGAGCCAGAGGTGGTGGATGATCACAAGGAAACAGATTCTTCAGAGCGCTTGTTAGATACTCGTTTGAACTCACAGCGATGGTGACAGCATGCACAGCATACAAGCCTAAACCAGACAAAATTCCCAATACAGTCATCAGAAAATACTTAAGAAATCCCAACCCAGTCTGAGAATTTTGGGCAATTTGTTGCTGCTAAGAGGAGAAGAGACAGTGTTTTACAGAGAAGGAACACTTGGTGGGCCCAGTGGATATACCTACACTAAAGGGCATTGGGAAAGAGAAATCTGACAACTGTAAAAGAGTCCATTGAGTCAGGGGTGTAGGGGGAGGTGTGGCTAGAGAAGAGCATCTAAATATCACCAAAATATATTGGATAAAACCACAAAAATTCAATTAAAAATAAAATTATTTTAAAATGAGTCTCTAAACAAATTTTAAAAAATGAATTGCTAAATAGAATCCTATTGTTTAGATATATAGATAAATCAAATTTTCCTTACATATTTACCTGTCCACAGATGCTTTGATTTTATGTCTTGTCTTGTGTATAATACAGCAACAATGAGTATTTAAATTCAACTGTCTCTTCTATTTCATGCTTTGGATATGCAGTTAAGTGTTGGTTTGTCAATTCTAATGTATTCCCCATGGTGTAATTTTTCCTTAATCTGACTGTACTAGTTTGTGCTCCCACTGATAATGCAGACAGGTGCCCTTCTGTTAAACTACTCTACAAAGTTATCCTTTATCTTTTTGAAAATAGCTGTATTTAAATTCAACTGTCTCTTCTATTTCATGCTTTGGATATGCAGTTAAGTGTTGGTTTGTCAATTCTAATGTATTCCCCATGGTGTAATTTTTCCTTAATCTGACTGTACTAGTTTGTGCTCCCACTGATAATGCAGACAGGTGCCCTTCTGTTAAACTACTCTACAAAGTTATCCTTTATCTTTTTGAAAATAGCTTTTTAAAAAACATTTTAAAATTATTTTTATTTTACTTGTATGAGTGTTTTGCCTGCAAGTAAGTGCATCTGTGTTGTACAAGCCTTCCGAGGCCAGAAGAGGGTGTCAGATCCCCTGGATCTGGAATTACAGACAGTTACTGGTTGCCAAGTGGGTGCTGGGAATCCTAGGTCCTCTGGAAGAACAGCCAGTGCTCTTAACCACTGAGCCACCTCTCCAACCCCCAAACAGCCTTTAAAATAACTATGAGACAAAATCTTATTGAGGCTTTAATTTGATGATTAAAAATACTGAATAAGTTTTTAATATAATTATTGGCTACCTGTAATTTTCTGTAAATTTGTCTTTTTGGTACTTTTACTGATTATTTTGGGGGGAAACAGGCTCTCTCTGAAGCCCAAGTTGGTCTGGAACTCACTTTGCAGACCAGGTTGACATGAAACACAGAGATCCGCTTGGTTCCGCCTTCTGAGAAATGGGCCCAGTATTTTTAATTTGGTTTGTTTGGCTTTTTGCCATTAACTAGGTTGGATTTTCTTTATATTTGGGGTATTAGCCCATTATCAGAGCGCAAATATTTTCTCCAATCTGCAAGTTGTATGTACCCTCTTTTCATTCTTTCTTTTGGTGTGAAAAGTCTTTAAAGTCTGGAATTGTCACACTTACATTAACTTTTGTTGCCTGCGCATTTATAGTTATATTGATAAAATTATTGCTTGGGCTAATGTAATAGAAATTTTTCTCTACACAATCTTCCTATTTTGCACAATTTGTTGTCTGATGATTTTCTTAGTTAATTTTTCATATGATCTTAGATATATTCTAATTTCATTCATCTGCATGAGGATATCTAATTTCTTTCTCTTTTAATTTAAAAAAAAATTTTTACGTGTATGCCTGTATTGCCTGCATGCAGGTAAGTGCACCCATGTTGTGCAATGTTCACAGAGGACAGAAGAGGATGTCATATCCCCTGGAACTGGAGTTATGGACAGTTGTTAGCTGCCATATGGGTGCTGATATTCGGATCTGAGTCTTCTGCAAGAACAACCAGTGTTCTTACCGTTGATCCATCTCTCCAGCCCTGAGGATACCAAGTTTCTGCAGTAGCTATTGACGAGCCTGCTAGTGCTTCACTGTGTGTTCTTTGAACTTTGGGTGAAAAAAAAAATGAGTGTGGCTCTTTAGCTCTGTTTCTATGTTTTCTTTTCTTGTCCATTGGTTTTTTTGTTTTCATTTTCTCCTGGTATCATGCAATATTGAATACATTACTTTATAGTATACTTTGAGGTCATGTAGAGTGTTCCTTATAGCTTTATTTACTCAGAATTTCTTTGACTATTTGGGGTTTGAATAGGGTTATTTATGAATTTTAGGGTTTTTTTTCTACTTCTTTAAAAATGCCGCCAAAATTCCAATAAAGATCCCATTGAATCTATAGACTGTGTTAGGTATTATGGTATTTTAACAGTGTTAATTATTCCATTCCACAAGCAAAGGATATCCTTCTCTTTATACATGAAATTCCATGTCCAGCATCTCCTTGATTAAATTTACTCTTTACTACATTTTTGTAGATATTTTTAGTCAGATTTATTTCTTGAATTATTTTTCAGACAAGTTAGATGGTAAATAAAATTAACCATTTTTATGTTTTTTAATCATGAGATCTACTGAAGTACTTAATAATCTTTTTATTATTATTAAATAGCAAGCCTTTTGAGATGGGATATCCTATACATTCCTAATTAACCTCAGACTTGTGCTAGTCCTCTGGTCGTGGCCTCTCAAGTGCAAGAATTCAGAATTGTGCAGCAGCACACCCACCTTTCTTTCACTTGTTCTCGTAGCTTTTGGGGGGTATTTTAAATTTTATGTAAATGGAATCATGTTTTCTGCTAATATGGGCAGTTACCATGCTCCTTTCCAACTTAAATGGTTTCTGTTTGTTCTTCTTAATTTCTAGGGCTTCCAATACTTTATTGAGCAAGAGTGGTGAGTGGGGACATCTGTGATATTACAGAGGAAGCAAGTTTTAACTACTGAATAAGTTGTTAACCATGATTTTGTCACATATAGTCTTTGCTAAGTAGAAGACCCCTTTATCTATGGCCTACCATCTTGCTACACCCATCACTCAGTCCCCACTCATTGATCTCTTAATATAAAAATAAGTATGACAGATGCCTAGACTCAGGCAGATGTTTCCCACAATAACCTGAATTCTGCTTACATTTGCAAAGTCTGTACAATGACATCTGTACACTGCATTCCAAAGCCAATGTTCCTTCCATCTCTTTATGCCTCTCAGAGCCTGCACCACCTGCAGTGTATTCCAATCTTCCATTTCTTGAAGTGTCTTGTCTGTTCGTATTTATCTGTTCACCAAACGGCATGTACCATCACCTGATTCTGTGAGGGAGGTTCATTGATTCGCTGCATTTCATTGCTGGCTTCTCAGGTCCATTTAATCTACGTTATTTTCATTGTTTACATCAATCACTTAACTATGTTCTCTGTGTATGAGATTAAGAGTTGCTAATATTCCTTTTACAGAAATTTTGTGATATCCACGGAAGATGACTCATGTAAAACAGCTGGCACAGTAGGAGCTCAATAAATGTTTATTGTTACTGATCTAGTGTCTTGGTTGACTATATACACAGTATAGATAATCTTCATTTGTATACTTTGTGGCAAATTATTAACTAAATGCTATTTATCCTTATCACTTAGTTGTTAAATTATTTAAAATAAGGAACTAACATCTATCACATTGAATAATAAGGGTATTGTAAATTATTATTTATGAAGTACTTAAACTGGAGACTTGAAAAAAATAATGATATGATTACTTTTTAGGCAGTCTCTAGATATTAGTGCACATTTATCAAACTAACTGATGAGGCAATTTTTCATATTTCATAACCTCTCTGTGTTTTTCACAGAAGAAATGGCCAATACATGTTTCTTAAAAGAAAACTCAAGGTAACAGGAAACATGGGTCATTACTTCTGGGCCAAAGTTCGTTATTTCTATGTTGGCAAATTTTCTTTGACTATGTCATTTTGTGTCAATGTTACCTTTATAACTTTAAGCAGTGGATGACTAATTGGAGAAAATTAAGTGAGGACTGGTTTGATATTCTGACTTTTCACTGTCTACATTTTATCTATAGAACTAAAATAAAATAATACTCTGATATCTGCACACTAATTCCCTAAAAGATTAGTTTTCAATACTTCAAGAGTAACTGTAATATTACATTAATTTTTAAAAGTTTTTTGGTTTTTGGGAGTACATGATCCCACTTGTAATCCTGCCTGGCCTGGAACTAGTGGTGACGGTAAGAGAAGCATGACTTCCAGTGACTAACTCAAAATTTCCAGAGTCTATTCCATCACCACACTCAATTCCCTCTTTACCTTTTTACCATTCCATCACTAAAGTATCATTTTTCTCTAAAATAATCCTCTGTTTAGGGGTCCCTTTGCCCTTCACAGGGTTCCATACACTTTCCAGGTAGGTAAAAGGCAAAGTTCGGTGCTAAAGCCATTTGTATAAATAACTAGCCAAACAATAATTACAGAAGGGAACACTTAAAATGAGGTTCTGTCATCTTGTGAATTTGTACCATCAGCCTGGGCTTCTCTGAAATGGGGTCCTTTCTAACTCTTCCTCACATGGCTTTGTAAGGCCAGGAGTGTCTCATAGCCAGGAACATGATTGCTCCAACCATGTCAGCTCTCAGCCAGCATTCTCGCCTCTGAGCTCCAGGCTCATGTCTCTGATTACATATTCATTACATATGGTCACATGTTCTGTTGATCATGAAATTAACATAGCTAAAACTAAACACATACCCCCATTCAACCAACTAGCTGCTTTTTCACAAACTGAGACTCCAGGACAATTTGAACGTACTGGGCAGGCCAACCAGGGTATCAGGTAAAATGGGATTTTAGAATTGGTCAAGAGTTTGGCCAGCACTGTGGGCATGTGAATGCTGAAGTATCTTGCCAAGTCTTGAGCATACAGAGTGAAGGATGTCAAGAAGCCAAGCTATTAGTTGGTGACACCTGACAGATATGTCTGCATTTGTGCTACCTGTCAAGCCCTTGAATCAGAGATATCATCACTCCAAGTTCTATCTGCAAAACACAATGAATAAAATAGAAAAATTATTACAGAAAATATTAAAAATGAAAATTTGGCACAGTAACACTACATCTCAAATTTAGAGAAAATCAAACAGAAAATACCTTTCCTGATTCATACTGCTGAACAGAATTTTCAAGTTATCATTCCTTTCCTGAAAGGAAACTTTGTAGTGTGAGATCTTGGTAAACGTTTGATTTGTCTGAGTTCCTCCTCAGGAGGAGGGCTCTGCAATTTCCCCATTCCTTGCATAATCCTGGTAGTTATGTTAAGCAACTTCTGATAGTGTCACAGGTCAGAATGTGAGGTGTGTGTGTGTGTGTGTGTGTGTGTGTGTGTGTGTGTGTGTGTTGGTAGCTTAATTAGAACAATCATCAAAAAAGAACAAGGTCAGTGATTGTGAAAGTCTTACAGAGTGAGGCACAGCAATAGTAAGCTCACGTTTCTACAGAAAATCCTAGGGAAGAATGGATCAACAAGGATCCAAAAACCAGGGTCTTCAGCTCTGCAGAACTACCCAGGAATGTGGAAGCAGATGCTGTTGAGCTGAGCCACGTGGAGAATGACTTCATAGCCTTCTACTCCACAACTCCACATATATGTTCTTTTGCCTCTGTTTTGCAGGTTAAGGGCTACCTATTAATATTTCAAAAACTTCAACTTTGGTTTTATACAGATTCTCTCAGACAAATTCTGAGTTAGTCAATAAATACATCAATAAATTAATCTTACCGTTGTTCTGAGGCAATGGGTTTCCCTACACTGTTTTGAAACTGAACTTTTACTATAAGTCTTGCAGTATATAGAAGAAGACATACAAAATGATTAAGGTTTTCCCACACAAGGCATCCCTCGACGTCACACCATTCAAAATGAACAACTGATTCATTTTCTGATCAGATCCCTTTAACATTCTTGAATACGGTTTTACGAATCACAGGACTGACTCCTTTCTCATACCCTCAGCCTCCAAGCCCCTTTTGCATACTTCTTGTCAAATTCTAGGTATGATGATTCTGTGACATGGTCCACTAGAACGGGGGCACCCTGCTAAAAGCTCTGGAGAAGGTCATGGTGAGACTGTGAATCTAGAGATTTGGAATGGTGGATGTAACTTGGTCTCTGGATACTGTCTTCTTCAGGAGCTTTATATTAACTTTGTAGTTTGCAAACTTTTAATCCATACTTTTAAAAATTCTTTATGGAGGCAAATTTGACTATCAAAAACTTGACAGATTTATTGTCTACAGCTTTATGAGTTTAGAAATATGTGTAAGTCACCATTACCACAAAGAATGTCATATGCACATCTGGCCCCCAATGGTTCATCCTTATCATGTATTTTCATTGTTGTATATGTTTTAGATAAAAACACATTGCGTGAACTCTGCAAACTTATCAAATTTTGAAGTGGATATTGCAGTACTGTTGTTTATAAAAGATGATGATACAGGAGGCTCTACAGCAGCATCAATGACTTGATCATCTATAACTGAAAGGTTGATTTTATATATCCACTTTATTTATTATATTGTAAAAACAATCATGACATAATAGAATCAGTTGGCCACTTGCTCTCATTTATTTCCTGTGATGTAGACAGCTGCAAGAATCCCAATACATTACCACACAATCTCTTCCAATTCTTCCCAAGCTGTCCCTGTATTACAATTTTTGCAAGGTTTTGGTTTTGTTTTGTTTTTCTTTGGGAAACAGGCTACTATACAAAAATGAGTTAGTGTGGGATTACCAGTGCTTCTCCTTGACACACTGTAAAGGTTATTCACAAGTTCTCCTTCAAAAAAATCTCAAATCAAAAATACAATAAAGTAGTCCAAGACATTATGCCACGGTCTATCACTTCCTATCTTCACAGATAATTTGTCCTACAGAGATGAAGAGAGCTCTTACTTCATCATCAAACTCATCTCCTGCTTCCAGAAATATGCCTGCTCCTATCATCTACCGGATATATTTAGAAGGTGAATTTTTTTTTCCTTTTATGGGCATTCAATTATTTGCTCAGAAAAAGTTATTGCTATTTATTTTCCATATGCTGTTTTTCGTGCATATAAAAAGGTAGACTGGCACCTATTTTCTTTCAATGACATGTTCAAAATTTGGTTTAGAAAACAATTTCGATACCCCACAGTGAGAAAGCAAAGCAGAATAAAATACACAACATATATTGCATGTTATGTGCAACCAGACTATGAGTTCTCAAAATTCAGAGAATGAAAATTAGTTTAAAACAACTGATGAATTTAGTGTAAGTGGATATTTCGTGTTCTACTGAAGACTGTTTTACACTGGTGACAGTGTGCTCTCACTCTGTTTTCCACGTGACCAAACATGAAACAGATACAGTGGAAGGAAGATTATTATGACTCACAGTTTTAGAGACCTGGCATCTTGTGGCATGGTTGTAGTTCCTGGGGAGAGGCCCTGAGAGGCAGCTAGTGAAGTCTTACTTCCAATGCCTATCCCAGGATATCAAAGAAGATAGAACTGTTTGATGTCCACCAAGGAGAGCTGCATGTGTTTAACGGAGCTGGCCTAACTGGGTAGCTCTTTATGCAGCAGATCACAGAGCTGGAGAAGTGGGGCTGTGTTACATGACCTTATTCCTGGAGGAAGTGAGAACTATTTACTTGTTTTAGATAAGGAATAAACCAAAGCAAGAATATTACCAAAGTCCAATGTGGTGAACAAATGAGTTTATTGGAGTTATTTACAAGAAGCATTAATGATGAGTTTCTTACAGGAGCAGGAAATATACAAAGGCAGCTGATCACCAAATTCCACCTGTCCTGGAATTCACTTCATGACTTACAGACATCTCAACAGATCAGAGAATTTCTCTTCCAGGAAGCGTTCGTAGTCTGTGTCTCTTCAAGGAAGATTGACTGATCTCTTTCTTTACCTTACCAGACCTACTTTACTGCTAATATAAGGTTAGAAAGATGGGCCTGGTGCATTTGGCTTGTTTTAGGGACTTTGTGAGGCTTCTGAGTTGTATACTTACTTATGTTTTCTTTTGTTTGTTTTATAGACAGTGGCTTCATGGAGCCCCAGCTGGCCTAGAACTCTCTATGGAGACCAGGCTGACCTTGATCTTACAGAGATCTGCCGGCTTGTGCCCCTCAAGTGTGGGATTAAAGGCAAATGCTACCACACCCAGTATACTTCTTGAACATTAAGGAGCCTCGCTTTAGACAATCCAGAGTTTTAAGTAACTTCCTGGTAGGATGGAATTGTAAAGAGAGGAAACAGCCGCACAATACTCCACTCCTCCTTCTCACTCTTACGTTCTTTCTGCCTCTTCTACGGTGTTCCCTGAGCATCCCTGCTTATGAATCTCTGAATACATCAGTATCTATTCCAAATAATTGATAGTTAACCTTGGGCAACTAAGGGGCTGCAGAAAGAAATGTCAAGAAGGTCTAAAAGAGTATTAAAAGATCTTATCACTTTTATCAATTATTTTATGAAACCATCAATACTGGGTAGTGTGACACAGTGTGACTGGCGGACATTATTTAATTTTTCTGTAATCCACAGTCATTATCCATGAATTATCTCAGTTTTTAAACTGGCGGTGTACTCATGCAGCCTCTGTGTATCTCTCCACCCCCAAGAAGCTTGAAAGGGAAGCTAGACCTGCTTACTTTTGTCTCGGGCTAAGCGGGAAGAGAGTCCATATGATTTGGCTACACTTGAGCCTTGTGCTTGCTGTGTCCACCTCATTTGGGATATGCCTGTGGCTGTCTCCTTTGTTAGCAGAGTTAGCAGGCACTGGATTGTAGTCACAACTGATATCGCACTATAGAGGACGTCTGACTGCTGAGAAGCTTCTGGCTGGGGAAACAATCTGTAGCCCAAAGGAAGAACTGTACAGTGACGTACTCACAAGTATGTTGTCCACTCCTAGTTTAAACATAATCCTTTTAACTTGTACCATTTTATATCTACATTTATCAAGTGATGTTGATTGTCTCTGTTATCTCTGGAAGCCACCAGGAAACAATGTGCTTATGATTCTAGCATCCACCCAAGTCCCAAGTGTTTTTTATGTTAGTAAAACATCAATAAAATTATAATTTAATTAGTCATCATGCATTTTTCTCATCTACAGGCACCTTAGACATCCTGATATGGAAGTAGTTGTGAAGATTCCCATACCTGGACCTCTTATGCTGTTAACAGGAGTGTAGTAGGGATCACTTGTTCTTATCCTTTTAAGTCTGTGGTGAAATTTTGGTCAGGCCTTAAGGCCTTCTAAAGGCTCATCATCACTGAATTTGGTTTTATATCAAAAATTTTTGACAGACTCCAGCTTGATGTAAATCTGTACACATTTGGTTCTGAGTGACACAGAGAGGCAATTTTGTTTTTTTGTTTTTGTTTTTTTCATTTTTGGTATTTTCAAGACAGGGTCTCTCTGTTATCACAGCTGGCCTGGAACTTACTATGTATACCAGGCTGATATCTCAATCTCTACCTCCAGAGTGCTGAAATTAAAGGCATGTACCACAACACCCAGGTTGTGTTGGGGTTTTTTTTTGTATTTATAATATGCCTTTATGTGATTTAGCACCTTTTATACCAGATTTATATGCTGGTCGAAGTCATTTACATCAGTAAAAGTCTCTTTTACTTTATAAAGATGATATCCCGTGATGAGACTTACCAAGGCCTCCAAACCTCAGTCTTCATCCCAAGAGCACTGATAAGTTGACAGTTTATTTAACTCTAGATAAGCAGTTTCTTATTGGGTTATTGAACTGGGTATCAAACACTAATTTTTAACTTTAGTGTGTTTTTATGATCACCTTTACCTTATTTATTTATTTATTTATTTACTTACTTATAAAAATTTTTACTATCCAACTCTTTCCATGGCTCCAAGTTTCTGTCCCAGAAAAGCCTCTAGCACATCTCCAAATTGTACTCTCTGTCCCTTATAACCAATCAACTGTAAGAAGTGTCAAGAGAATATCTCCCACTGGTCTTCTCTTACATAAAGAAGTATTTACTGAGCAGTTCTCTCCATCCATTCTGGGATGTTTAACTGGCTTGTTATTGTGGAAGTTAACACAACTGCTATAAACTCCTATGTGTAACAGCCATGTCATGTCAAGAACATATGATTTCACAGAGCCCCTCCCTATCCTCCTGCCATACATCTCCCCCTCCTTCTGTGAGGCTTCCTAAGCATTAGGGCACTGGGGGTGTGTCATATAGATATAGGTGTCTCATGTATAGCTGAGCATTCACTATTGTTAATTCTCAACATTTTCAATATTTATGTGTCTCTGCATTAACCATTACTCACTGTAGAAAGAAACTTCTCTGACCAAGGTGAACATCTCCACAAATCTATGGATAGAGACAAATATTAAGATGACAATTTGACACTGTCCCCTAAAATTTAGCCTTCTCCCTCTGTTTGACCTGCAATCACTTTTTTTAGGATCTCTTACTCAGGGAATTATCAGACAAACAACATAACATTTTTATCTGAATTTTTCATTTTATATCTTGGGTAGGGAGTGGGAAATGGAGGAACTTACAAAGAAAAAAACACCCGACACCCGGCACCCAGTTCTGCCAGGCTCCTCTGCATTCCAGCTAGATCACTTCAGCGCCTGCCCACAGTCTCCATTAACTTTTGTCCATGCATCATGGGCTTACATTCTTGCCTTAGGTCATTAAATGCCCCCTCTCGCATCCACACGGGTGAGATCCAGAGTCATCTTTCTCTCTATGGCCGCTGGAGCACGCCCAGAAGCCCCTCTCTCTGTGGCTTACTCTCTGCAGTCAATTCTCTACAGCAGGTCCCACCCCTTGGAGGAACCAGGTCCCTGGGACACACACACCATAGCCCTTTAACAATATAACAACAGTCCTCTCCTCCCCCTAGTGCCTATGTCAACTCTGGAGTTTTGTACAGTTTTATAGTATCAGGCATGTAATGTCTTCTATGGAGTATTCATACAAGAAGTAGTTGGTCAAACTATAAGAGACATGGCACTGTTACACCAATAAAAACATCTGGCATGGCAGGTCTGTATTGTAGCACAGAGTTCAGGGTTAGGTAAAGCCCTTAGTGATTTTTCTCCTCTAACAATCTGCATAACGTCTTCCAGAACTATGAATGCTAGTCATCAGGTTTCTTGGTCACTTCAAGATTGCTTTCTTCAAGCCTTATAACCACAGTGAGTGGTATCTTCAGCAACAGAGTCTTATCATTTAGTTATGGTGGGCAACCAAGAAAAACAACAATATCCTGTGCTGTTTTGGATGTCTCTGAGGATTCCATGACCAATAGACTGCAGATAACCCATGCCTGGCACTGAGATTTTCCTTTAGTAATCCACATCTTCTGGAAGCAGCATTGTCCACCCATGTAGGGTATCTCTGCTTATACTACTTATCAAACAATTCTGTTTTTAATTAGCATAGAATCTAGCAGGGTTCCTTAAATCTGACTCATATTTCACTGGGTCTGATTAATCTGCATCCATTTTCCCTTGCACTCATCACCCTGTACTCACCACACATAAGCCTTAGCCACCCACAGTATTGCTCATCCCCCCTTCTTTTTATGTCCATGTGTTCTTCTGTTGGGCTACCACTCATACAGGAGAGAAGTCTAAACATGCTCAATCTCATTTTCTCCAGTGCTTTGCTACGTTGGGATTGCCCCAAAGAATTAAATGATAATGGACCATGTTTTATGCATAAAAATTTACAAGATTTCTTTTCACTTTGGGGAATTCAACACAATACAGGAATTCTCTACAATCCCCAAGGTCAATCCAATGGAGAAAGCAGCCATCAAAACCTAAAAATTCAATTACAGAAACAAAAAGGGGGAATAAGCCCCCACCAACAGTTTGGTATGGCCTTATTCACTATTAATGTTCTTAATTTTCAAAAAAATCAGTTGGAAACCCAGTTTCAGAAGCATTGGGGATGACAGGAGCAGAGACCTGAGGTATGGGTAAGATGGAAGGACCCCATTTCAGGGCAATGGAAAGGCCCAGATCCATTGCTAAGCAAGGGTTGAGTCTTTGGCTGTGTCTACCCTACAGGAGATTCAAACCCCATATGGGTGCCTGTGAAAAACCTTAAGTGGGTAGGCCAGGATCCGACTGACTAGCATGATGGTCCATGGACAATAGTTCATGAGACAAAATTCCTCTCTTTATTTATATCCATCTGAGGTGAAGGACCCAGTTCCTTGGTTTCATTGCCAGTCAGCCTCTTTGACAACTGGCTGATTGGCTAAAAGGTACATGGTCTCAGAAGTATTTCAACTTGTCCTACACCATGACTTGCTTTATTTCTCTTGATAATGCTTATCTTTAAGTGTCTTTACCAGATAATTCAGTGACAGAGGACCCTTGGAACTGCCACTGCCCACCTCCTCATGATTACACACTCCCCCAGGAATATACCCCCTCCAGTTGTCCACGCTTGGCTAACCGAGTTAGGCAGAGACTAAGACTGTCACAGGCTGGCATTACCCACACGGCTGCCCTTAATCATGATGCATTTTTAGCCAAGGACAGGTAAGATGTCCCATGACAAGCACTCCTAAGACAGGACATGCACATGGCCGGGTGCATGATCTAATGACGGGCAAGGCTTGGTCAGAGGTGACACAACCTACGACAGGCAAAAATGCATAAGATTAGAGGAAAGAGATAGACATCTCTCCTCAGGAGCCGTCTATGAGATGGGTAACCTGTGAAATAAAGTCAGTCCAGCCTTAAAATAAAAATAAAAGGGGGCGATGTGGAGACCTAAAGGCCCCACCTTGCAGAGTTCTGAGAGGAAGTTACTGGGGTGCGGCCTGACTTGTTTTAAAAGTCTGAAGGATACTTCTGCACTGCTGAGGAGTGCATGATCAGTGCATGACCATCCTTAAGATACACCCTCGGGGGGAGAGGGATTTCCAGATGCTTTTATAAGCTCTGTAACACCTGCAATAAATGAGTCCCTGCTTGACTAGGCTCCCCGTTGTGCCTGAGTGTTCCCGGTACTGGGAGTGGCATGGGCTGGCGAATGGCGCACTTACTCATCTTCAATCATCACTGTGCGGGGGTCGCTGGTTTGAACCCCCCCGCACCTGACTATTTTGTATCCTTTTGATGTCTCTGGGGCATAAGAATCATATATAAATTTGCAGAGATCATAATGTTTCCTTAACAGTATGAGTAGTATAAAATTCACAAATAGTCAAATCAACATGGAAAAAGTCTTCAGGTCACATGATGTCAGTGAAGATTAGAGAGGGTTTGGATTGTACTCACAGTCACCACAGTTATCAAACCTATCGAGGTACTCTAGGTCTTGGCATGTCTGCTACATAAAAGCCTGTCAGCTACAATGTCCACAAAGCTCTCTTCAAGAACAAACATGAGCAGCATCAGGATCCTGGCTTCCCAGCATGCATCTAACTTGACTCAATCACTATTAGGTATATTTCAAGATATACATTGATGGTGGAATTTAAGAGAATAAATTGAACATGCAAATAAAATTGCGTATTAAATGATTGTATTTTCAGTTGCTAGTCTATTGTTTTGCTCTGTGTGTGTGTGTGTGTGTGTGTGTGTGTGTGTGAAATGGTATCCTTACATTGTGTCAATATACAGCCACTTTCTGAGACCTACCTGCTACTGATTTGCTATTCTAAGATCTGAGTTGACAAGTTTACAAGTTTCTATAACACATGGCATGCTTCCTCTGCAGAGTGAAGGTGAGATCTCTGATGGACTACTGTCACAACGCAAAGCAGTTTCTGGCAGACAAATTCTTATAAGATGAAAAAAGAAAAAAAATGCATCGACTGAAGTTGATCAGTGTCCTCAGTAGTTCCCTATTTCTAATAAATTTCTGAATCATATGTCTTGTTTCTTAATCTTAACATATTACTATAAACAAAAATAATCCACCAAAATAAATGAAGACGAGGAGGATCGACTCATGATGGACAGGCTTTCCCATTTCTGTTTTTTCTTGTTCAGGATTCCATGGCAATCCTGAAAACATGCCAACTGTCCACTAATGCTTTTAACATGGGCTGCATGTTTCCATCTGTAGAGACAGAAAACAAAGGAAGTCTTTACTCATTTCAATAATATTGCATCGATGGAAGGCGTACACACAAACACACGTTTACAATGTTTTCATTTAATTTTTCATATCTAGATCTACAGCATTTACTCCAAGTTAACAAACCATCTTTTCAATAAACATCATAGACAACACCCAAGGAATGTATTTTCAGTTGTTGAAGTTCTTCAAAAATGTATGTTCATGATAATAAATTAATATTAATACAATGATAATAAATACTACCTTTCAGTTCCAATGGCAACAAGGAACATAACATGGCTTTCTCTCTGATCAGTAAAGTTGAACAGAGGCAGTATCACATGTTCTCACGGCATGGCTGTGCAACATCCTAGCATGAAAATGGACATTATTTCTGCCTAGGCTGACTTTTATTCTCTATAGAGTGATACACTATGAAATAGTGTCTTCTAGAAGGCTCAGGAGAGAGTCTTATTTCTTAGCTCATTCTAGTTCCTAAAATTTCTGACATAGCTGAAAGAAAGTGATTTGGTTCCAGGAATGAAGTCCAAAGCCCACAATGGAATATTCAGGTTTGTGTACTTTAAAGAGCTTTTATTAATCTTAAATGAAGCTCAGTGTTTTCCTTTTCCCTGGAATTTGTTCATCATAAATCTCGAAGGAATAATCACTGTAAGTTGATACTAGATAAATATGTGTGCTTTTTCGATATTTTGCTCCACAGCCACGGGCAGTGAATTGCCTCTTGTATAGGAAATCTGGTAGCAGGGTGCAGGATTTCTCTGAGGACTAAGATGGTTTCTCTGGGAGAACAGCGTTTGAGGATGATTTGACATAATTTCAGGTAACAAGAGCATTTACTGAGTTCAAAGCAGAACCATCAAAAGCTCTGTGGTCATTTGACAAGTTTCCTCACCATGATAAAACAGAATTTGGTCATATGCAAAATGGAACTAAGACAACTGTTCATAAGGAGTCCCCGAAAGAACTAAATGATCTGGTAAACCTGAACCAGAGTTTGTCAACAATAATGAAGAACAAACAGTGAACTTGTTTGCAAATGCAGAAACATCATTGCTACTTCTTTTCATAGTGAAATATAATCATGAAATTGAGTAAAGCAAAGAAAATCCAGGGAATGAGGATCATAACTCATCTGGTATAGGTCAAAAATGACTTTTCTTTAATGTAATAATTAGTATAAAATTTACAAAGGATCAATAACATGGCAAAAGCCTATTTAGTCCACATGATTTCAGTGGGGATTAGAGAGGGTCTGGAGTGCCCTAATGTTCACTAAAGTTATTGAAACAAATTAGGGCTTCCTGTTCCTGGCCATGTCTGCTGCCCCACAGCAGCCAGTCAGCAATAATGTCATCACAGGTCCTGAAGGAGTAGCAGGTCCCTGGCCACCCATATTCCATCTACCTCTGCTCAATCTGAAGCTCTGAGATTCTCAATTATCCGTAGTCAACATATATGCAATGAAAATCAAATCCAAGATTTTCAGGGAAAACAGTTTAAAATGATTGCTTTAGGTTCTGAATTCAAAACTTCCTTAATCAGGAAACCTCTCTTTACATTTTTTGAGCTACCACTGATAGCTATAATCTTCCTTCTGAAATGCTTTGACAAACATTATAGGCTTCATGTAATAGACTTTACACCTGTGCTACAAGAGTTTCTCTCTGCTGCCTGATTACCTGTTGTAGTAGTTACTTCTCTTAATATGATAAATACCTGAAAAAAGCAGTTAAGCCAAAAAAGTTTTTTTATGACAATTTATGAAGGATACAGTCTGCTAAGAAACAGAACTCAGAGGCAGGGATATGAAGTTGCTGGTCACAGAACATTTTCTGTTAGTGAGCAGAGAGAATTCATGCTGGTGATCATTTTGGTATTTTCTTCTGCCTTTCTATTTCTCCTGGGTGCCCTGCACATAAAAGGGACCATCAAAAACCTGAAAGTGTGTATATCTTTGTTTTTTAGTTAAACTGCTTTGGAGATGCCCTCAAACACACAAAAATATCTTCTAGGGGATTACAAATCAAATCAAGTTCACAATGAAGATTATTCATGTGTCCAGAACCCAAGGAGGCTATATATCCCTTATTTAAGCCTTCTGCGCATTGCTTGCATCAAAGTCTATGTTTGTTAATAAGAAGTCTCTCTCCTTCTATCCTTTTATATTTTGGGTAGACACCACTTTTGCAAAGATGCACTCCTTAGGATTGAAAGTCTGCACTCGTCCAATTATGTATCTTCTTTTCTTTTGAAATATTTTATTGAGTTTTTGTCCATTTCATATAGCAGATCTTAATCAAATATAGACTCTCCTTGCCTAAACATACTCGCACATAGTCTTCCATGCACCTGATTTCATGCATGCCGCCATGAATGTTAAGTCCTTCCCAGTTAAGCATTTGTAACCAGATGTCCTTCACTGCAGTTTCATCCACTGGAGAGTCTAGTCAGTCTATCTAGGGTCTCTTACTTAAAGAAGATCTACTCCCCCTCCAAGCAGTAGTCAGTTGTCAATAGTTCCTAGGCTAGGCTTGGGACTTGTTACCCATTTCCTTCATTCTATGATGGGTTTTTGTCTGATTGAGTCGGCATGGGTCTTGTATATATCACCATTATTGCAAGTGCATGTGATCAAATTCCCAGTGGTCTGGAAGCCTTTGTTTCCTTAAGTTCATGCACCAACTCTAGTTCTTAAAATCATTTTACTGCCACTTCCACAATGGACCTAGAGCCTTGGATGGATGAGGTTTAATATAAGAGTCCTATCCCAGGACAAGCACTCCACAGTCTATTAATTCTCTAAAACTTAGTCAGTTGTGGCCTTCTGTGTACTTTGCATTCTGTTGTATGAGGAAGCTTTGCTGGAGAGATTTTAAGGATGTGGGAACGTTTTCTTTGCCCCTGTTCTGCTTATTCCATAAGCCTTACATACAGAAGTTCCACTGCAGATGCTTCATTTAGGGCTGGGCATCTCTCAGATATGGTTCTATCTGTGAGACTAGTTTTGGAACTCTGTAATAGCCTCCATATACTGCAGAGGAAGCCTCTTTGATTAGTGTCCAATTCAGTATCCTCTTATAAAATTCTCATATTAGACTTAATAATTGATGCCTCAGATACCTACTCTTCATGTCAGAACTTAATTTCCTAATTTTCTAATTTTATTGATTTTGTTAAACAACTGTATGATTTGGATATAAGGGAGAAATATTTATTAACCATTTTTCCTAAAAAGTACAGTAAATACCTCTGTAAATGGACTCATTTCTGAAATAGATATTTCTCCTTTGTGGTTCACAGTTCAAGACAGGATGAACACCTTAGTCTGAGCATTTTCACCATGTATCTACGGCTTGGTACTGGGTCATTGCTCCATATGATGGGGTAAATCAAGCTTACTAGATTACCAAATTTTGTGAGTTTTCGAGTGAAGAGGTAATTTTCCCTTACAATTATTTTTTATATTTTGCCCATAATTCAGTAAGCTGTAAGTTAAATGACTCCATAATGGAAGGCTCTTTATTGTTTATGAGTCAATTATGTACCCTTAAATCACTAAAGGATGAGTTTCACTTCAGATATTAATGGGCTAATATCATTGTTTCCAAATACACTTTGAAAATATGAACATCTATTCTAGGAATGGGTTTCCCACTGATAAATATTCGGTCTTTGGGAAAATATTCTTGGCAAACCTGAAAAATTGTTAAGTGACTATATTTACAGCTATCAGCCACCCATAGTCTATCATCCAAGGAATGATTATTATTTATTTGGTCTATGATGAAAGCAGAATGAAATTTCAGAGACAGTTACTAAGCTATAATCAGAAATATTTTCTGATCTGGACCTGGTGGTGCACACCTTTACCACTGGCAGTCTGGAGGAGTGACAGACATATCTTTGTGATTCAGGCCAGTTAAGTCTGCAAAGACAGTTTCTAACCAACCATCAGGTTTACCCAGTAATAGACTCTAAGGGACAGAGGGGAGTATCTACAATGATAATTCTGCTAAATGGATGTAGAATGAAACCATCTACCAATGATGTATTGTTACACACATAGATGAATGCATCGCTTAACTCACAAGAGAAATTTCCTCATGGACCAGACGGTGATTCACACTAAGACTCACAACTGGCCTATGGGCAAAAAAATGAGAAACTGTAGAGTGCTTAGCACTGAATAGGAAACCTGTATCAAACCTCTGCACCCCAAGGCTCAGGGAATCGTGGAAGTAAAGGGGTGGAAAGACTGTAATAATCAGAACTTGAGGCTGACCACAAGGTAACAGAGTTTTCTGGACAGCTACAGTAATGGTGAAAGCACACAAAAGTCCCACGTGAGCTCTAGCCAGAGAAAATCCAGTCACAGAAGTGAGCAGGGAAGTGGGGAAGAAGTCCAAACCCTAGTATAGGAACTATTGGCAATTGCTATCTAGGGGGAGAGGGAGAGTCAGTTTTCTTTAATGTTATGATGCTGGGGAGTCAAACTATGGACCCACATTGAAAGGCATCTACAGGCACAAATTTGACTTAGTAGGATATACATACAAACACACAAACATTATATAT
>NW_008348070.1:411204-414575 GCF_000622305.1 Nannospalax galili
GGGATACTAATGGGGTATGCAGATAGAGGAGGGGCTCTGAATATGATCAAAATAATGATTTTTTTTTGAGGTATGGTCTCCCTGTATCCCCAGGTTTCCTAAAAAAAGCTATAGCCCAGGCTGGCCTTGATCTCACAAAGATCCACCTGCTTGTGTCTCAGGTGTTGTGCTGTGATGAAAGGATTGCTTCACTAAGCCAGGCAGACATTCCTAAATTTTAAGCCTCCTCTATAGACTGCTTTTTCCTTCCTCAAGTTCTTAAATGCAGAATTCTTTCCTGACTTTCTAGAGTTTCTCAGAGTTGCCTACTGAGCCTCTTCAATCACTGTAAACTGAGCATGTCCAAATCTAAACTCACAGTCATCCCCAAGGCTATTCCTCTTGCATTTTACCCATTGTAGAAAGCACAACTGTCTGCTGAGAATTTGATGTGGATGATTTCAATTCACTTGGGGTGCTCTTTCTCACCCGGTAACTTCCTCTCCAGTCCAGCAGTGAGAATTGTCTCATTCTCTCCTCAGGTAGACTCCACTTACCAACCCTCTTTCTACCACCTGATGTCTCACGATCGCTTCCATATTGTTTTGTACATGCTCCTTAACAGCATGCAGTAGTTTTGTTTTCTAAATATATTTCTCTTACTATCTAGACTACAGTTTGTAAATGATGGAAGAGCATGTATGTGCCAGTCATAACTTCAGCTCTGTTAGGGAACATCTGCCTCGGAGTAGGCACTCAGTAAATAGCAGTTGAATGTTGTCCCCTCATTCTTCCCTAAGAACCACCCACTTCCTACCCTGAGCTATTGCACATGTTACAGAAAACTCATCTCCAAGGTTCACTGTGGGAGACAGGCTTGAGCCCAGGGTGAAAGTCTTAATGAAAGCCATACAGCAGGCTGGAGGCAATGGCCAATCTCTGGAGCCACAAGGAACACCTTGTGACATTTGCTCCCATTGGCAGATCATGAGACTGATGCATAGAGCTCACCACTCCCTAATCACCACCCTTGGAATCCAAAATTGCAACACTTAGATATTGCAACAGTCACGGTCATGTGGTTTCCAGGAATTCAGGCTCTGTAATCTGAAACCCAGTATGCTAATGAGGCATCCTACCTGCTATTCTGTGATAGGACGCTAAACCTATTATGCTAATGAGGTATCCTACTTGCTGTGCTGTGATTGGACCGCTACCCCAAAATAAGCTTGTGCCTTCCGGCAATAAAGCAGACCTGTGACATTGAACCTGGTATCCTGTGTCTGAATGTGGCTTCCCTGACACAGTCTCCTCACCAGCCCTAGGGTCTGGACCAGGTGAATGAAGGAGCTAAGAGAGCAGGAGAGTGGCCACAGCCCAATTGTGCCTTCCTGCAATAAAGCAGACCTGTGTCACTGAACTTGGTCTCCTGTGTCTGAATGCGGCTCTGCTGACACAGTCTCCTCACTAGCCCTGGGTTCCAAGACCAGGCAGAAGCAGCGATGACAAGAGGCAACACAGGGCAAGCAGAAGAGATGCCTCAGCACCAGGTGAGCAGAATAGTGGACTCAGCCCAGGGTGAATGGAGGAGCTGCCTCCTTGCCTGTGAGAATGAAGGAGCAGCACCCACGAGAATGGAGGAGCGGCCACCTTTGGCAGTGACCACAGTTCAATAATTGGCACAGGTCTAAACTCTGGGAGTTTGAGTTGAATTAGGAAACACAATTGTGCACACACACCACTGGAGAGCAGTGCTTCTTTGCCAATTTGCATACATGCCCTGGTGACTAGGAACCTACAAAGTACTTTGAGTTTCAGTAGCAGCTGATGGTAGGAGAGGAAGCCATTGCTGGTGAGTGCTCCTCGTTGAAAGGGCAGATCTGGTAAATAAAAATAGCTTAGGAAGAAGGGGCTTTTCTGGACTCTAGCATTAGCTTCTGCAGATGTTCAGATGAGCTGAATCTCGGGGAAGAGGCTGGTGAGTAGGAAACGTGCACAGGAGAGACCTGAAACTATGGGAAAGAAAGACCAGGGGCAGAAGTGGGCTTGGGTTTTATTGTTCTCTTTCTGTCACTTAAGCTGTCTTAACTCTTCCACCCTGAGTCCTGGAACAGGAAGAACAGCAGAGGCAGCTGTAACAGAAGAAAATGGGTTATTATCACTTGTTCATTTATTATTCTGAGGTGAATATATATTACACAGGAGACTTCCTGCTTCTAGGACCCAACAGGAAGGCAGTAGCTAAGAGTTCATCCCATGCCACATTGCACATGGGTAATGTTGATGGGAAAATACTGAGCAAGGATAGAATAAACGAGGAGACAAATAAAGTGTGTGAAGAGACACTGTGCTGATTTGATCCAAAGCAGGCCATGGTCTGTTCAAGACATGAAGGGAACATGAGCTTGTTTATCTGACTTGAAAATTCTTTCTGCTCTAATCAGACACCATCCTGAGGGAGAAGAGGAAGCAGTTTGTCTGCTCAGTGGGCATAGGGACAATACATGGCTTGCTGTATGCACTTTTAGAGAGCAAAGTCTTCAACCAGGAAGAGATGGAGAGAATAAAATGTGCAAATGCCACTGTTACACAGAAGGCATGTGATTTATGTGACTGTCATTTGGAAAGGGCCCCAGGCATGCAAATCTGTATTTCTTATATTTGTGAAGAAGACTGCCACCTGGCAGGAACTATGGGGCTGTCTGCAGGTAAGAGCTGCAACCTGAACAAAGTTCATTCTGTGCATCTTTGAAACATTATCTGATTTCCTCTTAGTTATGTTTGTTTGCTGACATCTTCCCTGGCTCTACTTTCGTTTCTCTCTCAGAGGCTCTGTTGTAGGTCTTGAGGCTCATCTCTTTTTATTATTTCTACCCTAAGATTTCATGTGCTCACCCCCTGGCTACCACAACCAGTTTTATATGGTGCTGTGGAAAGAATACAGGACTTTGTGCATGGTAAGGACACACTCATGTAATTTAACTACATGAAGTTCATGAAAACATTAGAAGTTCCAAACTGTACATAGTTGGTTACTCCTGTAAAAGCCATGCCATTTCACTCACAATAGTCACATTGTGCTGGCAGGTGTGTATTGTAGCAACATCAAGCACTAGGTAAAACCCTTGAAGTCCTTCCTTCACTGTGCTGGCTTATCATCTTCCAGATCTCAAAATGTTGGCCTGTAGGGAGAGGATTTCCTTCTTTGTTTAAGATTATTTTTTTCTAAGTCTTTTAACCAAAGTGAGTGCTTTCTTCAACAATAGGATCTTATGATCTGGATGGAAATAGTGGGTAACCAAGAGAAATGGCAATTGCCTATGTTGCTTTGGATGCCTCTGGGTCTCTTTGACCAATAAATTGCATGTAACCCATGACTAGAACTGAGACGT
>NW_008348070.1:414938-419731 GCF_000622305.1 Nannospalax galili
ACGAGGAGACAAATAAAGTGTGTGAAGAGACACTGTGCTGATTTGATCCAAAGCAGGCCATGGTCTGTTCAAGACATGAAGGGAACATGAGCTTGTTTATCTGACTTGAAAATTCTTTCTGCTCTAATCAGACACCATCCTGAGGGAGAAGAGGAAGCAGTTTGTCTGCTCAGTGGGCATAGGGACAATACATGGCTTGCTGTATGCACTTTTAGAGAGCAAAGTCTTCAACCAGGAAGAGATGGAGAGAATAAAATGTGCAAATGCCACTGTTACACAGAAGGCATGTGATTTATGTGACTGTCATTTGGAAAGGGCCCCAGGCATGCAAATCTGTATTTCTTATATTTGTGAAGAAGACTGCCACCTGGCAGGAACTATGGGGCTGTCTGCAGGTAAGAGCTGCAACCTGAACAAAGTTCATTCTGTGCATCTTTGAAACATTATCTGATTTCCTCTTAGTTATGTTTGTTTGCTGACATCTTCCCTGGCTCTACTTTCGTTTCTCTCTCAGAGGCTCTGTTGTAGGTCTTGAGGCTCATCTCTTTTTATTATTTCTACCCTAAGATTTCATGTGCTCACCCCCTGGCTACCACAACCAGTTTTATATGGTGCTGTGGAAAGAATACAGGACTTTGTGCATGGTAAGGACACACTCATGTAATTTAACTACATGAAGTTCATGAAAACATTAGAAGTTCCAAACTGTACATAGTTGGTTACTCCTGTAAAAGCCATGCCATTTCACTCACAATAGTCACATTGTGCTGGCAGGTGTGTATTGTAGCAACATCAAGCACTAGGTAAAACCCTTGAAGTCCTTCCTTCACTGTGCTGGCTTATCATCTTCCAGATCTCAAAATGTTGGCCTGTAGGGAGAGGATTTCCTTCTTTGTTTAAGATTATTTTTTTCTAAGTCTTTTAACCAAAGTGAGTGCTTTCTTCAACAATAGGATCTTATGATCTGGATGGAAATAGTGGGTAACCAAGAGAAATGGCAATTGCCTATGTTGCTTTGGATGCCTCTGGGTCTCTTTGACCAATAAATTGCATGTAACCCATGACTAGAACTGAGACGTTTTATTGTAACCCATATCTTCTTAAAGAAGATTTGTTTATACATGTAGGTTAGCTCTGTTCAAGCTCCTATTTCTAAAATTATATATCTAATTATTTTAGAATTTAGTGAACTTTCAGCTACATCATTTTCCTACATATTAGTTTTAGATAACCTGCCTTCTCCTACTTCTTGTCCTTTATTACCCTGTATTCACACCCACTTAAACCCATGAAGGCCTCTGAAAGGAAAAACTTAAAGGAACATCAGGTTCCCGGCTGCCCAGCCTTGCATCTCTCCTGATTAAATCACTATTAGGTACATTTCAGAATATATGTTGATGGTGGAATTTAAGAGAATAAATTGAATATCCAAATAAGGCTGTGTATTAAATAATTGTGTTTTTAGTTGCTGCCTTACTTTTTTGTGATGTGTGTGTGTGTGTGTGTGTGTGTGTGTGTATGCGTGTGTGTGTTCTGAGGCCTATCTGTTTACAAGTTCCCTAATGATTTTCTTCCTCTTCAGAGTGAAGGTGAGATCCGGGGTGGACTACTCTCACTTTGGAAAGTAGCTTCAGCAGAAGAAATTCGTATGAGATGAAAAATCCAAATCTTCATTTACAGAAGCTGATCGATGTCATCAATGTTGTCTTGTTTCTCATAAATTTCTGACTCTCTGATATACATTGCTTCTTATTCCTTGGCCATCCACTACAAATAGATTTCTCTATCAATATCAATGAGGGCGATGGAGGGTCGTCATGTTATTGGAACTCTTTCTCACTTACTGGTGTTTCTTGCTCAAGATTCCATTGAAAACCCCAAAATCCACCAACTGTCCAGTATGACACTTTTAGCACATTCCATCTGCATGTGAGAGGAAACAATGAAGCCTTAACTTTTAATTTTCTTCAACATTGCCTGTGTGTAAGACAGAAAAATACTCATACACAAATAAACATACACACACAAGCACACACATACACAAGCACACAGGTGTCTAGAATATTCTCATTTAATTTTTACTATCTGGGTCTATTAACCTTACTCAAATTTAACAAATGGTTGTGAGGGATGCCATAGAGAAAACTAAAGAAATCTGTTGTCAGATGTCAAACTCCTTCAAGTATGTAAAATGTGTAACATGATGTGACTCTCTCTTTGAGCAGTAAGGTTGATCAGAATCAGTACCATATGCTGACAGGGAATGACTGTGCATCATCCAGCAGAAAAGTAGCCTTTATTTCTACATAGGCTGTTTTCATTCCATAGACAGTGATACATTATGAAATATTGCCTTCTAGAAGTTTCAGGTGACGTTGTTATTTGTTATCTCATGTCAATTCTTAAAATTTCTGACATAGATTGTAGAAAGTGATTCAGTGCCAGGAATGAAGCCCAAAGTATTTACTGGATTTTTCAGGTTTATGAACATTGAAGAGCTCTATAAGCCAAAATGAAACTCAGTGTATTTCTTTTTCTCTTGAATTTATTCATCATAAATCTTGAAGGGACAATCACTGTAAACTGACACAAAGTATGTGCTCTTTTTCAATATTTTCCTCACTGGAGTGATGCTAGACAGGCTGAAAAACCTCCAGTGAATGAACTCACACCCATGGACATATGTGTATACAAAGTTGACTCCACAGGCCTTAACATATATTACAAAATTCATGAAGTTCTGTCTGCAGGTTATGGGGGTTGTGTAGAAAGCTTACTAAATATGATAAAGTTGTATTGTACAAAATCCACAAAAGTTCAAAGAAACATACTTAAAATTTTGGGGGGGCTGTAGAGATGGCTCAGCTGTTAAGAACACTGGTTGTTCTTGCAGAAGACCCAGGTTCGAATTCCAGCACCAACATGGCAGCTAACAACTGTCCATAACTCCAGTTCCAGGGGATCCGACAGCCTCTTCTATACTCCAAGGGAATTTCACGACACAGTGCACTTACCTACATGCAGGCAAAACACTAATACACACAAAATAAAAAATAATAAACAAAATAGTTTTAAAATATTTTTTACACAGAGGAGGATGCTTACTTAAATAGTGAATTGCTACTTGTGTAGGAGAACCATGTATCAGGGTAGAGGAAGAGATGAGTACTGAAATGCTTCTTTGGGGTCAGGGGAATAGAGTTGAAGACGGCTTGACATGATTTGAGGGAACTAGAGCCCTAAGTCATTTCAGAGCAAGACCATCAATAGCTATGTGATCATTTAACAAATTTCCTAACCATGATGAAACACGATTTGCATATATGCAAAATGGAACTAACACAGCTGTTCATGTGGAGTCCCTGAAAGAATTGAAAGATCTGGTAAAGCCTGAACCAGCATTTGCTAACACGAATGAAGAACAGTGAACGTGTTTGCAAACACAGCCACATTATTGCAACTTCTCTGCATAGTGAAACATAATAATGAAATTAAGTAAAGCAAAGAAAATCCAGGAAATGAGGATCATACCTCATGTTGTACAGATCACATGTGATATTTCTTTCAACATCATCAATAGTACCAAATTTACACATAATCAAACAACATGGAAAAATCCTCTCCACTCCATGTTATTTCATTGAGGATTAGAGAGGCTCTGGGAGTGTCCTAACGTTCAGGAAACTTTTTGTAGCAAATTAGCGGCCCCTGTTCCTGACCATGTCTACTGCGCAGTAACAGCAGGTCAGCAGCAGTGTCCACAAATGTTCCAGAAATGACAGGCTACAGAAGGAGCAGGTTCCTGGTCTCCCCTCCTCCATAAATCTTGATTTGGACTGAAGCTTTGAAGCTCGTAATTAATCTTACTCAAAATATGTAAAATGTAATTCAAGTTCAAGAATTTAAGAGAAAACAAATGAACACGATTTCTTTAGCTTTCTGATTCACAACTCCTTTAATCCAGAAACCTTTCTTACATACACTTTTTTTTAGAACTAACTTTGATAGCTGGAAACTTCTTTGAAAAAATTCTATTACAAAGTTAATAGCATTAAATGTGTAGACTTTTCACAAGTCCAAGAAGTGTTCCTCTCTACTCTCTTCTTACTGTATTAGTTACTTTTCCCAATGTGATAAATACCCGAAAAGACCATTGAAGGAAGATAAAGTATATGTTGGCTCACAGTTTAAAAGGGATGCTGTCTACCATGGCAGGAAAGCTGATGGGCAGGGCACGAGGCAGCTGGGCACAGTGCATTTGCTGTCAGAAAGAGGAGAAAGTCCAATGCTGGTGCTCAGCTTGGTATCTCCTTTTGCCCTGTGTATTTCTCCTGGGTACCCTGTCCCTAGGAGAGGGTAACCTGTAACCTAACAGGACATATCTTTGCTTCTCAGTCAAACTGCATTGGAAATGCCCTCACAAAAAAAAGTCTTTCTTCTAGGCAATTCCAAACCCAATCAAGTTTATAATATAGATTACCCATGTATCCAACACCCAGAAGGAGTTCATAAACCCTTGTTTTGAGCCTTCTATGCATTGTTTCTATCAAACTCTATCTTCTCTTTACAGAATGTTGTATCCTGCATTCCTTTTATATTCAGTCAAGCCTCACATCACCTTAAAATTACTGTCCCAATACCTGTTCCTCAGGTCAGATACTACCTTTTAACGTTCTAATTTTATTGATTTTACAGTAGTCTCACCTGAGGATAAAGGACATATTTTTATTAACTACTTCTTCTTAAAAAAGAGAGACTTAGAACTGCCTCATTTCTCATTTCCCTGACATCTG
>NW_008348070.1:419823-434013 GCF_000622305.1 Nannospalax galili
TTAGACTTAGACTGAGTAATTGAACCATGCACTTAGGGCTTGGTACTGGATCGTTGTACTCTATGGTCGGGTGAAAACAAGGTTATTTGAATAACTGATACTGTAACATATGCAACACTTTCTTCAGATGACAAGGTGATTTTTCCTTTTACAATTTTTCTCTATTTTCCCCATAACCATGCAAGCTCTAATTAAAGAGCTTCTGAGGGAAGAACCCAGCATGCCTTGGAGTCACTTATGGGCCCTTATACATGATCTATAAGAGACAGGTTTCACTTTAACAGCAATGACCAAATGTCCAGGTTTGCAGACTGTCACATGTCATACAACTTCTAAAGTAGGAAAAGAATTCTCACTGATTAATATCCAGTGTTTGGGCCAATAAATTTGGCAGATATTGAAAGTTGTTAAGTGACAGAATTTATAGCTGCTTTATATATATGTGTGTATATGTAGATAGATAGATAGATAGATAGATAGATAGATAGATAGATAGATAGATAGATAGATACTCTATCATTTTAGAAATGATTATTATCATTTGTTTGGTCCAAGGGGTCACAATGAAAATTTCTCACAGATTGATTCTAAGCCATACTCAGAAGTATTTTCTGTGCTCAACATGGAGGTGTACAACTTTAATCCCAGCACTCAAGGGTCAGAAACAAGTGTATGTCTATGAGTTCAAGGTCAATTCGCTCTGCATATCAAGTTTCAGGCCAAACAGTAGGGCTATATGTTAAGAGACAGTCTCTAAGTACAATGGAAGAGAATCGACTACTATCATTCTGGTAAATAGACATAGAATTAAACTGACTCCTAATGCCCTATTGCTGTAACCATAGATTAATGCATCTCTCAGTTCTCATCGGAGAAAGTTTCTCTTTCAGAAGATGATGATTAACGGTGAGACACACAACTCGACAATGTGCAAAGAATAAGAGACTGCAAAGGCTTAGTCCCAAATAGGACACCTACGTCAACCTCTGGTTCCAAAGGGAATGTTTGCAGAAGGGGAAGAAAGATTCTAAGAGCCAGACATGGTGGACGACCACAAAGAAAGCGTTTTCCAGAAAACTGCAGTTACTCATATGAACTTGAATGGCACTGGTGTCACAATGTACAAATCATATGTAAGTTCAAGGGAGAAAAAAGTCCTGACTCAGAATTCTGACATGAGTAAGAAGTCCCTACCTTAGTAGAGGCACATTGGCAACTCATTGCTAGTGGGAGAGGGAGAGTCAGGTGTTTATAAGGGTGTGAGCCTGGGTAGGCAAACTATGGTGTAGTGAACAGACTGACACTGAAGGGTATGTGTGGACACATTTGTCTCAAAAGGACCTATAGATATAGGAGGTAGTAGTGGGGAGTGCAGATCAGGGAGAGTTAATATCATCAAAATATCAAAACTTCAAGAAAAGGAAACAAACAAAAGAAGAAATATTCTCTAAATTGTTTATTCCCTTCCTGTGCTGGTTTGATTGTTGTTGTTGTTGTTGTTGTTATTGTGTTGTTGTTTTCGGAGACAGTCTCCGTGTAGCCTGAGCTTTCCTGGGAGACATAGACCATGCCCAGCCTTGATCTCAGGGAGAGCTGCCTGACTCAGTCTCCTGAGTCATGGGATTAAAGGAGTATGACAGCAAACCTGGCAGCCATTCCTATATGTTTTTATTCATTTTTTGTGTATTTCATACAGAACATCCCAAACATTCCCACATTTTGAGCCTCATGTATTTGCCGCTGTGTCCTTCATCAAGTTCTCAAATACAGACTCTTTCCTGACTTTCCAGAATTCCACATAGTTGCCTACTGAGCCCCTTCAATCACCTTAATTGAGCATGCCCAAAGCAAATCTCTGTCTTCTCCAAGGCTATTCTTCTTGCGCTTTATCCATTGTAGAAAGAGAAAAACTGTCTTCTGAGAATTTGATGATTCCAGCTAATTCAGGGCATCTATTTCTCACACAGGATCTTCCTCACCAGTCAAACAGTGGAAAATTATTTGATTCTTCCCTCATGTGGACTCCAGCTTACCAACCCTCTTTCCACCACCCAATGAAACACCCCTTGGTATTATGTGGTCATGACCAACCTCTGCAACAATTTGCACTGCATTTTTGTTTTATAAATTTCTCTGTCACTGCATAGACTACAGTTTCTAAATGACTGAAGGGCACATGTGTCAGGTGCATCTTCAGCTCTGCTAGGGAACATCTGGCTCAGAGTGGGAACTCAAATAGCTCAATGTCATTCCTCTGTTTCTTCCCTAAAATCCACTCCCCTCCTACACCAACGTAATCCAAGTGGAAATCGGAGCTCCTCTTCATGGTTCACACCTAGGCAGTCGAAACTCCGGAAGGAAGTTTGAGTTGAATTAGGAACACCATCTCGCACACACACCACTGGAGAGCAGTGCTTGTTTCCCAATCGGCATACACACCCTGGTGACTAGGAAGCCACAAAGCGCTTTCAGTTTCAGTAGCAGCTGATGGTAGCAGAGGAAGCCATGGCTGGTGAGTGCTCCTCAGTGTGAAAAGGGCAGACCTTGTAAATAAATAGCGTAGGAAGAGGTGCCTCTCTGGACGCTAGCATTAGCTTCTGCAGATGTTCAGATGAGCTGAATCTTGGGGGAGGAGGCTGGTGAGTAGGAAACGTGCACAGGAGAGTCCTGAAACCGTGGGAAAGAAAGACCAGGGGCAGAAGTGTGCTCGGGTTTTATTGTTCTCTTTCTGTCACTTAGCTGTCTTAACTCTTCCACTTCGTGTCCTGGAACAGGATGAACGGCAGCGGCAGCTGCCACAGAAGAAAACGGGTTACTATTCTTCATTTTATTGCTCAGAGGTGAATACATATGAGACAGGGGACTTCCTGCTTCTAGGACCCAGCAGGATACAGTAGTTCAATGTTCATTCCATGTCCTGTGTGCACATGGGTAATGTTTTTGGAAAACATGGGGCAAGGCTAGAATAAAGGAAGAGCTAAGTGAAGTGTGTGAGGAGACACCGCGGCCTAATTCAGTCTGGGGCACGTTATGCTCAGTTCAGGAGAAGAAGGGAACATGAGGCTGTTTTTCTCACTTGAAATTCTTTGTGCTCTAATCACAACATCCTGAGAGAGAAGAGGAAGCAGTTTGTCCGCTCAGTGGGCAAAGGGACAATAAATGGCTTGCTGGATGAACTTTTACAGAAGAAAGTGTTCAACCAGTAAGAGATGGAGAGAATAAATTGTGCAAATGCCACTGTTGCAGATAAGGCACGAGATTTATGTGACTCTGTCATTCGGAAAGGGCCCCAGGCATGCCAAATCTGTATTGCTTATATTTGTGAAGAAGACGGCCACCTGGCAGGAACTCTGGGACTTTCTGCAGTCTGCAGGTAATAGCTGCAACCTGAGTAAAGTTCAGTCTATGCAGCTTTTAAAACAACATCTGATTTCCTCCTTAGTTATGAAAGATTGCAGGTGTCTCCCATAGCTCTGATGTCAGGGTCACATTTGTGTCTCAGAGGCTCTGTTGAGGGTCTTCTAAGTCTTCTTATGCCTTCTTCCTCCATGGCCTGACAGACAGGCAGATAGAGAGTTCTCCTCTATCTCATATCAAATTCCTTATATAATCAAGAATAACCTTGAGGTTGTGACCTTTCTCCTTCCTCCTCCTGAACACGAAGAGTGCATGCACCCTCCACCAGGCTACCATACCTCCTTTTATCTGGTGCTGTTCCTGGAATCTAGAGCTTTTCATGGTTTTTGCCTCTCATGCTGAGTGGTTGTCTTTCATTTTTTGAAGGTCGTGAGAACAATATTAAAAGCACCAACTTGTAGGCTCCAGGTTTTAATTATGACACATATAGTTAGTGATGACAGATATATGTTTATACCTAGTCTCTGTGTGCTTGATGGAATATTGCAAATGTTCTTAATCCCTTTCAGATAAAGTACAATGAGATTAAGAGATAACACTTGCAAAAGAGCCAGTAGACAAAAATCACCACCTTTCTCTCCTTAACCTCATTTCTTCTAGCTTTGCTCACAGTGACTCAGAGAAGGAAGACCTGGTATTGAGCAGACAGAGAAAGCAGAGTCCAGAGAATAGAGAATGGTTAGGAACTCCGTTCCTGTAGTAGTTTACAGAGTCCCTTTCTGTAACTCAAAGATTCATACTATTTGGAACAGAGGAATATCACCCATTCATAAGAGGTGAGATTATTAAAATAAGTGACACATGCACAAGAAACGCTTTCCAGCAATTTCTGAGGAAAAATACTGACTTTGCACAAGTATCCATGATCCTGTTTGGTAATGGCATTCCTGTCAGTCCGATCTCCCTCAAAGCACTAAAACAGTTTGTGAATAGTGTAAGCATTTTCTTACCCCATTCTTTTCATGACAAAGTAGATTCCTCTGTGAGGGAAAATGACTAATCTCAAGCTAGAATGTACAGTCTGTTCTTCCCTGATTTAAGTGTCACCTGCCCTGTGTTAGCAAAGGGAGGTGTCCAAGCACAGAAGTCTGGTTGCCTTAGGTGTTCTCTACAGCTGGCTCTGGGTTAGGGAACTTTATTCATCCTACAGCTGTTAGGTAGTTATGTTTACCTTGAAAAATCTGTGACATATTGTGAGAATTACTGATTTTCCAGTTGGCAATGTTATGAATCTCTACTCTGTCATACGGTGAGTCAAGGAAATGATTTCGGTCTGCTAAAAAAACTTCCTGCCATTCACCGCCATTCACCAGTGGAAATTTTTGCTTTCCAATGATGAGATGTTTAAAGTGACAACAACTACCACAAGATTAACTTCTAATTAGGTTAAGGAAGAGGAAGGGTTTTCAGTGGAGAATATCTAACATACCACAAAGCATTCTTCAGAGATGAGGTAGACTAGATTTTCTTTATCTTTCTTTCTTCAGGTTCAGAAACTGAATATTACCTTCCTGCACAAAACTCACAGAGGATAGCTTTCTGTCCCAGGTACTCAGTGCGTTCAAAGGAAAACATTCTTTGAATACCCAACTTCCCAGTCATTATCCCTCTTCCTGGGGTGAACTCAGAGTAAAGGGCTCTGAGTAAGCCCCAAGCACTGATTTTACACAATTTCCCCTTAATATATATGCATAATATTGTAGTTACACTAATATATCTACGTATTATATAACACATATATATCTTCTTAAAAATATTTATTTAATAACCACATAATTAGAAGAAGTGCTTCATTCCAACAGCACTGACATATTCAATAACCATTTTCAGAGCTAAGATGTATCTCTTTCAAAATTGGCTATAAACCTTTAGGTTTACAGATGAATTAATACAGTTACACAATATTGTACCCAGAATAAAACCTATAAGACATAAAATTGAATGTTTTAACCTTAAAAAAGATCTTCTTTTCATTTTAAAGTATACTGTTTCACACAGAAAAAATCATTTTTAAAATTATTTATTTAATAACCACATGTTTAGAAGAAGCATTTCATTGAAACATTAACATATTCAATAAGAATTTCCAGAGCGAAAATGCGTCACTTTCAAAATTGGCTGTAAATATTTAGGTTCACAGTTTAATTAATACAGTTATACAACATTGAACTCAGTACGAACCCTGTAAGATATAAAATTAAATGAGGTTTTAACCTTTAAAAAAGATCTCTTTCATTTTTAAAATGTACTGTTTTATACAGAAAAACTGATTTTTAGTGCTACTAACACTTAGATGTTTGCACATGCATTTCTAATCTCTATGTATCTGATTATTACTAGTTACAGTGGGCTATACTTAGATCCTTGGCACCTGAGTAGGGTTAAAAAGTCATAAGGTAGATTTCAATTGAACTGTTTTTCACATCTACTAATTAACAAGAAGCGAATTTTTATGCTTCTTCCTCAAATATAACTCATTTTAAAAATTTATTTGTTTTTGAAGGCATGGTGAAAGGGAGTGTTTCCATTCACACCTTTTCTCTGATTTCTTGTTGTTGGCATATGGAAAGGCTAAAGACTTCTGCATATTTATTTTGTAACCTCCCACTTTACTGAACATTTTTTAAAAATTCTAGGAGTTTTCTTGTATAACTTTTGGCATCTCTTACATATATCATCTGCCTAAAAGGATAATTTATTCTCTTCCAATTATTACTCCTTTAATTTCCTTCTCTTGTCTTATTGCTCTTGCAAGATTTTCAAGCACTATGTTAAAACAGAGTGGAGATAGAGGAAACCCTTGCCTAGTTCCTGATTGTAATGGGAATGCTTCCAGTTTTTCTCCGTGTAGAATGATGGGTTTGTTGTATATGGCTTTAATTATGTTGAGGTATGTTCCCTCTGGTCCATCTCCCTCTAGGACTTTGAGCATAAATGCATGTCGAATTTTGTCAAAGGCCTTCACTGCATCTGTTGAGATAACCATGTGGTTCTTATCTTTGACTACATTTATATGATTTATGACATTTATTGACTTACATGTATTGAAACATTACCGCATCTCTGTAATAAAGCTGATTTGATCATTGGGGATGATCTTTTTGATGTGTGTCTGTATGTGGTTTGCAAGTATTTTGTTGAGAATTTTTGCATCAATGTTCATCAAGGATATGGGTCTATAGTTCTCTTTTTGGTTGTGTCTTTACCTGGCTTCGGTATTAGAGTGATGCTGGCTTCATAGAAAGAATTTGGATGTTCTCCCTCCATTTCTTTTTTGTAACATTTTTTTTTAAATTTTATTAGAAAAAACATTTCATTACAGCTTTAACATACTCAATAACAATTTTCAGAGCAAAAATACATCTCTTCCAAAAGTGGCTATAGAACTTTTAGGTTCACAGTTGAATTAATACAGTTACATAATATTGAACTCAGTATAACCCCTGTAAGCCAAGGATCCAAGTGCAGCCTACCATGACTAATAATAATCTCCCTCCATTTCTATCTTTTTGAATAAATTAAGTAGTATTGGATGTAGATCTTCATTAAATGTCTGGTAGAATTCTGCTGTAAATCCATCTGGTCCTGATTGTATTACTGTTTCAATTTCTGTATGTGTAATTGGGTCTGCTTAAGCTGTTAACCTCTTCTTGATTTAGTTTTGGTAGTTCCCATGCTTGTAGATACCTGTCCATTTTTTTAGGTTTTCAAATTCAGTAGGGAATAGGTTTTTAAAGTATCCCCTTATAATGTTCTGGATCTTTTTTGTGTCTGTTGTGATGTTTCCCCGCTAATCTCTGATTTTGTTGACTTGAAGGTGATCTTTCTTTTGGTTAACTGGCCTAGTGGTCTGGCAATCTTGTTTATCTTTTCAAAGAACCATCTCTTGGATCCGTTGATCCTTTGTATTGTTTTCTTTGGTTCTATTTCATTAATTTCTGCTCCGATATATTTTTTTTTTTATTTCTTCTTGTCTGCTGGGTTTGTGCTGGCTCCGGGAGTTCCATGGTTCTTGGCAAGAGTGCTGCTTGACAAAGTTCCAGCCGAAAGCCGATGACCGCTGCTCTTTTGGTGGATATCCTTCCCCAGTTACTCCTGGTTTTTGTAATTTGTATAACCTTCTCTTCTTTAAGTATTCTGATAACCAACTCTGATGAAGGAATGAGAAACTAAACCTGGGAAATCTCTGCCTTTGGCAGATTTATCATGTTATTGAAACAAAACGAAAGTAAAAAGATAGAATGGTTTAGGGAAACTCCTCCTTGGATAGAAAGATTAGCTAGGTCAGTAAAAAGCTGGTAGTGCATGACCTTCAATAAAAAATGCCTATTGTTTTACAAAGAATAAAAGCGATTCAAAATGCCCTTAAAGATAAATGGCAACAAAATAATAAAGGATATTGAAAGAGAGAAATAATCGTATGACGCAGAGAAGTCGAAACGTTCAGGAAGAAATAAAAGAATTAATGGGAAAATGGGGACAGACCGTATTATATGTCTATGGTAAAACAGAAACTGCAAGGCTATAAAGAAAACAATAAAGACGTTGCTTGGCTATGTTAAGAAAAATTAAATCATTGACCTTTTTATTTTCCTTTTACTGTGATTATTGTAAGCTTTCTAATTGTGAATAAAGTTTGCAGAAGGCTGCTGAGAGAGAGAAAAGAAAAAGAAAGAAGCTATTCGGGCTGACCTCCCCTGAGTGGGTCAGTCAACAGCCTCTACTAGAACTGCAACTGTGGTTTCTGGTATAGTCATTTCTACCGCCGCAGTTACCTTCACTCCTTCAGGGCCCAGACTCAGCTGGAGCAGGACTCCTGCAGGTTTGGGTTTTCTTTGTTGTTGCTTTTGAGTGTCTTGAGTTGCCATGTTAAGTCATTAATTTGTGTTCTTTCTGATATTTTAGTGAAGGCGCTTAGAGCTATAAACTTCCCTCTAAGGACTGCTTTGAACATGTCCTAGAGGTTTTGTTGTGTTGTATTGTCCTTTTAATTTAGTTCCAGGAATTCTTTTATTTCTTTATAATTTCTTTTTTGACCCATTCATCATTCAGGACTGTGTTGTTTAATCTCCAAGTGTTCATGTGGTGACTAGGGCTTCTTCCCGTCTTGATTTTGAGCTTTATTGCATTGCGGTCTGATAGAATGCAAGGAATTATTTCAATCATTTTGTGTTTGTTGAGGCTTGTTTGGTGTTGCAGTATATGTTCAATATTGGCAAAAGTTCCATGGGACACTGAAAACAAACAATATTCTTTGGTGCTTGGGTGGAATATTCAGTAGATGTCTGTTAGGGCTATTTGATATATGGTATTTAATTCAGATGTCTTTCTGTTAATTCTCTGTCCTATTGACTTATCTAATGGAGACAATGGGGTATTGAAGTCCCCAACTATTAATGAATTGGGATTAATCTTGCTCTTAAAGTCTTGTAGTACTGTTTTTATGAATTTGGGTGCACCAGAGTTTGGTGAATATATGTTCATGATTGTAATATCTTCTTGGTCAATTGTTCCTTTGCTCAGAATGAAGTGGCCATCTTTATCTCTTCTAATTAGTTTTAGTTTGAAGTCAACTTTCTTGTCAGGTATTAGAATTGCAACACCTGCTTTTTTCTTTATACCATTTGCTCGGTATATTTTTTCCATCCTTTCACCTTAAGGTAGTGCCTGTCCTTGAAAATGAGATGAGTTTCTTGCAGAAAACAAAAAGATGGGTTTTTGTTTCTTAATCCATTCAACTAGTCTGCATCTTTTGACTGGGGACTTCAGTCCATTGATATTTAAAGTTATTAAGGAAAGATGTGTACTGATTCCTGTCATTTTCATTTCTGTTCACATTCTTGGTGTAGCTGTGCATTTCCTCAGTTATACATTCATTAAGTTTCTTTCTACAACCCCTTGGGTATAGTCATTCCTTTCTTCAGCTCTTTGTATTGCTTCAAGAACTCTCTAAAGGGCTGGTTTGTGGACATGAATTCTTTCATCCTATTTATGTCATGGAAGATTTTTTTCTTTCCCCTTCGACTCTACTAGACATTTTGGCTGGGCAAAGTAATCTGGGTTGGCATCTGTGGTCATTTAGAACTAGGAACACTCTTGTCCAGGCTCTTCTGACTTTCATAGTTTACACTGAAAAGTCAGCTGTAATTCTGATGGGTTTTCCTTTATAGATGACTTACTGATTTTCTTTTGCAGCTTTCAGTATTCTTTCTTTGTTCTATACATTTAGTGTTTTTACTATGATGTGTCATGGAGAGTTTCTTTTCTGGTCCTGTCTGTTTGGTGTTCTATATGCTTCTTGTATTTATATGGGTGCATCTTTCTTTAATTTGGGGAAATTTTCTTCTACAATCCTGTTGAAGATCTGGTCCATACCATTATCCTGAGATTCTTTTCCTTCCAATATGCCAATGACTTGTGAGTTGAGGCTTTTTATGGTGTTACACAATTCCTACATATTCCATTCTTTTGTTTTCTTAAATTTTTTTATAATCTTTGCTTGGGTGGTCTAATTTGTCCACTTTATATTCCAGTCATGATATTCTGTTTTCCATTTCTTTCATCCTATTGGTGAGGCTTTCTCCTGTCTTTTCTATTATTTCACTTCCTTCTTCAATTCAACCTGATTATTTTTCAATATTTCTAACTCTTCTGAATTCATTCAGAAGTTTATCCCTATCTTCCTTCAGTTATTTGATTTCTTTGTGCATTCTTTAAATTCACTGAATTCTTTTATCATGTTTATGGCTGTTCTTTTGAATTCCATTCCCTGTGTTATCTCTAGGGGATTCTATTGTACTCCTCTACAGGACTGTTGATACTTGGTGCAGATATATTATTTGGGTTTTTCATGTTATTTTTTCACTGTGACTTGTCATGTGGATTTCTTTTGTAGTTTCTGATTCTCATGTGAGATTCAAGCCTTCCTTTGTTGAGTTTATGTCTGCTTCTTTTTGTAAATTTTGTGTGCCTTTGTGGTTTACTTGTTGGGCATGAAAAGCTGGTTGGTCTAGGCTTCAGGTTCTCTCTATTGATTTTATATTGAAGGGACCAAATTGATTTCATCATCCTTCTCAGGAGTTCCCACAGAAGGCCCAGTCAGATGAAGATCAGATGCTCTCAGGCTTTCTTGTAAGGTCTGGATCCCTCCAGCAAAGATATTGGCCTCAGGAATTTGAGGGTTGGGCTGGCCTGGGACCATGGCCAGGAAGGATGCTGGCTCTAGGAAACTGGGGTGATGGGCTACCCAGGGATTCAAAGGGGAGAGGGGGAATGGATAAAGCTCCAAGAGCTTCAGGGACTAGAGGGAGGAATTGGTTTGGTCTGGATAAAAAGGATCAGGAATCACTGGAGAGTCTCAGCTAAGAGGTTGGTCCAGAGGTTTGGGATGCCAAGATAAGAAATGGGTTAGTGCCCCTTCTAGGAGGAGAGATGGAGTGGGGAGCTTGGAGAGTGCATGAGGCTGGGGGTGTCAAGGCACAGTGAGTACTCCCAAACTTACCCAGGAAAGACAGTATTTAATTTCTTAGTTCTTTGTATGTTCTGGATATTGGTCCCTTGTCTGATGTATGTATAGCTGATAAAGATTGTCTCCTATTTTGTGAGCTATCTGGGTGTTCTGCTGACAGTTTCATTTGCTGGGCAGAAACTGTTAAGTTTCATATATGGGGCTAATTCCTGTGTTTATTATGCATTAAAAAAATATCATGTGTATGAGTGTATTGCCTACATGTAAGTGCACCTGTGTTGTGTGTCAACCCCTGAGGTCAGAAGACAGCATCAGATTCCCTGGAATTGGAGTTATGGGCAGCCGTTATCTGTCATGTGGGTGCTGGCAATCAAACCTAGATTCTCTGCAAGGACAGCCAGTGCTCTTAACTACTGAACCATCTCTGTAACCCCTTATTATGCATTCTTACAGTTGAATCAAGCCTAAATTTTGTTTGTTCACAAATATAGTGATCAGTGATTTATAGAGAATTATGGAAGATGATAATTTTCAGAAATAGGAAATAGGTCTATAGCTGATGGACCCCGGCTACCCAGAGCTTAGAATCTAATGGTAGAATACTGACATGTAAGGTAGAGTCACAATTACATGGAAAAACCCCACCTAGGAAAACACTAGGAATCATTGGAACTCATACCATTGACATTTAGTCTATCCATAGAGCATCAACACAATTCCATCAATGTAGTGTTAACTAAGGGAGGACTTGGAGGGAAACTAAGGAAAGTGGAATGATAGGAAGTAAGGAAGAGATAGGGGACTGAAAATGTGCAGATCCCTACTTAAGGGTTTTCTAGAAACTAAGAGAAGGCTGTATATTGAAAAGTAGTAAGCAAAGTAGAAATAATAAGATTATGCTGAATGACAATATATATGTCATATTAAGCTGTGAGATTTCATCATCAAATTTAGATGGCAGAGCAATCAGTCTGCTTCACTGTGGAGAATAAACAAGTAGACAAGAGAACTGTAAGGGCTACAGAGTCATTGAGAGTCGGAGGATTTGGGCATAAACAAAAACAACAGAAAAAGGAATAAAACAATTGAGATGAGTGGCCATATCCTGCAAATATTTAACAGATATTGTCAGAAAAAATAGAGATTTAGATAGAAATAAGATATAAATAAATAAAACAGGTATCCATTAACCCATGCTATTCTTTCTCATATTGGGTCTTAGATACTAAGTACTAGTAAGGGCATGAAGAAGGGGAATTTAAAATGAGACATTCTAATGTAAAATTCAACATAATGGCAATGTAGACTGTAGAAATGAGACAGCTCATTCACTATCAAAGATGTTTTCTTAATATTGGCCTCTACACCCAGGCTGGATCTTTGCATCTTTGAACTTGTGCACCAAGAATATGTTGCTCATAGGAAACAACTTCAGCTAAATGTTTGCTTTTAAATGTCAATTTGTCTGTCTATTATAATTGGCAAATAATTGTATGTTAATTGTAAAAAGTGTGAAATGCTTAAGTTGAATTAATTAATATATGTTTTTACCTCCTCTTGTGGGTTTGTGCTTTATAAAATGCATTTAGAATGAATTCTCTGAGTTATTTACACCAGTGCAGCACTTCCTTATAAGTATACTCACCATGTGGTCCAGTGGAGCTTTTTATCCTGTCTCTCTTATCTAAAGAACTGTGGTTTCTGTTGATTAGCACCTCTGTAAACTACTCCCACATCCACACCATTATATGTCACTGCTGAGTGTTACATTCCTATATTCTACATGTAAGACATGTGGGAATTTTAGTGTATAACCTGGTTTATTTTACTTAATCTAATGTCCTACAGTTCTACCTATAGTTTCACAAACTTCAAAACTTCATTTCTTAAGAATTGTTTGAAAAACCAGAGAGAAATGTATTAGCTCAAAGTCCTGCTGAAAAATGCCCATACATGTATGTAGCTGAAGGTTAGATAATAAAAAACACAGTGTCAGCCAAGATAAACCTCCAGTTGTCTGTCAGGGTAGCCCAAGAAAGTCCCAAAATAACACAGGCTATTGCCCCAGCCCCAGGTTTCCTCCAGAATTTGAAGGTAAGACCCTGTTACTGAAGGCAGGTGACACTTTGGACACAGGACTTGGAGTAATCAAGCTGGGACATACATGGAAGCCTTTTCCCTGAAGATTAGCTCTCTTGATAACAGAAGATACAATGCAATCTGCCAATTATGGTCCCACCCAACTGCAAAGCCTATAACCCACAATGCACTATTGGTGCAGTAGTGGCACATTGATCTAGGGGGTAATCAATACAAATAAGACCTGCTCAATAAGGAGGGAACTGTGTTTGATGTTGTAAACATAGACAAATACACATGGCTGGAGAGATCATAGATCCTAAAGTAAAACCTACTTTCACCACATCTCTAGACCAATGCATTATCCCACTTCATTCAAAATATATACAACTTCATATTTACAGACAAATGCACATTTCACTCCTCATCAAATAAACCTTTTGCAATAAATGGGGACTATTACAGAGTTATGGAAGTGATCAAATATACTGAATAAATGATTCAGATCCTTAAGCCAAAGTGAGACTTCTTCAATGCACTTTCTACAGATAGGATGAATTCATGTTCACCTCTTGTTAGAGAAGTTTCTGTGTGCGGCAGATGGTGGTCAATACAGAAACCCCAAATTGGCCAATGTACAGAAAATAGAGGCTACAGACGACTGAATAGGACACCTCTTCCAAACCTCAGCACCCCTAGGCTCAGAGATTTTTGAGGAAGAGGTACAGAAAAATTGTAAAAGCCAGAGGTGGTGGATGACCACAGGAAACAGAATTTCTCAGACAGCTTCTTACATACTCATCTGGACTCACAGCAGTGGTGGCAGCATGCACAACTCTTATGCAAGCTGAAACCAGACAAAAATTTTCACATAGGCATCAGAAAATGCTTAAGAAATCCCAACCCAATCTGGGATTTTTTGACAATTTATGCAGCTAAGGGGAAGAGACAGTGTTTGCCAGAGATGTAACATTTGGTGGGCCCAGTGGATATACCTACACTAAGGGTATTGGGGAACACAAATCAGATGCTATAGAAGAGTTCATTAAGTAGAGTCAGGGCTATAGGGGCAGGTGTGGCTAGAAAGGGTCATCTAAGTATCATTAAAATATATTGGATGAAATCACAAAAATTCAATTAAAAATAAAATTATTGTAAAAATGAGTCTCTAAAAAAATTTTACAAAATGAATTGTTAAATAGTATCCCACCTCTCTCTCTCTCTCT
>NW_008348070.1:434072-466103 GCF_000622305.1 Nannospalax galili
TATATTTACCTGTCCACAGATGCTTTGATTCTGCCTTGTCTGATGTATAATAGAGCAATGAGTATTTAAGTTCAATTATCTCTTTACTTCTTCTTTTTCATGCTTTGGCTATATAGTTAAGTGTTAGTTAAGTGTATAGTTAATGTGTTCCCTATGGAGTTATTTTTTCTTAATAGTCACTATACTAGATCTTGCTCCCACTGATAATACAGAAAGGTGCCCTTTTGTTAAACTACTCTACAGAGTACAAAGTCATTCTTTATCTTTTTATAAACAGCTTTTTTTTTTTTTTTTTGGTTTTTTTGAGACAGGGTCTCCCTGTAGCCCCAGCTGTCCTGGAACTCACTATGTAGACCAGGCTGGCCTTGAACTCACAGAGATCCTCCTGCCTCTGCCTCACCAGTGTTGGGATTAAAGGCGTGCACCACCATGCCCGGCTTAAAAACAGCTTTAATAAAAATCATTTTAAAATTATTTTTATTGTACTTGTATGAGTGTTTTGCCTGTGTGTAAGTGCACCTATACTGTACAAGCCTTCCAAGGCCAGAAGAGGGTGTCTGATCTCCTGGAACTGGCGTTACAGACAGTTACTGGCTGCAATGTGGGTGCTGGGAATTAAACCCAGATCCTCTGGAAAAACAGATGTGTCACTGGTGAAGATTTTCTCCCATCCTGTGGGTTTTCTCTTCACTTCCCTGATTTCCTCCTTTGATGTACAGAAGTGTTTTAGCTTAATGAGGTCCCATTTGTTGATTCTTGACCTTGTTTCCTGAGCAATTAATGTCCAGTTTAGAAAATCCTTTCCTAAACCTATATCTTGTAGGTTTTTGCCAATGTTTTCTTCTAACAGCTTCAGAGTTTCAGGCTTTACATTGAGGTCTTTGATCCATTTGGAATTGCCTTTTGTGCAAGGTGAAAGATAGGGTTTAGTTTTATTCTTTTACAGGTGGATAACCAGTTCTGCCAGCAGCATTTGCTGAACATGCTGTCCTTCCTCCAGTGAGTGTTCTTGGCCCCTTTGTCAAATATTAGGTGCATGAAATTGCATGTACTCATATTTGGGTCTTCAATTTTGTTCCATTGATCTATGGATCTATTTTTGTGCCAGTACCGTGTTGTTTTTATGACTATAGCTCTATAATACAGCTTAAAATCTGGTATAGTAATCCTCCCAGCATTGCTCTTACTGCTTAGGGTTGCTTTGGCTATCCAAGGTCTTTTGTGCTTCCTTATGAATCTTAAGACGGTTTTTTTCAATTCTGTGAAAAATTTCATGGGGATTTTGACTGGCATTGCACTGAATCTATAATTGGCTTTTGGTAGGATGGTCATTTTCACTGTATTAATTCTTCCAATCCATGAGCATGAGAGGTCCTTCCATCTTCTAATGTCTTCCTCAATCTCTATCTTTAAAGATTTAAATTTTTCTTTGTAGACGTCTTTAATGTCTTTGGTCAGGTTTATTCCAAGATATTTTATTTTATTTTATTTTTTGCAGGGACTGTGAAAGGGAGTGTTTCCATGTACTCTTTCTCAGATTGTTTGTTATTGGTATAATGAAAGACTCCAGACTTTTGTAGGTTAATTTTTTAACCTGCCAATTTAATTAACATGTTAATAATTTCTAGGAGTTTTTTCATGGAATTTTTAGCATCTCTTAGATATATCATATCATCTGCAAAAAGGGATAATTTGATCTCTTCTTTTCCAGTGATTACTTCTTTAATTTCCTGCTCTTGTCTTATTGCTCTTGCAAGAGTTTTAAGCACTATGCTAAAGAGAAGGAGAGATAGTGGAGAGCCTTGTCTGGTTCCTGATTTCAATGGAAATGCTTCCAATTTTTCTCCATTTAGAATGAGGTTGGCTGTGGGTTTGTTATATATGGCTTTAATTATGTTGAGGTATGTTCCTTCCAGTCCAATTCCCTCTAGGACTTTGAACATAAATGCATGTTGGATTTTGTCAAAGGCCTTCTCTGCATCTACTGAGATTACCATGTGCTTCTTGTTTTTGAGCCCATTTATATGATTTATGATGTTTATTGACTTACATATATTGAACCATTCCTGCATCTCTGGGATAAAGTTGGCTTGATCATGGTGGATGATCTTTTGATGTGTGTCCATATACAGTTTGCAAGTATCTTGTTGAGAATTTTTGCATCTATGTTCATTAAGGATATGGGCCTATAGTTTTCTTTATGGTTGTATCTTTATCTGGCTTTGGTATTAGAGGGATCCTGGCTTTATAGAAGGAATTTGGAAGTTCTCCCTCCATTTCTTCCTTTTTGACTAAATTAAGTAGTATTGGATGTACATCTTTGTCGTGGTACAGTGACCACAGTTCAATCCTGAATGGCTTGGAGACCCTGATGGACGGAAATCAAGACACAGGAGATGCAGAGATCTATGTGCAAGTGCATGTTTATTATGAATCAAACAAAGCTTATATAGGAATCATATCTGGAGTAACCAAGGAATAACTAAGGCTACATCACTAACAGAAAGTAACCAGGGAATTACCAAGGATATAATAGGTTACTACATTACCTCACTAGCTGAAACTCATATCAAGTTTACAGTATCCAAGATTTAGGTGCATGATGTTTATAGTATCTTAGATATAATGTGTACTGCTTATGACTACTCTTAGCAACTACTATAATTCATGATTTCTATATAGAAACCAAGCATGGAATTATTTCAATCTTTTTGTATTTGAAGTTTGTTTTGTGCCCCAGTGTATGGTCGATTTTGGAGAAGTTTCCATGAGGCACTGAATAGAAAGTATGTCCTTTGGTGCTTGGATGGAATACTCGGTAGATGTCTGGTAGGTCCATTTGATATATGGTATTGTTTAATTTAGATCTCTCTCTGTTAACTCTCTGCCCTGTTGACCTATCTAATGGAGATAGTGGTGTATTGAAGTCCCCTAGTATTAATGAGTTGGTATTAATCTGGGTCTTAAAGTCCCATAGTATTATTTTATGAAGTTTGGTGCACCAGAGTTTGGTGAATATATGTTCATGATTGTAATATCTTCTTGGTTTATTGTTCCTTTGATGAGAATGAAGTGGTCCTCTTTATCTCTTCTGATTAGTTTTAGTTTGAAGTCTTTTTTGTCAGATATTAGAATTGCAATGCCTGCTTTTTTCTCAGTACCATTTGCTTGGTATATTTTTTTAACATCCTTTCACCTTAAGTTAGTGCCTGTCCTTGAAAGTGAGGTGAGTTTCTTGCAGAAAACAAAAAGATGGGTTTTGTTTCTTAATCCTTTCACCTACTCTGTGTCTTCTGACTGGGGAGTTCAGTCCATTAATATTTAAAGTTATTAATGACGGATATGTATTGAATTCTGTCATTTTTATTTCTGTTCACATTCTTGATATAGCTGTACATTTCCACATTTATACATTCATTGAATTTCTTTCTGCAATCCCTTGGGTATAGTCATTCCTTTCTTCAGCTTTGTATTGCTTCCAGAACTCTCTGAAGGGCTGGTTTTGTGGACATGAATTCCTTCAGCTACTTATGCCATGGAAGATTTTTCTTTCCCCTTGGATTATAATATACATTTTGACTGGGTATAGTAATCTGGGTTGGCATCTGTGGTCATTTAGAACTGGGAATACTTTGGTCCCGGCTCTTCTGGCTTTCATAGTTTACACTGAAAAGTTAGCTGTAATCCTAATGGGTTTTCCTTTATATGTGACTTGTTTTTTTTTTTTTTTTCTTTTGCAGCTTTTAGTATTGTCTCTTTGTTCTGTACATTTAGTGTTTATACTATGATGTCCCATGGAGAGTTTCTTTTCTGGTCCTGTCTATTTGGTGTTCTATATGCTTCTTGTATTTGTATGGGCATGTCTTTTATTTTGGGAAATTTTCTTTTACGATTTTGTTGAAGATCTGGTCCATGCCATTATTTTGGGATTCTTTTCCTTCCTGCATGCCTATGATTTGTAAGTTTGATCTTTTTATGGTGTCACACAATTTCTGCATATTCCATTCTTGTGCTTTCTTAAATTTTTCATAATCTTTGCTTGAGTGGTCTAGTTCATCCACTTTATCCTCTCTTTTGATTTTATATTGGAGTGACCACATTGCTTTTGTCTTCAGAGTTCCCACAGAGGCCCAAGTCAGATGAGGACCAGATGCTCTCAGGTTTTCTCCTAAGGTCTGAATTCCTCCAGGAAAGATGTCCTCAGGAATTTGGGGCTTGGACTGGCCTGAAAGCTGGGCCCAGGAAAGATGCTGGTGGCCATGCCACCCAGAGATGCAAAGGGAGATGGGGACAAGAAGAGTCCCCAAGGGCTCCTAGGGACTGAGGGAGGAACTGGGTTGGTCTGTATGGAAAGGATCAGGAAGCCAAGAGGTCAGCCCAGGTGTTGAGGAAAGAGGCTGGTGGATTGTACAGCCCAGGGAAGCAGAGGGAGGTGATGGTGGGACCAGGCCCAGAGGGCTCCTAGGGACCATGAAAAGGAACTGGGTTGGTCTAGGTGCAAAGGGTCAGGAAACAGTGGTGGTTCCCCCCGGTGTCTGGGGCACCAAGAAAAGGAGTGAGACAGTCCCCAGGCTAGGAGGAGACATGGGTGGGGGAGATGGGAGGGTGAATGAGGCTATGGGGGTCAAGGCATGAGGGCATGATGGACTTAGCCAGGAGAGAGGCCACTGGGTCCAGCAGGCCCTAGGAAGCAGAGGAAGGTGATGTCAGGACCCCAGAGGGCTCCTGGGGACTGGGAGTAGGAACTGAGTCCCTCTGGATGCTAGGGATCAGGAAGCAGTGGTGACTCTGGCTGAGAGGTCAGCCCCAGTGTCCAGGAAAGAGGCTGGCAGGCCATGCAGCCCAGGGAAGCAGAGGGAGGTGAGGGTGGGACCAGGCCTAGAGGGCTCCCTGAGACCATGACAAGGAACTGGGTTGGTCTGGATTCAAAGAATCAGGAAGCAGTGGTGGTTTCCCTGGTGCCTGGTGTACCAAGAAAAGGAATGGGACAGCACCCAGGCTAGGAAGAAAGATGGGTGGGGGAGATGGGAGGGTGAATGAGGCTGGAGGAGTCAAGATGTGGAGGGCATGCTGGACTAACCCAGGAGAGAAGCTGCAAGGTGCCCCAATACACGTTTCTTAAAAGAAAACTCGAGATAACAGGAAACACGGGGTCCTTACTTCTGGGCCAAAGTTCTTTGTTTTCTATGTTGGCAAATTTTCTTTGACTATATGATTCTTTTTCAGTGTTACCTTCACAACTTTAAGCAATGGATGACTAATTTGAGAAAGTTAAGTGAAGACTGTTTTCATATTCTGCCTTTTCACTGCCCACATTTTATCTATAGAACTAAAATAATATAATACTCTCATATCTGTGTACTACTTCCCTAAACGTTTTGTTTTTGATACTTTAAGAGTAATGGTAATATCAGGTTAATTTTTAAAATTTTTTGGTTTTTGGTAGTACATGATCCCACTTGTAATCCTGCCTGTCGGGGTACTATCTGTGTAGAACAGACTGCTCTCAAGCTCATAAAGATCCACTTCCCTCTGCCTCCCAAGTGCTGGGATTAAATGTGTTTGCCACACTGCTAAATTTTTTATTTTGAACAAGAACTTAGAGGAATTGGGACTTAAAAGCATTTGTTCATTTTCTTTACTTTTTCATATATTCGTAATAAATTAAATCCTTTAAAACACTCTAAGCACAGAAAAGTGTATATAAGTATAGGTAAAATATTAAGGATTCAAAAGCATACTGCTTTTAACAGAGAGATTAAATGCAGAGTAGAGGGAGGAGTCTATGAACCAGTGGGAAGAGCTTAGTGTCTGGACAAGATGGCAGACTTCCCTGAGCTGCACATTCCTGCTGAATCATGGTCATCTAGGATGTGAGGAAGAGAACTGTAAATATGAAAGTAGTGCGTGTGCAACACCACAAAAGAGGAGAACAAGCTACCACACAAGTAATTAGCATGTTCTGGTACAAACATGATTCTATAGGTATAATGAAAGAGGTGTGTGACTTGTTTCAGAAATGGAAAAAATCAGATCTCATTTTTTAAAAAATCAATTTCTGGTCCTCAGGCTATACCTGAAGTGAGACAAAACTCTTTCCCTGAACCCACAGTTCAATGAGTCTTTTTGCCTCCCACAGAAAGCAACCACTCTCCAAAACCACTTAAGATGCTGGAACGTGTGGGCAAAGAATTACTTTCAGAGTACTTGGAAAAAGTGGTGCAAAGTAACGTGTTGAAATTAGAGGCAGATGAGAAAGAAAAATTTAACAACGCTGACCGTAAAGACAAGCGTCGGGTCTTTGTGGACACTATAAAAAAGAAACAAAGTAAAGTAGGCCAAGTGCTTCTCCAAACTTTCCTAAATATGGATGAAAATACCAACAATGGTGACGGTAAGAGAAGCATGACTGCCAGTGACTAACTCAAAATTTCCAGAGTCTATTCCATCACTGCACTCAATTCCCTCTTTACCTTTTTACCATTCCATCACTAAAGTATCATTTTTCTCTAAAATAATCCTCCGTTTAGAGGTCGCTTTGCCCTTCACAGGGTTGCATACACTTTCCAGGTAGGTAAAAGGCAAAGTTCAATGCTAAAGCCATTCATAGAAATAACTAGCCAAACAATAATTACAGAAGGGAACACTTAAAATGTGGTTCTGTCATCTTGTGAATTTGTGAGTACCGTCAGCCTGGGCTTCTCTGAAATGGGGTCCTTTCTAATTCTTCCTCACATGGCTTTGTAAGGCCAGGAGTGTCTCACAGCCAGGAACATGATTGCTCCAACCATGTCAGCTCTCAGCCAGCATTCTCTCCTCTGAGCTCCAGGCTCATGTCTCTGATTACATATTCATTACTTATGGTCACATGTTCTGTTGATCATGAAATTAACATAACTAAAACTAAACACATACCCCCATTCAACCAACTAGTTGCTTTTTCACAAACTGAAAAACTCTCAGCCACAAAATCAGAAACGCTACAAATGGGAATCAGAATTGGAGAAAGAGGTTCAAAATGATTTTAACAACCTCAGGCATCACACCGAGGACCAAGTTCTAAGCAGAAATGAACTCTCTGCTCAGCAGTGACTGAGATGGAGGGAGAAGAGGCACATGTGATCACACTCATGAGCGATCTGGGGGAGCCATGGACTCTACTTGTACTGGACTCTCCAAGGAGACTCCAGGACAATTTGAATGCAATGGCCCAGCCAACCAGAGTACCAGGCAAAATGGGATATTAGAATAGGTCAAGACTTTGGCCAGCACTGTGGGAATGTGAATGCTGAAGTGTCTTGCCAAGTCCTGAGCATACAGAGTGAAGGATAGTGTGAAGCCAAGTTATTAGTTATATTTGTGCTAAACGTCTACATTTGTGCTACCTGTCAAGCACGTGAATCAGAGATCATCACTCCAAGTTCTATCTGCAAAGGATAATGAATGAAAAAGAAAAAATATTATGACACATATTAAAAATGAAAATTTTATGCAGTAATACTACATCTCAAATTTAGAGAAAATCAAACAGAGAAAATACCTTTCCTGATTCATACTGCTGAACATGATTATCAAATTGTCACTCCTTTCCTGAAAGGAAGCATTGTAGTGTGAGATCTTGGTAAACATCTAATTTGTTTACGAGTTCCTCCTCCTCTCTGATATACAGGAGGGCTCTGCAATGTCCCCATTCCTTGCATAATCCTGGTAGTTAGGTTAAGCAACATCTGATAGTGTCACAGGTTAAAATGTCATAGAATTGAATTTTTTCAAAAAGGGTGAAATATTACCCAGAATTTTAAAACAGGCTAACAGCTAACATTGGTTGGTGGGGCTGGAGAAATGGCTCAGTGGTTAAGAGCACTGACTGCTCTTGCAGAAGACATATGCTTGAGTCACAGCATACATATGTTAGCTAACAACCATCTATAACTCCAGTTTCAGGGGATCCGACATTCTCTTCTCACCTCTGTGGGCACTGCAGGACATGGGTGCAGGTACCTACATGCAGGCGTTATACTCATACATATAAAGTTCTTTCCCAAAAATATTTTTAAAAATTATTGTTGTGTTCAGCACTCTGAAGACAAAACAATCAAATTATGTCTGAATCTTTCATAAATCAAACAAAAATAAACAAAATAGAATAGGAACTGCCCCTTTATGGTGGTTGCAATACCCTTTTTGTTAACCCTTTAAATAGCATTATGAGTCGGGGAGGGATAATTAAAGCAAGTATCTCCTAGAAAGGTCAGAATTTGAACTTAGGCTTCTGAAAAATAAAACACTTCTTTAGTTAAGGATTCTAGATTTCAAGTGTTGGTCTGCATGTCTGTGTGAGTTAGGAGAGTGTCTTCACTTCGGCATAGAATGTTTTCCCATCCAGGATGGCGGCCAGAGCCCTTGTCAGACGCAATACTGGAACTGTGGCTAGTAACACGTACTAAAATGAAAATGTGTTTGGTGTTTTTTACTGAGTATTATTAAAATTAATTTTCTTTATTAATTCATTAGGATATTAGAAGACATACAATTGGTATACAATCGCATACCAATTCTTGTAATTTTCTAATAGATAACACTCTGATAAATAATACATCCTTGCTAAGAGACAATGGATTTATACTAAGATGAATGAGTGCTATAGAGTAAAGTCATCGGAAATATAAAAATATCTTAGTTGAACATGGGAAGGCCAAATTGATCCAAAGTTATAGAGGTTTTCCCAATAATCATCACCTCTTCATTTCTGTCAAGGCCTACTTACCCCTTTCATAGAATAACACTTTTCCTTGGGTACAGTATAGCCGTCACTGTAATGTCTGCATGTCACATGGCATTCCTCCCTCCAAGGACTGTCTCTTTAACCCATATGCTTGGCTGACATCAGGTCTCAGAGTCATGTAAAATTTTCATTGTGTGATATATCTTACAGTTGATCCAGTAACAGAGAAGAGACCAGAGGCACCAGAAGAATCTGCGGACTCCCTTAAGCTTTGTCCCCCTGAAGACTTCATGAGACTGCGTAGAGTAAAGGCTAACGAGGTACTCTACTCTGTGCTTGGAACAGAGAAAATAGAAAAACTGAAGACAATTTCTTAAAAATTGGAGCTCAGAGGATATAGACAATGGCCACATCTGTTACATATGATTTTTAAGGGGTGTGTTAAGGTGCTGAAACCTGATTCTAATTCATTTTTAATTCAGTGAAAAATGCGCGTTCCAAATTTTAGTTCATTTATTTATTCTCATATATATTTAGGATTTATGAGAATTTTAACTACAGTCATTAAATCAAAATATTTACACAATAACATAGCTGAGTAGTAATTGTAATCTAGTTTAAAAGCATAAACACGGAAGATATTTTAATATTAAAGTGTGCAAAACATGATGCTGATATTTTAAAGCTAATTTCAAAATAATATTACCAAATATGAATTTTCTTGTTTTACTACTTTTTTAAACCTTAGCTGATGATAAACATCCTTTGGTTTTATATATGACCTGAACCTTGAATTCTAGAAAAGTTTGATTAGGTAAATAAAGAAGAAAAGAGAGCAGCAATTCTTCTGGGTTTCCCAACATTCTCATGTAACTATGCAAGTTATAATCTGGTTTATGGTTGGGGATCTTGAAGTAGAAGAAGGCAGTATATTTGGCTAAAGTTTGAGGGAGAGGGAAACTATATGAGAGTTTAATGAAGCAATATTTATAATGGCCAAATAGGCTTTCAAAGAATTCAGGCAAGTCAAAGTCACTGCATGCTCATTTTGCGCAGATCTATCCAATAAAGGAGCGGGAAGGTCGTACTCGGATGGCCCTTATCATATGCAATACAGAGTTCAAGCATCTTCCTTTTAGGCAAGGGGCTATTTTTGACACCAAAGGAATGAATCGTCTTCTTGAAGACCTGGGCTATACTGTGGTACTGAAAGAGAATCTAACAGCTAAGGTAAGAGGACCTAACAGGTAAGGTAAGAGGCCATACCCCTACTATAATCTTATACAGAGAAAATACATAGTCTCCTACTCAGAGCTGATTTTTACAATGTTAAAAAAATATCTATCAACCTCTGGACACAAGCAGGTACATGTGTGTGTGTGTGTGTGTGTGTGTGTGTGTGTGTGTGTGTGTGTGTGTGTGTGTGTGTCTGTGTATGTGTGTGTGAGAGAGAGAGAGAGAGAGAGATCTACCTGTGTGTTATCTAAATTGTCAAATGAGAGATGAAATCTGTGCTTATTTTACTTTCAAATATCTTCAGTTCCAAGAACTGCAGAAAAAAGTTACTCACATAGGTGAAAAACATATCCTTAGTTAATTCCAAAATGGGGAAATTCAGCCCCAGAAATTCACAGAGTAACGAGTATTAAGACCAAGAGCACCCATAAAGCAAGTATTATCTCTGACTTGGTACTAGGAGCTCTTTCTGGTAGTGGAGACAGGTTTGTAAACGAGACTGGAAATGTCCTGTAAGCATACTATGAAGGAATGTAATTTAGTATACAAATTTAGCAATTCAGTGTAAGAAAAAACTCACTTAGAGATTTGGCTATGTACATGTCAACATAACAAAAGTCAGTTGTCACTGAAAGAAAAATGGAAACTGGGAACGAGAGAAAACGGGAGAGTGGGGGGCAGGGAATGATGATGCAAATCTTAGGAAACTTTCGCCACAGTAACACAGAAGCTGAAACATACTTATTAGGAATAAGAAAGTTCTGGGTATATGTGAGGTATAGTGCCTTCCAAGAAGAGACCTCTAAGTACATAGAGGCTAAATTGAGAGGACAACTGGTACAAGAAAACACAAGATAATGAATACTGGAGTTTGAGGAAGGTGAGATGGGAAAAAAAGCAGGAGTGAGGCCCAAAGTTTAATTTAATTCTAAGAACATGGGAAGATTTTTCAAGAACAATAATAACATACCGCAACACAAGCCACTCAGTATATAAGAAGAGAAAACTTAGAAGTGGAGAAGAACAGGTCATACAAGACACAATCATGTGATATATTATAGAAACAGTGTATAATGTATTGCCAGGCATAGAAAGCTGGAACCCACTATTCCATCAAGAAGATAAAGTAAAATAACTGAGTAGCCACCATGTAAATATCAGACTTGTATTTCCAATATTTTTTTATCCCAAAATGAGAATATAAGATTAATTTCAACACTTGCCTACTGAAGGAAGACCTTGCTCTTTTCCAGGGTATGGAGTCTGAGCTGAAGGACTTTGCTGCCCTCCCAGAGCACACAAATTCAGACAGCACATTCTTGGTGCTAATGTCTCATGGCACGCTGCATGGAGTCTGTGGCGTTATGCACAGTAATGAAAGTGCTGATGTGCTACATTATGACACCGTCTATCAGATATTCAACAACTGCAATTGTCCGGGACTAAGAGACAAACCCAAGGTCATCATCGTGCAGGCCTGCAGAGGTGGTGAGTTCTGACATGGACCATCTGCTGTGAGGAATGAAACATGGGTCTTACATTTGGAGGAAATAATCTTGGGCCAAATTCAGCTTATATAAGTTAATGAAATTAATAGGAATTTCTATCAATTGTGGTATCATGACAATTTGCCTGGTTTATTGAGAAAGTTTTATATAATCTTATTTTTTTTTTTTTTTTTTTTTTTTTGTCTTTTTGAGACAGGATCTGCCTGTAGCCCCAGTTGTCCTGGAACTCACTATGTAGACCCACTGGCCTCGAACTCACAAAGATCCGCCTGCCTCTGCCTCCCAAGTGCACATTTTAAAGGTGTGCATCACCACGCCCAGCTTGTGATGAGGGAAATTTAGAGAATCCTTAAATCAGTTTGACAGAAATATTTGGTCCTGAAAAAAATTGTCATGACTATAACACAAGAACTAACACATAACTACTGGGAATGAGAAAGCTCTGGACAGATGAGAGGAAATGCCTTAGAACACTTCAAACCTTCATTATTATTTTACTCGTGTTTTTTTTTTTTTTACATTATTTGACATAGAGATGTATTTGAAAATGGGACAATTCCTCAATACAATAATTGTGCTTGACATCAACACCCTACCCTCATCAATAGATGAACTATGAAGCCATAAAGGCAGCAAAGCAATATGAAAGTTACAACACATGATGAATAGTGTTTCTATTATCAACAGAATATACAAGTTTCTTTTCTCAGCACTTGGGAGGCAGAGAGATATGGATCCTGGTGGTAGATGCTTATGTTTCAGTGGCCATCTAGATTAGTCTACTTGGCAAGTTCAAAGCCAGCAAAACATGCTAACTCAAGAAACAAAATGTTGGCATCTGATTAACAATGGCCAATGCTGTCTTCATGCCTCACGTGTGTGTGCACACACCTACACATGCCACGCTACAGTCATGTGAGTTTGTACTGCAGCCATGCACATACAAGCACGTATACCATATAAACACAATAAAAAGTGCTTCTTATGTGAGCATGAACTTGTATGCCTATAATATTAGTGACTTAGGTGGGTGAGTCCATTGGCTCAGAGGTTCAAGACATGCCTGATCTACAGAGAGAGTTCAAAGCCAGCTACTTACTGTGACCCTGTATCAAAATGTAAGAATGCAAGAACAAACTTTAAGGGCATAAGCGTTAGTGGTAGAGCATTTCCCAATCTTGTAGTAATCCCTCTATGTATCCCTGTGTTTAATCCCTCTATGTATCAAATAAACAAACAAGCACAAAAAAATTGAATAGTAAAGGAAATAATCACAAAACACAACAAAATGAAGGCACAAGTTGCAGATACAGAATGGCAAGTTATACAACAGCAGAGGATTGATTACGACAAAGTTTATGCATCCCATAAAGAACTCAAACCTTTAACATTCAGTCTAGTCAAAAACAGTTAAATAATCAGAACAGATACTTCTCAATATACAAAGTAAAAATAGCTAATAAACAAATGAAAATATAATCAATATCTTTAGACATTAAGGAAGTGGACACCAGAACTGTATTTGGTTTCTAACTGACTGGAGTCAGAATGGCAAAATAAGCAACAAATGGATGGTAAGAATAAACAAACCTGTGGGAAGCAGTATAAAGTAGTAGGGCCACTAAGTACAATCTAGCTCTACAGCTCATAAATATATACTTGAAGTAACCAAAGTCACCATACCATAGAGCTGTGGACATGGCTGTCTTATTAAGGCCCTAATCCCAATAGCTAAGTTATATAATCAGCATAGGTTTCCGCCAACAGAAAAATGGATCAAGAAAACATTGTGTTTATGTGCAATGAGATGCTATAAGGTCAAAGAGAAATAAAATCCTGAAATTTGAAGGAAAATTGGCATAACAATAATTTTCCAGGTTATACATAATAAACCAAACACAGGAAGAGAATTATTAAATGTTATTGGTCAGATCCATGTAGAAATTTCATGAAAAATTTGCAAGGTCAAACCAGACAAAATCTTAGCATCGATATGGGGGAGTAGGTAAGAAATTCCAACCCAACTTAAGGAAGTGTTTGTTTCAATGTACATTTTTATTGCATTTTTGAATACTTCATACAAAACATCTTAAACATTTTTATATCCCCTCCCCCAAATGCACCTCCTCTTGCCTCCCCCACCAAATTCATGCATTTTGCCATATATATTAAGACCTATCAAGTCAAGTTAGTGTACCCAGACATCCCTCAGTATAAGTTCATCCACCAGGGTCTAGCCAGTCTATCTAGACCCTCTCCCTTAAAGAAAATCAACTCACCTTCTCCCCACAGTAATCAATTGTCAACAGTTCTTCAGCTAAGGTTGGGGCCTGCTGCCTATGTCCCCAGTTATATGCTGGGATTTTGTCTGATTGAGCCAACATGGGTCTCGTGTATGCTGACATCACTGTTGTAAGTTTAGATGAGCAAGTTCCCAGAGGCCTTGAAGACTGTTTCCTTATTGATCATGCACCAATCTAAGGAACCTTGGACAATTGATCTCTGCTGGGAGGGTAAAACTCAGTATCTTGCAGGGTTGGGACTCTTGGTTGGCCCAGTGGGTGGACCTACACTGAAGGACATTTGGGGACACAAAGTAGCATCTATAGGCTATACATATGTATATATATGAGTATACATTAACTTTAATGGGTGGCAGTGGTGGAGGGTAAGATGGGGAGGGAATCTAAATACCATTAAACTATAACTGTATGAAAATATCAAAAAATCACTTTAAAAATAAATAAATAAATATAAAAACATAATCTGAATAAAGAAGGGGTTCTCTTACAGGATGAGAAGTGAATAGGAAGTGGGGGAAGTAGCAGGAGGAGGATGAAACAGAAGTAGAGGGTCAACAGAGATGAGCGTGCAAATTGTTAAGGCAGAGTTCATCATCATAGTAATTAATATTAACTGGTACAATTTGTATATTAATAGTTATATACAAAATCTAAAACCAGGTGTGATCTTTATGAAAATTTATCCCTTTTGGCCTTTTAAGCACATATAAATCATGAAAACTTCATACATTCATGTACGATCCTTTGATTGTGCTCCACCACACACACTCTCTTCTTTCCCATTCCCCATTGCTGGTTCTTTCTCTTCTGAAATAGACTCACTTCAAATTTCATGTCTTCACTTTTCAGTCTAGATGCAGACCATGAGAAAAATCAATTGGTATTTCTCTTTTTAGTCTGGCTTGTTTTCTATTTCGATGGCCTACACATCCACCTATTTTCCTTCAAATAGCAGAATTCTGACCTTTCTATTGAATAATGCTTCATTATCTTATAGTTTCGTCTTTATCCATTCATCTTTAAATGAGCTCCTGGTCTGATTCCACAAGTTACTCTCATGAATAGTGCAGCAATAATCATAAGTGGGCAGGCACGTCTAACGTAGTCTTCACTTATTTTTTAAATATTTTATTTATTATTTTTATTTTATGTGTATGAGTGTATTGCCTGCATGTATGTGAGTGCACCAATGCCATACAATCCTGCAAGATCCAGAAGAGGGCATCAGATCCCTTGGAACTGGAGTTATAGATGGTTCATAGCCGCCATGTGGGTGCTGGGAATTGAACTCAGGTCCTCTGCAAGAGCAATCAGTGCTCTTAATCTCTGAGCCATCTCTCCAGCCCAGAGTCTTCACTTATTTTATTAGGTTATTTTATCTTATTGATTCAAGACAGGAATTGCTTTGTAGATACAGCTGCCTAGAACTCAGAGCATCCCGCAAGCCTTAGTCTCCTGGGAACTGGTTTTATGATCATATACTACCACATCCAACTTCAATGCTGATTTTAACTTCCAGTTACCCTATGGAAGCAAAAATAATAGTTAAGAAGCAGAAGTAATTTAGCTAAAACCAGGAAACTGTGCACTGGAATGACAGCTCATCTGTGGATTCTTTGCTGTTTTTAGGAAACATGTCTGTCCTTCCAGTTTCATGATACTGCATTTTTACTTTAATGACAATCCTGTCATCAGTAATAAGGTAGTTTCTTAGTGACTAATGGGAAAGCAGTCTTCTCTGTTCCTGTGTGTTTGAGCCTTTCTGTCTGTACTTATGAGTGCGCGTTTTTCTGTCTTGCCCTCTCTCCTTCTTAGTGTGTGTGTGTGTGTGTGTGTGTGTGTGTGTGTGTGTGTGTGTATAGGTAGTTTAATTAGAATGATCGTCAATAAAGACCAAAGTCAGCGACTGTGAAAGTCTCACAGAGTGAGGCACAGTAATAGTAAGTTCATGTCTCTACAGAAAATCGTGGAGAAGTATGGATCAGAAAGGATCCAAAAGCCAGGGTCTTCAGCGCTGCAGAACTACCCAAGAATGTGGAACCAGATGCTGTTGAGCTGAGCCACGTAGAGAAAGACTTCATAGCCTTCTACTCCACAACTCCACGTATGTTCATTTTTTTGATTCTAACAGTTTCACAGGTTAAGAGCTACCTATTAATATTTCAAAAACTTCAATTTTGGTTTTATGCAGATTCTCTCAGACAAATTTTGAGTGAAATTAATAAATACATCAATAAACTAATCTTACCTTTGTTCTGAGGCAATGGGTTTCCCTACACTGTTTTGAAACTGAACTTTTACTAAGTCTTGCAGTATATAGAAAAAGACATACAAAATGATTAAGGTTTTCCCACACAAGGCATCCCTTGACGTCACACCATTCAAAATGAATAACTGATTCATTTTCTGATCAGATCCCTTTAACATTCTTGAATACGGTTTTACGAATCACAGGACTGACTCCTTTCTCATACCCTCAGCCTCCAAGCCCTTTTGCATACTTCTTGTCAAATTCTAGGTATGATGATTCTGTGACATGGTCCACTAGAACGGGGGCACCCTGCTAAAAGCTCTGGAGAAGGTCATGGTAAGATTCTGTGAATCTGGAGATTTGGAATGGTGGATGTTACATGGTCTCTGGATACTCTCCTCTTCAGGAGCCTTATATTAACTCTTTGTAGTTTGCAAACTTTCAATCCATACTTTTAATAATGGTTTACAGAGGGAAATTTGACTATCAAAAACTGCACAGATTTACTGTCTACAGCTTTATGAGTTTGGAAGTATGTGTAAGGCACCATTACCACAAAGATGTCATATACACACCTGGCCCCCAAAGCATCATCCTTTATCATGTATTTTTATTGTTGCATATGTTTTAGATAAGAACACTTTGCATGAAATCTACACTCTTAGAAAATTTTGAAGTGGATACTGCAGTATTGTTGTCTATAAAAGACTATGATACAGGAGGGTCTACAGCAGCATCTGTGACTTGATCATCTAGAATTGAAATGTTGATTTTATTCATCCACTTTGTTATATTTTAAAAATAATCATGACATAATAGAGTCAGTAGGCCATTTGCTGTCATTTAATTCCTGCGATGTAGGCAGCTGCAAGAATCCCAATGCATTACCACACAATTTCTTCCAATTCTGACAAGCTTCCTACATATTACAATTTTTCCAGTTTTTTGTTTTTGTTTGTTTGTTTGTTTCTATGTAGGAAACAAGCTACTGTACAAATAAGTTAGTGTGAGCTTATCAGTGCTTCTCTTTAACACACTGTAAAAGTTATTATCAAGTTCTCCTTCAAAAAAATCTCACAGAAAAAATGCAATAAAGTAGTACAAGACATTGTGCCAAAGACTATCACTTTCTATCTTCCCAGATAATTTGTCCTACAGAGATGAAGAGGGCTCTTACTTCATCATCAAACTCATCTCCTGCTTCCAGAAATATGCCTGGTCCTGTCATCTACTGGATATATTTCAGAAGGTGAGTTCTTCTCTTTTTATGGTCATTCAATTATTTGTTCAGAAAGAAGTTATTGCTATTTTTTTCCACATGCTGTTTATTTTTCATGCGTATGAAAAAGTAAATTGGTACCTGTTTTCTTTCAATCACATGTTCAATGTTTAGTTTAAAAAATGATGTCGATACACCACAGTGAGAAAACAAAGTACATAAAATACATACATACATACATACATACATACATACATACATACATACATACATAAAATACATAAAATATAACCTTGCATGTTATGTGCTACCAGACTATGAGTTCTCAAAATTCAGAGAATGAAATTTGTTTAAAACAATTTATGAATTTAGTAGAAATGGATATTTCATGTTCTGCTGAAGACTGCTCTACACTGGTGACAGTGTACTAGCACACTTTTTCCTACATGTGACCAAACACTAAACAGAAACAACTGAAAGAAGATTTATTGTGACTCATCGCTTTGGAGAGTGCAGTGCAAGGATGCTTGGTATCTTGTATTTACAACAAGCACCATGTTATCAGGGGCTATGCTGGGGAATCAAGAAGCAAGGAACACATTGGGAGCAGGATACGGTTTTCAAAGTCACACTGCCATGACAGAATTCGTTAAGGAAGCTCTACTTTCTAGACTTTCCAGCGTCTCCAAATATAATACCACCCATTTTGGGACCAAATATTCAGCATGTGGGTCTTTAGTGAACATCTCATATTTCAGTCATTACACAGCAGTAAGTGAGATATGGGTATTAGCCTTCCAGAACTCTCATTATGAGGAAATTTCTGCTAAATAGGTGGTTAACAAGCAAACATTCAATTTCAGTTTATGATAGCATCCATAAAAAAGGAAAGCGAATAAAGATGCTCTTTAAATTGAATATCCAGAGGGAAAAACTCAATATTCCTTCTACTTAGAATATTTCTTTTTCCCTACTCATTCTTAATTTTTTTTCATTGCTCTTCATCTGTATGTTATTATTTGCATATCTTTTTCTTACTTTTAAATATTCTCACTAAAATGCAAGATTCCAGAACACAGGGGTTTGGGGGTTCTCAAAATGCCTAGTACATGAGGAATATCCATTTATTATTCTATTAATAATTAGATGCATAAGTAAAAAGACAGATGCATCACTTTTGCAAAGAAAGGGGATTGTTATGAATACAAGAAAACCATTTCTAAATTCAAGATTTATAGGACAGTAGCTCTTGTGAGAAAGAGATCTAATTTCCCAGGTCAGGGAAAAGTACAAATTGGGGTTTATGTGAATAGTGACCTAGGATGTTAAGTCTTGTTAAATGACTATGAATTAGACATCACACTGTCAAGAATATATTTAAGACAACACTACAATTAGTTTGTTTAGCATAAGTAGGAAGTCACTGGTCAGTCCAGGCAAAATATTTCAGAAGTCAGCCCCTTATAAATGTGAAATTTTGATAGTTATTTGATGTTCAAACTAAATACAAGATGCTGAGATTTGAATCTATTTCAATTGAAGTCTCAGCTTGGGTAGGATTTAAAGAAAGGATAATTTTGCAAATTAAATTCTAATGTACACATCTCAAACAATAATTAATTGTAAGTTTACTGATTCAGAAATAATAAAGGAAATGATTGGAAGATTTGATATTAGGGATAAAATTTTATTTTTATTTTTTAATTTTTGGTCTTTTTGAGACAGGGATTCCCTGTAACCCCAGCTGGCCTGAAACTTGCTATATGGACCAGGCTAGCCTCAAACTCACAGAGACCTGCCTGCCTCTGCCTCCCAGGTGCTGGGATTAAAGGCATGTGCCACCATGCCTGGCAAGATGTTTATTTTTAAGTAGTGTATCATCTTAAATGGGTTGGTAATGCTAAGAGGTGTCAGCATTAAGGAATTAGAATATCCTAAGCTCGGTGTCATCAGTCCCTGGATCAACTGACATTCTTGCACCTCCGCCTTGTAGTACAATGGTTTTCAGATCATATATAAAGTTTATCTCATGCAGAGCTTATTTTTGGTTTTAGGTGCAACTATCATTTGAAAAACCAAGCATTAATTTCCAGATGCCCACCATTGACCGGGCAAGCCTGACAAGACGTTTCTACCTCTTTCCTGGAAACTGAAAATAGTAATTGCTATAGTTCTTGCTATCAGACAAAGTAAGAAGAAAGGGACATGGGTGATCTCCTATAATCAATGAGACCTGATGACTTGGATGATCAAATTAACTTTGGTTGACATCGTTTGTTGTAAGAAAGTGTAAGGCAAACACAACCACAATCACGAACAGCACAAGTTTCAGAGCGGTGATTATTGAAATACATTAAAATGTGCTAAAACTTCTGTTGTCATTTAAGTTAATTCCTATGTTAAGGGATATCTCTCTTTCCTAAGTAGACTACAGAGAATCTGGATGGAGGTCATGGCCATAGCAAGACTACAGGGCTCAGAGGAATTGCAGTGGCTGAGTGAGAGATGGAGTCTGAGCAGGGTAACCATGTTGACCTTCTGTTCTGTGTGTCCTCTGCAGAAGCAACAGGCAACCAGGCATATTTCCATATTTTTTACCTTGAAGAAGGGACTTTGCAATGGCAATAGTGCAAGAGCTTAATCGCAAAACTTGGGAGGCTAAGGATAATTTTGAGTTCAAGACCAGATTGAACGAGTTATTCAGAATCTGCCTCAGAAAAATTAAGTGCATTTATCAATATAGAACATGCATGTAACTTTCTGTGTGAATAAAATGAAATAAAAATATAAAATAAAATAAAACAAATGAACTGTATCTTGAGTCCTTTAGTAGAAAATGGCAGTGGTGGAAATGAAGGGGAAGAAGCCAATGTAATTCACATAATAATGAGCTTCAGTGTGGAAAGAGAAGCAGCTAACTCACCTCCAGCAATCTGATGAAAGCCATGGTGCTTGTGATGGCCAGCGTTAAATTCCAGCTTGACAGAATCTAGTATTTTCTGGGAGTCAAGTCTGTGAGCAAGTCTGTGAGGGATTGTGTTGATTATGTTAATTAGATGGGAAGACCCAGCATAAAATTAGGCAACAGCACACTTAGATTTGAGTCCTGGACTAAATTAAAGGGTCAAAGCAAGCTGAGCACAGAATTCCTTCACTCTTCTTTCTGTGAACACAATGTGACCAGCTGTTGCAAGCTCCCGATACCTTGATTTTATGGCCATGATGAACTGAACCCTCAAATATGAGCCATAGTAAGCCCTCTCTTCCTTAAATTGCTTTGGTTGGAGTATTTTATCAGAGCTACAAGAAAAAATAACTAAGACAGTGTCTAAATGACAATGTGATGTCCCTCTCACACATTTATGTAATTACCTTGAACATACAGTAGATGGGTTTTCAAAATGACTCAGTGAGTAAAGGTCCATGCTGTCAAGCCTTAGGACCTGAGTCTGATCACCACATAGTGGAAGAAGTGACTTGAATCCTACCACAAGTTGTCTTCTGATTGCCACAAATACAGGTTCATGTGTGCATACACGCATACACACAGTAAATAGATAGATAGATTGGATAGATGATAGATAGATAGATAGATAGATAGATAGATAGATAGATAGATGATAGATAGATAGATAGATAAATGATAGATGACAGATAGATAGATGATGATAGATAGATGATGATAGATGATGATAGATAGATAGATGATTGATAGATAGATGATAGATAAATGATAGATGATGATAGATAGATGATAGATAGATAGATGATAGATGATAGATAGATAGATAGATAGATAGATAGATAGATAGATAGATGATATAGAATTACGAATTCTTTTTTCCAAGAGAGAAGGCCAGGATCCTTTTCATTTCGCTGAAGATGTTGAGGAACTAAAATTGTGAAGATGCTGTAGAAGTCAGTTATTTGATGAAAGAATGATAAAATATTCACTTTCACACAAAACTTGTACTCATTACCTAAAGAAAAATTTAGTTTTACAGTCTTGATAACAGTTTCAGTATTGTGACAATACTGAGACAACATTGATGCTTGATGCTTAAAAGTGATAAATAGAATATATTTGCATATGTACTTCTAAAATTAATTTCTTTCTTTAAAGACTTTTTTCACTTTCTTATTGAGATTGTATATTTTCGAATACCAAAGTTGTTCCTCTCATGGGTTCCTGTAAGTGGAACGATGTTGACATCTTTAGGATTCTAACTGATCGATTTACCCAGATAGCTACATATGAAGTAGTGGGAAAAGAATGGAAATGGGAAAGTGAGAAGACCCGAGTGCATTCTAATTCTTACCCATTACACAATCTCTTCCATTTCCTCAGCTCAATTCTTTTCATCTGTTTTATTGAGATTTTGTGCATTTCATATAACAGTTCTTAATCAAATTTAGACCTCCTCTCCCATCCATGTACCCCATCCCCACTGGACCACATGTATTCCACCATAAATGTTAAGTGCCATCCTGGCAGGCATTTGTACCCAGATGTCCTTCAGTGCCAGTTCATCCACTGGACTCCAGTCAGCCTACCTAGAGTCTCTCCCTTAAAAAGCATCTACCTTCCCTCACCCAGCAGTAACCAGTTGCCAATAGTTCCTAAGCTAGAGTTGGGGCCTGTTACCTGTATCCTTGTTCTCTCCAGGAGGGAAATGGTGTAATCAAAGTTCTACAGCTCCACTGGCTGGGTGTAAAGTGATGTGGTGTTGCTAAGCCATATTACAGTTATACCTGAATAATCAAGCAGTTTCACTCCTAGCATTGGTCCAATAGCAGAGGGAAACAGATGAACACTCATCCTTTGTATGTCTATCAGTATGAAACTGTGCTCCTGAGCCAGGCTTCCTTATTCTTTTACTGAAACATTGTCTCCAGCATGAACTGACAAAAATAGAGGCCAGTTCCTATCTTTGTTTTAGCAGAAAAGTTTACTCTCTTTGATCCTTAAAGCTAAATCTCTCTCTTTTTCCCTCTGTCTCTCTCTGTCTCTCTCTGTCTCTCTGTCTCTGTCTCTCTCTCTCTCTCTCTCACACACACACACATACACACAGCAGCAGCAGTAGCAGCAGCAACAACAGCAACATTAACAACAAACAGATTTTTTGTTGTTTGTAATGAGAAAAGCATGCTGCTTTTAGTATTTTTGACATGTAAAGCATGCATACACACATTTATTTTGAGTGGAGGCCATGGTGGTGTCCTGTGGGATTAAGGTCAGATACCAAGAGGAGCACATGGCTCAATGAGCTTGTTTAAATTTATACAAAGTAACTTAGTTGCAAAGTTAGGTGAAAATCTTTAAGCTAGATTGTGTCCATATTGTAAAATTCATTCCTACAAGTTGGGCAGTCACTGTGAAACACAGTATTTTAGTTTCTCATATCATGTACAGGATCCACTAGTACATGACAGTATTATTCACAATACTTAAAACAAGGTATCAATCCAAGTCATGAATGGATTAACATAATGGAAAAATATTCAAACACATACATACTGTGAGTATTATTTGTACTTTGAAAAGAATGATCTCCATCACATACTACAATATGAACACTGTGGACATGAGGCCAGATGAAATACACCAGCAACAAACAGACAAATCATGTCTGATTGCACTTGCATAAGTAGAGTGATCAGATTTGTAGAGAGAAGAAGAGGTTATGGGGAATATATTACTTCCTTGTTTTCTATAATAGAATTCCTGAGATTGGGTCTTTATAAATTAAAGATATTTCGTTGCATTGTGATTCTTGTGGAAAAATAAACGATATAACACCATGGCAGGGCAACTTAGTTGTGTCACAACATGGAAGGATGTCTGAGTGCAGAAAGGGAAAGCATTTGGGGCATGCTTGTTTTATCACAACCAAATCACTCCCTGCAACCAACATTATTACCTTCTAAACTTGGTGCTCTAATACCCAGACCTTTTCTCCTGGACCCAACCTTGTAAGAAATTATAACACCCAGTTCCCTGTAAAATGATTTCCACACATGAACCTTTGCATATCACATTCAAAATATAAAAGGGCAGGCTTGTATGACTTAATTTATGTGGAGCTCTCATTTTAACCAGAGATACTGAGTGGTGGTGCCAGTATCATGGGTGTCATGGGTGTATTCCACACCATTGGATGGCAGACAGGAAGATGGTGAAGGTGGAATAGTCTGTGTTTTACACATTTTGCTACAATAAAAAATTTTTCAAAAATAAATTGATGGTATGATTGAGGAGAAAAGATGGAGACTGAATCAGTATTCATTTATTTAGAAGAGAATTTATCCAGCAAATAACATTGTTAAAATAAAAAAAAGGGGGGGGGTTAATATGTTCTATCTGGGTATGAGGGTACAAGACCATAATCACAGACTCATGAGCCTGAACTTTGAAATCACCCTGCTCCGTGAGACTATGCCTTAAAAAGGTAATTATTTAATCAATGCTTTCTAAGTAATAAGAAAATAATTGAAAACTACGAGATCAGTAACTGATTGGAGAAGGGGCAGTGTATGCAAGCTACGGTTCATTGCTAAATATGAAGTAGGCATCCGATTTTGATTGTAGTCTAGCCATTAAGAAATGGATAAAAATAAGTCTTCTCAAGTATTCCAAAGATTAACACCAAGACAGAGGATAGGAAGATGTCCAACAAAAAGACGTTTTCTGTTCATTACATAACTATGACACTCGGGAATTCCTTACAGCTGTGGTTATCTATCTACTGAAGACCCTCAACAATTCACCCTGGAGGATGTTGGGGTGCTCCCTGAGGTACTGACAGTTAATGCTTACTGGAAGAGGTGGTATCATTTCTTAGGGTATAGTCACTGGGTAGTTGTCCATGCTCTAGTAAATTATCTCCCACCCATGCCCTGGCAAGAAATTCTAATTAAACTCTGAGACAAACAGAAAGACATGAAAGTAGGTAAGAGACTGTTAAAAAGAAGCATCCAAGAGAGAAGGAAGAGAGGAGAAAGGGGAACAAGGAGGGAAAATAATAAAAGTTAATTACATAACTGTGTGATAGTATCAAACAATAAAAACATAAAAGATTACCAGTGTAAAAGAAAGGAGAAGTGACTTAAGGAAGGTGTGTCTAGAAGATGGGACTGAAGGCAGGCTGGAGGGCCCCGTGTTCATTATCAGATGTGCTGTACGATCCTACTAGTTGCTTTTTGAGATGCATTTATTTAATGACTATTTTAAAGTTAAAATGCACCAACAATTTTAACAGAATAAAAACACCTACAAAGCAGATAGTCCTTAGTTTGTTGACTTTTCAAACTATATGTCATTCATTGTGAAGTTTCTAGAAGAAAGTCAGTTGATCACTAAAACGATTGCATGTCATTGGCACTGTGATGGTTTATTTTGAATATTAATTTTATTTGATTAAGAAATTTCTTTGGCAATAATGAGGTGCACTTTAGGGTATGACCGAGAGTAGAGTGAGTTTCCAGAAAGGATTAATTGAGTTGGGAGATCTGCTCTGAATATGGATCTAATTTGACTGAGGTTCTGAACTCAATAAAGGAAGGGCAAAGGAGGTGGCCAGTTGAGTGTGATCATTCCCCCTTTGTTTCCTGATCTACCTATATACAAGCAAATATCCTCAAACTCTTCCACCACGTCCTCCCCATGGTGATGAACTGAGACTGCTCCAACCTTTCTTCCCCGAAGTTGCCTCTTCTCAGGTATTTGTTAACAGTGATAAGAAAGGCAAGTACTGCATTTAATATACTGAAAAAATAATAGCTATGTGTTTAACAGTTATGTATTGCTGAGCAACAAAACACCCCAAAGTTCGTTTGCCTTTCCATTTTATAAACCTTTATATTGCTAATGCTATTAAAGACATTTATTTTTATTTCATGGTTTCATGTCTATGAGGGTTTGTCTGCATGCATATAAATGCACCATATGCATCGTGACCAAAGAAGCCAGAAGTGGGTGTCAGAGCCCCTGGAACTGGAGTTGCAGACAGTTGTGAGCCACCCTGAGGGTCCCCTGCAAGAACAAGTGCTCTTAATCTCTCAGTCATCTCTTCAGTCACTCCATTATTTAATTTTAATGTCTATCATCTATTTGTATATTTTCAAAAAGTAAAACATACGATTTTCTTGTGCATTTACCAACAACCAAAAAAATGCGTATGTTTTTCCTGTTTGTCACTGACAAACCAATGTGATGATTCAGAGGACAGAAACAGATAACTTACCTGAGGTTCCAATCAGTAGTAGCAGCATCTGTGCTCCACTGTTCTCACTCAGTTTCTCTACCCTGAAGCCTTCCTCTGCCACATCCTAGGTTGAGCAATCTTTTCTACTATGTTGTCTCTGGACTATGCAAAGGCCAGTGGTGGTACTAGAAAAATAGACGTCTAATTGGATTTAGTAACTGTGCTAAAAATGGACTGGAATGGAGGGCTGGAGAGATGGCACAGTGGTTAAGAACACTGGTTGTTCCTGCAGAAGACCCGGGTTCGAATCCCAGCACCCACATGGCAGCTAACAACTGTCCATAACTGCAGTTCCAGGGGATCCCACAGCCTCATCTGTCCTCCATGGGCATTGCACGACATGGGTGCACTTACCTACATGCAGGCAATACACTCATACACATAAAAAATAAATAAATTATAAAAAATGGACTGGAATGCAGAATGTGGAAACTTGCATTAGGGTGTGAATATACAAGATTTCAGTCTGATAACTTTGTTGTGTGAAGGAGAAATGTTGCTTATCAAAACAGAAACCAAAATGTTTCTGTCTGACAAGCTGGAATTTCCCAGTGAGTCAGCATCACCCTGTGTTTCTGGAAAGGAAAGGAAGACTTCTGAGATAGTTTTTACTTTCATTACTTTTCTGACCCAGGAAGATACGCAGCTGTGGCTGGTGAGTGACTTCTTTTTTTGTTTATGATAAATTTAAGGGGCTTCCCTCTGGGATTTGTGGAGAAGAGATAATGATGTGGAGGGGCCTTCATTGGGCAGAACTATTTTGGTGAGAGTGGACTGGCTTTGGCAGCGGGGGTCAGAGCAACAAGCAGGACTGCAAACAATGTTCCTGACCTAATATTTTACAGCAGCTGGAGAGAAAGAAAAGAGATGCCAGGCAGCCCATGTTCTTAATGTTTCCTCATGAATTTAGACTCGCACTGACCCGAAGTTCTCACCCATTCTGCAGGCATTCTATTGTAAGAGAGAGAAACCATGCTCTTGAAGAGAAAAGTACATTTCCTCCATGTTTTTGCTATTTGTCCAACCTTTGATTTCAGCAGAAGTAAACCAACTACTCTACATTCTCCGTCTCTGCACAGAGAGCCACCTATCAGCCCAGGCAACGGAGGCAAAATGTACTACATTACAATTCTAATTTATTCCTGTTTCACTACTACAAGTATAAAATAAAATATATTTTTAAGTTGGTTATCAGGAAAAAAATACAAATGAAAGGAGTCAGCCATCGATCAATCACTAAATGCAAAGAAAGCAAAGAAATCATTGAGCTATCACCACATTCTAATGGCTTTTTCTTCTTCTTTTTCTTCTCTCTGAAGCTCAGTATCCCTATCTGTAAAACTGTGGCACATCGAGTAAGATAAGCACTCTTTCTAGTGTGATTCTCAGACCACTTAACATCACCAAGAAATGGTTAGAAATGAAAGTCTCATCCTGCCATATTAATAAGGATTTCTGAGAAGGTCATGCAGATGACCTTGTGGGTGCTGGACAGCTATTACCAAGCTGTACAGATGATCTCACACACACACACACACACACACACACACACACACTCACACACACACTAGTTACTAGTGTAGACTCAGATACCTATAAACCCTGTCTACTTAGAGCCAGGTGAACACACGAATGAGATCCAGTCAAAAAGTTACAGGATTTTGCCAAGAACATGCTGGATGGGATCTGTGACAAGTTGGTGGATAAGAATGTGATAAATGGAGATGAGTTACAGAGTGGAGGAAGACGTTTGCTTTACTGGCAACAACACTGAGAACCTGGTTGAAACTATCTTTGAGAAACCTGAGACGGCAGGCAAAATATTTGCTGACCACATAGGCAATTCCAAGACACAGCTGCATTTAAGTGAGTAGCTTTAGCCACAATTCTATTAACTTTCTTTTCCAACTAGCCATGTGAGGCTTCTGTCCATATTTCCCTATTTTCAACTGATGCCTAATGTTCTGTATTCCTCAATTTTTTTGCCTATTTATTTAATAGTTAAAAATTAAGTTGACTCACTCCGACAGCTTTCCTGCTTTTTCACATTTTATCTTTTGTTTAACAATTCTCACGACCAATCATACAATGAAATTAACTTGCTCATTCCATTATTGTGATTTCCTCTCCTGAAAAGCAGTCTCAGTAAAGCAGGACTCTTTGGATACTTTATTTACAAAAGATCACACTAGAAATGACATCTGATTGAAAAGAGGTGCTCAGAAAATATTAAATGAATGGATTGTTCTGGGCCTTGTTGAATTCGGAGAAATCATTTGTTGGAGTATAAGTTCCTCATCATACAATGGAGATGTTAAAGTTTTTCCCAAATACAGAATGTACAATGTGAGGAACGTTCACTATCTTCTGTACATATGTAGCTTAATTAAAAATTCTTGCTCTTAATTTATATTAGTAAAAATTAACTAAAATGTGAAGACTACTGGAACATTAGTTCTTATTTAAAAATGGGTAAATATTGCAATTTTTAGAGTAACATTCTCCCTTATGTCTCAGACCTGCTGTTTGGACATGATAGTAGCAACAAGTACAGAGAACACTCTGCGCGTTAATTTGTTTCAGTAAGACTTACATAAAATGTGGTGTGCTATGCTCGGTCTTTAGGTCACAGCTCACTGGTCCCAAACACAGAATGTAATATAGAAAAGAGTATTTCTTAAACTCTTTTTTTTGGGGGGGGGGTGGCCTTTTGCGACAGGGTCTCCCTGTAGCCCCACCTGGCCTGGATTCACTGTGGAGACCAGGCTGGTCTCAAACTCACAGAGATCCGCCTGACTCTGCCTCCTAAGTGCTGGGATTAAAGGTCTGTGCCACCAAACCTGGCCAAATTCTTATAACATTCTTCTTGGGTTATTTTGTGGCATCAAGGCCAATGTCCACATAGTTATGCATATCTTTTTTTCTCAGAATAATAAATGCCATTACAGAAACTTTGATTACAGATTTCAGTTATCTCTTTATTTATAAAGCAGGGGAATGATGAGCTCTGGTTTCATAGGAACTCTCCATTTTTATTTGGAAGAGGCTAAAGAGCTCATAAGCAAACATGAAGCTTGGAGTAAAGGCCAAATCACATTCTTGGAAGAGGAGTATAGCCATTTCCTTGTCTGTGTTGTGAACAATAAGGAAATACGTAGGTCCTAGAAATTTGGTTTTATCAGTAGATCCAGTTTTCATATTATTTCAGAATTTCATCCTGATACTGAGGATGATGAACCTCAGAAAATGTCTACAATGTCTTCCTCTTCAATGGGTAGCAACTCGCATACCCCAAGTCACAGTAGTAACCCTTAGACCTCTATTTTCATGACTCAGTAAAGACATAGGAAACTGTGGTCTTAATGCATTTTCATCATCAGAAATGACCATAAATGATTTAAAGAATAGAGCACTGATGTTCCCTTTTTTCCTTCCACTTCAGAATCTGAGGATGAAAGCACAGTTGAAGAGCACGCTTTATCAGTGCAGACCTCGCTTTCTCCCTGATAGGTAACTGCACCAAACTCTGTGTTTCTAGGAACCCAGGTCCCCTGAATTACAGTCACATAACCACTTCATTGACGTTCAGACCATCTGTGTTTTTCTCTCACCTCTGTCTCTAACAAACATCCTCAAAACAAGGGTTAGTTCTTAGTTCTCTGTTCTTTGCTTATCTCTAGAAGCCAGAAAAGGAGGAGAATACTGGAGTGGCCCATTCAAAAGTTGCAGTGCTGATGGCAGGTAAGGTCTGTCCCAGGACACATACTTATGTTACTTGGAATAAGGCAGATTTCAAAGGGCACTATAGGTCAGTGGAGAGATAACTGGGGTTACAGTCGGGAAAGCTATACATCAAGATCATCACTGTCACAGACTATGTGCTCTGATAGCCCATATTTTAAATGCTGTTCATCTTTAAATTCATAAACATCTGTACAAAACAGGGTATGATCAAGTATATGGGTATAAAAATAAAAATCACAGTATGAGTCACACAGCCTTTGTTGTTACCAAAGAAATTAGCTTTGTCAAAGACATATACTGTCTAGAGAAGAGTAGTGATAACGTTTTGTGAATGCTGTATTTTTTATAAGTTCTTGACAAACTAAAGAATAACAACCTTGTGATTCTTTTCATGGCTCTTTGCGTATGGCATATATTAACTGAAATGTTGAATTGCTATTCTCCATATTGATTTATATGCATTAAGAAAAATAATTCAAAATCCCTTTCCAAATGGGTTGATAAATTAGTGAGGGGTTATGTGCAATAAATGTGTAAAATTAATGTTAATTTCATAAAAGAGACAAAAAAGAATTCAACTAGAGAAACGGCACGTTGGAGAGAGTCAGGAGAAGACACTTGGTCAGATCTTAGCTAAGACAACCACACTGAGATGATATGCCAATAAGTACCTGAAAAAAAGTAGAGAATTGTCCAAACTATAAAGCAGAAGAGGAAGCCAGCATAATAGCCCTTAGACCGGAATTCTCTTGCTGGTTTCATGGGGAAGCTAATCTAGCTGCAAAATGAGAAGCCAGGATGATTGGGGAAGGTAAAACCATTAAATTGTCTAATACGCAATGTGCTGCATAGGACCTTTTGCAACTGGAGCAGAATTTGGATTTTATTTGCAACAGAGTACATTAGAGGTTTGTGTGTGCGTGCGAGTGTGTACGTGGGCACTCACAACACTACTTTATTGAGTTGGCATGGCCTAAAAGTTTCAGTCGAATTTAGACCTTCTGCTGAGCCCAGTCATTAATTAAATTAGCATCCATCACTGAAATGTGCTTAAAGAATGTGCAAGTATTAAACACTTTTTGTGCAAGCTGTTTTATCTCAACTTGCAACACGTAAATTACCAAAAAAAAAACCAGACATAATGAAAACTATAACAAATAGATTGATTAGGAATCTGAAACTCCCTTTTACTGAAATGTAACAAAAGTGATTTTAGCTAAATGTCTAAAGAGAATTTTCTGTCCTCTGTCTCCTTCACCGTCTTGTCCTCTTTCTCCGTTTTCTTCCATTCTATTTTCCATTAATACATCATTTCACCTTCATGCCTTTTTTCTTTTTAATTCTTTGCTTTGGTTGCATATGTGACATCTTTGAATTTGTTCACGTCTCACCATACTCTCAACCTCCATTTTGCTGTTGAAATTAATACAGGTTATTAGAGGCAAGAAGTCTTTGAAAGAGAGTACAAAATGATAAGTAAATATCCAAGTAAAATTATTTTTAATATATTTTATTTATTATTTTTATTTTATGTGTATGCATGTATTACCTGCATGTATGTGAGTGCATCTGTGTCATGCAATGCCTTGTAGAAAGTCATGCCTCCGAGCTGGGGTGACATTATAGGAGTAAAGTCATGCCTCCGAGCTGGGGTGACATCATAGGAGTAAAGTCATTCCTCCGAGCTGGAATGACGTGAGAATTGTGGCGTACGAGTGTGGGAGTCCGTTTTCTACATCACGCGGGTTGTGTTGTGCTAGGATCGAGCTCGAGTTGTCAGCTTGGCCGCAAGCACCTCCGCCCCTGGAGCCAGCTGGCCGGGCCCCATACGATGCCTTATATGAGAAATAAAATTAGGGCCTGGGTTTAAAAGCACTGACAGCTTTTGCGGAGGACCCGGGTTCGATTCCCAGCACCCACATGGCAGCTATGAACTGTCCTTAACTCCAGTTCCGGGGGAATCCAAAGCCATCTTCTGACCCCCATGGTATTGCATGACACAGGTGCACTCACATACATACAGGCAACACATTCATACACATAAATAATAGAAATATTAAATAAAATATTTTTTCAAAAGAGCATAAAAAGGGACGTCCCTAGGAAGAAGAGCACATGTTGTATATAGTAGAACAACACAAAGAGATGGGTAGAGACATAGGTAAACTGATACAATTAAAGATTTAATAACTTCAAGGAACAAGAAACTCAATGCCCTTTGGGGGAAAAAAAAGAACTAACAGAAAACATTTTAAAGAATTTGAAGACATTCTCTCATTAACAATTAAACCCTTTAATCCTCCCTGGCATCATGTGACACACTAATAATGTAAAGATGAAAGACATTTCCTGTCTCAAATTTATAGAAAGTAAACACAATAAAGATATAAACACAAATAATAGTTTATATGAAAAATTCATACTTAAAATGTAAACGTGGAGAAGGACATTTTGATCACATTGAAGAATTCATGGACTTTTAAGAAATATTTTCTTTATTATTTTATGTGTATGAGTGTATTGCCTGCACATAGGTAAGTGCACCCGTGTTGTGCAATTCCCCTCAGAGGACAGAAAAGGCCATCAGATCCCCTGGAACTGGAGTTGAGGACAGTTGTTAGCTGCCATGTGGGTGGTGGGATTCAAACTTGGGTCTTCTGCAAGAACAACCAGTGTTCTTAACCACTGAGCCATCTCTCCAGCCCTGAATTCAGGGACTTTTATGGGAAAAAGGAATAAGATGTTTTCTACATGGTCCACGTGTGATAAATACATAACAAT
>NW_008348070.1:466300-467680 GCF_000622305.1 Nannospalax galili
TGATCATTTCAAAAAGATGAAGACAGAAAAGGCAGATGAGGTGATGAGCTCTGGAATCAGGAGACAGGACTTAGCCCAACCAGATCGGAACAGACCCTGGGACGTACTGTTTTTAGTTGGCACAGATACCTTCTGATCAAGACATTGGACATAATCTGACAGAGTGTTGTTCTTTTAAATTTTTCCATTTCCTTAACCTCATCCCAGAATATAACCCCAACTTCACTTTACTACCTAACTCAAGCCAACTTATAGCCTAAATGGATACTAGGACCCCATATTTTCAGTCTCAGCTTCTATTGCTTCATCAGGAGAGCATAAGTCAACTTCACTTTACTACCTAACTCAAGCCAACTTATAGCCTAAATGGAAACTAGGACCCCATATTTTCAGTCTCAGCTTCTATTGCTTCATCAGGAGAGCATAAGTTGATTAGCACACATTCTGTTTCCTCACTTTCAAATTATTCTTCTTTGTTTTGTTTAGATTTTGGAGGCAAACTGGAGGGCCCTTGGTCAAATTACTCTGTGTCTCTTAATTGTAGATATATTCAGTAGTGGAGGAGGCCTGAACATGCCTGGCCCTCGTCAGCTGCAACAAAAAAATCTGTTTGATTGAGATTGTGCTAACATTGACCTTTTGAATATGCAAGACCTGCTTCAAAGCCTTGGATATTCAGCGGTGGTAAAGGAGAATCTCACAGCTCAGGTAATGGCCCTAGAGAGCAGGGAAATCTTTACTCTGCCTTGAAGAATTTCCAATCTCTTTTTTGGTAGCAACAAGAAGAGAATTTACCAAAGTAGAGGAATCATAGTTGCTCTGGAATAGGATTCTCTGTGTTTCTACTTCTTCAGAGCATGATCTCATAGAAAATATTGAGACTGTCTATATAGCAGCATTTCAATAAACAATGGGTCTTTCTAAAGTGCTAGTCCGGGTGGTCTCTATTACCTGATAGTTCAAGGAAGCACAAGCTCTGGGTCCTGAAACTCCATAACGCCTGCAGAATAAGCTCATGAGACTTCAAAATGTGGGAATAATGTGTCTACAAATTAAGAATTACACACAACCTTTGGTTTCCGGTCTATCAAAGGCATCCTGAGTGAATCCAGCCAAAGCATGTTAAACATAACTTTCTGTTGTGTGACATAAAGAAATTTCGTCATTCCAATTTCTTTCATCACAATCTCCAACTGCCTGTCTCTTTCCACTTTTGATAAGAACTTTACAGAAAACCAGTTGTAGCATATTCGATCTTCACTGTACTCTGTCTTTCAGCATCTTAAGAAATCCAGGATTCTGCTTGAAACCATGGACCTAGAAATTATGTAAAAAGAGAAAGTCCACCAACTTAATATCCTATATATACATATTTTTAAT
>NW_008348070.1:468501-472320 GCF_000622305.1 Nannospalax galili
ATTGCCTGTAGCTCTTCATCTTTATTATTGGTACATATACTTATATACGTTTATAAATATATGTGTATATATTTAATGCACTGAGTCCATTTAGTGGTCTTCCTATGTATATGTTCTGAGGACTACCCACTTGAGGTTAGATAACCTATCAGGGAGCTGATTCTCCCTCTGTCAGCATCTATTGATGACTTGGAGCTTTTCATCCTGAGGTGGGACCCTGTGAAATTTCAACCATCCACTTTGGCGAGTCAACTGAATTTGTCTCTATGTATCTCTTGTTACGCTGCTGTAGCGTCGAGAGTCCATGGCTGCAGCTTCTCTAGCATGTATAGAATGCATTATCTAGTAGTTGGCATCTTGTACCCAGGATAGTCATGCAGCCCCATGATATCAGGACAGTGGGAGGCAGAGCCTGGAGAAATAGTGAGACTTGCTAGCTACCTGCTTAGCTCCAGGTTCAGTGAAGGACCCTGTTAAGAGCATAAGGTGGAGAATGATGAAGTAGGACACTTGATGTCCTTGTGTGGCCTCTGAATGTGCACAAAGGTGTGCGTACCTGCACAGATATGTGCACATGTTCCACACACATGCCACACACACACAGATATTTTCATTTTGAATAAGCATCATGATAAAATATACCAAATTAAGATGTAACGGCAAAGCTGTGTCTCTGTGGTACGTGAGTTTGCGTGTGTGTGTGTGTGTGTGTGTGTGTGTGTGTGTGTGTTTGAGATTATTACATTGGCTTAAAATGTGCTGTATCCCCCAGGACATACTGGAATTGTTTGGGTCTCCACTAGCAGGGAGATAGCCACTGCTGGCACAGATGAACAGTGTGCAGAGCTATAACGTGAACGATGCCGTGACAAAGGCCCATGTCGAGAAGGATTCACTGCTTTCAAATCTTCCACTCCATGTAAGTGATTTCAAAAAAAGAAAGAATTTTTCTTTCTCTGAAAATTCTATGGGTTCTAGTTTGTTTCTCTGTTGCTGCAACGAAAACACTGACCAAAAGCAACTCATGGTGGAAAGGGTTTATTTCCTCATCTCTGTCAAGTCAAGAGCCATCTCTGAGGGAGACAGCCAGGAGCTGAATGCAGAAACTGGTGCAGACCGAGAAGTGCTGGGTCTGAGTTTGCTGTCCCTGGCATTCGCAGCTGCTCTCTTACACAGCCCAGGTGCACCCCCTACCGCTACCCCCATGGCCTGTGGATGGCATTGCCCGTGGTAGGCTGGGCCTTCTTACACCAATTAGCAATCAAGAAAACACCTCCCAGACGTGGCTACAAGCCAATCCAATGGAGGTGGTTCTTTAATGGAGGTCCCTCCTCCCATTCTGTGTCTCTAGTCTGTTTTGTTCACAAAAGTGAACAACCACATCATATTTACTCAGTGGGGAATTGCAGTGGTGGAGAGTTTCAAGCTATTAAGACTTTCATAATTGGAAAGACATATCTCTATCGAAGTAAACAGGTTGTCTTTAGGGGTCAAAAATTCAGACAGCCTAAATATTACAAAGTGAACAATATTTGAATTGGACTTCAAAATATATCAGTGCCACAGAAATGCACCCCTTCTTGGGATTTGCTCCAGCTCGATCACTGAATCTGCCAGGTCCACACCACGCACTTTAGTACCCCTTATCCTGTTATTTTAATCTAATTTTAGCAAATTAGTTAACAGTCAAATGGCTGCCTTCAGGTTAATGCATCTAATGAATTATAGATGACCACTAAAGGTCAGAAAAATCATAGTAAAGTTAGCCAAAACTAAGAAATACATACTATTTTCAGCTGCTCCATAATCTACCTAGATGAACATATTTTTAACAGTCATCTCTCTATATAATGTAGTTCTATACAGGATTTAGAAAGCAAGGCAAGTTGAGAAATCAGGTTAATGTAAATTAGGGTTCTAAGTACTCTAGTGATTACAAGCTCTAATGAGCATGGGAATTATTTGGAGATATTGATAATGTGTAGATTTTTTGATTCGGTGTATCTGGAGTGAGCCCTGACAGTCTTTCCAATAAACATCATGATGAAATTCTTGCTGCTGACAAATGGACACGTGACAAATGGCCCTCTGAGTCTCAATCAGGGGATAAAGTTTGCTCAAGTAGTGGCCACTCACAACTAGAAGAGGCACACTACTATTAATTTATATGTTGGAACTTTAATGAGATTTTGTTCGTAAGGAGAATTCTACACTTTTATCTGGTAAAGAAATTAAAAATCACATATGATCTGATGAATATCCTGAAAGATTGTTTTATTCATTTGGGGAGAATATAGTCTAACATGCAACATTTTTTAATTCAGGTTTTGCATGCAAAATTTTGTTCTAGATCTGAACTAGGCACAAAACACATCCCCTTCACTTAGAGCAGAAGCACAGGATCTTAATTCTCAGACTTGTCAGGAAGGCATTAACAAGGAGGGAACATGTCATAATGGAATTAAAGCTGGTCACCCGCCATAAGTACTGTAAAGTATATTTGGCTCTGTTTTTGTTTTGTTTTTGCTTTTTAAAATAATTTTTAATTAATTTTTTTGTGGATTTCATATAGAATAGCTTGAAAACTCTGTCATCTTTATACCCCCATCCCCATGGACTGGCACCCTCTCCGGAGCCCATATACTCAGTCATCCCTGTCAGGCTCACTGGGTTGTCAGTGTCCCCAGCTGTTCCCCAGTGCAGTCTGTCTGCTGAGTCTCATCAGCCTCTCTAGAGTCCCTTGTTTTAGGAAGATCAGCTCTTCTTCATCCAGTAGCAATCCGTTGTATTTGGCTCATTTTTAAAGGTAAAGCAATTAGCCACATTAAATGTAAGGGAGGAATGTTCTGCATCATATAGACTACTTGAAGGACCTGAGAAACAGAGAAACTTGGAAAACAAAGCAGGTGGCCTAAACACAGAGCCGTAGAAGATGCTGGAGATGCAGCAATGGAGCCAGAATATGGACGATCTTACATGATTTCCCATGCTATTCGAAACAGGAAATTTGAATGAGATTTAAACAATGAAATGATGAAGACTATATTCTTAAATGAAATGAACAAATTGCAGCACAGCTAGAACAGCTATAGAAAAACAGGAGAATGTTATCACAGCACTACAAGCCAGATGTGATGACAGTAGTTATGGGATGAGGTGTGCTACTGGTTCAAGCCATTAGTACATAAGATTAGCGTGCCACGTTGGTTTAATGAATTGGATTGGGAACAGAGAGAGAGGAGATAAAGGTAATGAAATAGTCAAGAAGGTAATTGTGGTGAATTTACTAAAATAGGAATTCCACAAGAAGGTTTGGCATAGCTGTGGCATAGCTGATAATGCCATGGCAAGTAAAAACTTTTACAGTTGTCTATTTCACAGAAGAGAGCCCACTTAAAGAATGGACTTGAGAAGATGACAGAGGATGACATTTACAATTCTAAAACTGAATAAAGCCTAGGAACTGAGACTAGCGTGAGAAAAAGAAAGAACTCTTAGAAATCAAGATCAGAGACAGAAAAGTTAGCCAACGTTTTTGATTCATCAAGTTTATTAGAGGATGAGAAGGAAAACTGGGAGCCTGCATTTTCAGAATATTCAGTAATGGTTAAGTGGGAGTTGCGAGTGATTTCTAGTGTGACTGACAGGTCAGGTGATATGACAATTGATTGGAAATCATGGATGACATGGGGCAAGCCTGATTTGTAGTGCTGGCACAAAATCTAGGAAGAAGAAGCTGGCAGAAGTGCCCAGAGTAGGAGGAAAATTGGGGCAGTAAGGAAGGACAGATTTGCGTATACAAAAAAAAAAAAAAAAAGG
>NW_008348070.1:472518-472942 GCF_000622305.1 Nannospalax galili
CTGGAGGAAGCACATCCCTGGGGGCTTGGCTGTGAGAGCTCATATAGCCTTGCTCTGTTTCCAGTTGTTCTCTCTGCATCCTGTGCCTGCTTGAAGATCTGAATGCCTAGCTTCCTGATCCTGCTGCCTCCTGCCATGCCTCCCACACCAGGATGGACTCCTCATTCCTGAACCATAAACCTAAATAACCTCTTCCTTTTACACATTTCCTTGGTCACAGTGTTTTATCACAGCAACAGAAAAATAACAAATAAAGTTGGGTTCATTATCTCTGTTTTGAAGTTGGTGCTGGGAAGACTTGATGCTCTTTTCTGTGACTAGCATCATGGAGACCATAGCTTTGGCCTGGCCTGTTAAAAGAACTCACATGTTTCTATGCTTGAAGGTCTGTGCAGGTCTTCCATGTGCCTTGTAGGGAACCCCA
>NW_008348070.1:473754-475321 GCF_000622305.1 Nannospalax galili
TTTTACAGAATACCACATGTAACCAGTTTGGAATTCAATTTTCTGATTTTCATAGCCTTGCTTAGTTAAAATATATTTTAGAACTTACCAATACATTCTGCTGGCATTGTGTTGAAAAAGCTAAAAATACCTTCTGTTTACACTATGGAGCCACAAATTCAATTCTTTCTAAGATGCTTTCCACTACCGAGAACAGCAACCCGAGTTCCCTTCTTAGGAAATTTCTAAGAAATGTCTCTACCACTTCAGGTTCAATATTTATTTGAAGTCCCAGAGGAGCTGACCCAGATGCCTACTGTTGAGAGAGTGTCTATGACACGGTATTTCTACCTCTTCCCTGGGAATTAACACACAGGACATGAATCCAGGTAAATATATATAGAGGAAGTGGATTGGAGGCCTGTTCAAGTTTGTAAAGAAAGGACAGTAATACAGCAGCTGCCTATTTGTATCTGAGGTTTGTCCCCATGAACCCCAGTGAAACCTTGATTTTATCTGCTTTCTGTCATAGTATAAGATTCATAGGACTTGATTAGTCCTCTGGTAATTAAGTGAAAAACCACCAAGAGTTAACATTGTCTTTCTGAGAGAATGAGTGAGGAAACTTGGTTTTAACACACGCACAAACTCCATAATTGGAAATGCCATGGACAGGAGATATTTCCTATTATGAAGTGATTTTACTAAGTCACATCCTTCTCTCTCTGTGATGAGGCCTATCTGAACCCTGGTGTAGACTGAACATGCTGCTGGAACTATACTGAGATAGTTACGACCTCAACCTCTTCCTCTTGGGAAGTAGTAGAACCAGATCACTTCTGTAAATCTATTTCTGACTGTGGAGCCTAGTTGCGTGTGTATATTGCGTCTGATACCTGGAATGCTGCGTACTTCTCTTTCTAGTTTCTCAAAGAAAACAAGGAAGCATGCAGTCTATGAATCTGCTATTTTAAGGGACTGGGTTATTTTTATTAAGAATATTTTAAAGCTAACTTTCTCAATTAATGTTCTCCATAAAGACAAGGATAAAATTGCTACCATATCATCGTGGATAAATACATAAATAAATTCTGTTAAAATTGTGAAGTCCACTCATTTCAAAAGAGTAAATCATGCTCCTTACTAAACATATGTATAGAAGTCATATTTTTTTAAAAAATCATAAAGAATAAGTGCTATTTTGATGCTCTATTTTTTAAGAATTTTTTTTAATCTTTTAAAAAAATTTTAATAACTACATGATTAGAAGAAGCATTTCACTACAGCTTTAAGATATTCGGTAACACACTCCAGAGAAAGAGCACATCTCTGGCACAAGTGGGTGCAAGTTTCTAGGTTCACAGTTGAATTAATACAGTTATACAATATTGAACTCAGTATAAGCCCTCTAAGACATAAAATTGAATGAGTTTTTAACCTTTAAGAAAGATTTCCGTTTCATTTTAGAATACATGTTCCTTGCAGAAAGACTCATTGTTGTTGATGCTCTATTTTTAAGTCTCCTCTTATTCTTAGAGTTCATTTGGCTTTATATTTAATTTTTTCTTCTATTATTTTGTTATGACAT
>NW_008348070.1:475422-481653 GCF_000622305.1 Nannospalax galili
TTATGCTCATTATTTATTTCCTATATACCTTGTCATGGTGATATTTTTGTTCTTTGACTTTTGTAAAAAAATAAGCTTACTTTATTACAATGTATGCCTAAAAACAAAAGCAGTGGACTTAAATATTAATACTACTTTTATGGCTTTGTATAAATTATTAAAATTCTATGACAAGTCATATGAATACAACTAACCTAAGATAAATACCAACAGGTGGAACGAGTGATTTTACAACTTCTATCATTTTGGTAGTAAAATAGTGAAATTCCTGCAGCACTATCAGTAAATCACTTGGCTTCTCTATTGCAGTTTCTGGATGTGAAGTACTTTCATCACCACCTGAATCCATGGAGCAGGTTGACAGTGAGTGCAGTTCCTGTCCTTGGTCTGCCTGTCATTTGGACCATTGTTTGCAGTATAAACCATTGGTATTACATACACCGGTCTGCCTCTCTGTGATTACATCATACCTTAATCTAGAGGAGCACTATTTGATAGACTTTATTAGGCTTCCTTGATCACACGTTCCTTAGTTATTCCAAGTTTGCGTATTCTTTCCAGTGAAATTTATAATGGTTTTACAAACTTTCTCACAGTTGATTTTAGGTTTTAGGAGATTCTAAGTATGTACATTTAATTTTATGGGGCTGTTTTACTAATTCAATGTTACGTGACATTTTCTTTTTCATTTTATCATGTTTTGTATTTCTAGTTTTACAAATTTTAATGTTTTAAATATTTTTAAAATATTTTATTGATTGTTTTTATTTTATGTGTACGAGCATATGGCTGCATATAGGTAAGTGCACCTGTGTTGTGCAATACCCATGGAGGACAGACCAGGCCGTCGGAAGCTGGAACTGGAGTTATGGACAGTTGTTAGCTGCTAGCACATGGGTGATAGGATTTGAACCTGGCTCTTCTGCAAGAACAGTGTTTGTAACTGCTGAGCCGTCTCTCCAGCCCCCAAATTTTAATGTTTTTTGAAGGATATTGCTAGGCTACTTGATTTTGCCACTGCCTTTAAATGATAATTTCTTCTTTGTTTCCATAGATCTCAACTGAATTTTCCAGTGGGTGTGAGGAACAGAAAATGCCAAATTTCCTGCATTTTTAAACCTTTAAGAACTTGCAATTATAAATCTAGAGATTTTTTTTCTGCCGGGTTTTCTTTTAGAACCACATATGTAAAATACTACAGGAAAATTAGAGGTTTGTTCCTCCTTTGCTGACCTTCATATCCTTTACTTCATCTTATGAAGTTTTATATGTATATATCTCTCATAAACAATGACGATACCGAAGAGTGCAGGTGGTCTCCCAGCTGGCAAGAACTTGTGGTTATAACCATTAACCAGAATTTAGTCACGAAGCAGCTCTCATCTACAGTGCAGCTCACAGGGCTAGCTAAAACAGATTTCTATTAGGAAAGAGATCGAAGCTATTGGCTTCAACTGTTTGTGACTGTGTGTGTTGTTTCCCCATCTAATGTCTGCCCAGCGTTCCTGTCACTGAGTGTGTTGTGATGCACTTTACTAATTTAGATTATTTGCAAGGTTCTTGTCTTAAATATCTGTCTGGAAGTTTTATTGGAATAAAACATTATTACTGAGATGACAGGGATACAAACATTATAGTTAAAATTTCAATACCAAGTACTTTTCAAAACATTATCCAAAGGTATATTCCTCATGGGCAGAATGTGAATCAGCCCTCTTCCTCTAAATTCATCATTGTGGTGTTAAATCATTCTTGTTGTTTCAACAAGCCAAAATTAAAATGACTTCAGTGTTTACTCTTTGTTTTTTCAAATGGGTAAGCATCCTTCTGTGCACCTTGTTTTTGCATGAATACTAAATATTATCTTGAGTCATCTCTGGGGAGGAGGTTCTATACATGCTTGCTGTAAAATTACCAGATTCACCCCTGGGTTACCTCTCTGCCTTCTAGCCTTACCAGGACTCTCTCTCTCTCTCTCTCTCTCTCTCGCTCGCTCTCTCTCTCTAAAAGTCCATTTTTAATTTAGAATTATCTATCATCTCTACTTGAAAGAACACTGTTTAGGTCCCATGATCCTACTAAACTTCCAGCCTATAAATGAGCACCTTATCATACAGGTTCTCCACACCAGCGCTGGTGAAAGTGTAGGTTCTCCCTGTGTCTGTGCTCCTTTCTACTTACCTTGACCTAACTACATTAGCACGTAGTTCTTTTCTACCATGTTTATGTCTATATCTTTCCACGTGAACATAAACTCCAGGAGGGAAATTCATTTTGTTTGTTGCATTATTCAAAATACTTAGCGTAGTGCCTGACAGAGAAGAGACACTCACTAATTCTTAATTTGATAAAGGAATTGATGTAGAAAGAATTACATGATGGAGCTATGACACAGAGATTTTAGTAGATTTTCTAAGTACTTACAGTGTTTTGAATGAGAATGTTCCCCATAGGCTCCAAGCATTTAGGCATTTTGTTCCCAGTTAGTTCCAATGAATAGGGGGGTCTTCAAAGCTGTAGTATTGCTGGAGGGAGCAGGTCTCTGGGGTGGGTTTGGAGAGTTCTTAAACCTTGCAGAATTTCCATTCCCACTCTGTTTCCTGTTTCTGCTTGAAAATGTAAGCCCTTAGCTTTCTGCTCTTGTTCCAGCTACCTTGCCATGGCTCCCACCATGATGGACTCTAATCCCTCTGGAACCTGGAAACAAGCTCAAGTAAACTCTTCTTTTAGACATTCTGTTGGTCATGGTGTTTTATCAGAGCAGCAGAAAATTAACTGATGCAGTTTTCTTGTCATACAAAACTCGTAGTTGTTTCAGTTTTTTATTTTTTTTTCCTATTTCATCAAACAGCTTCCATTTTTTCTTGATTCTTCCTGAAAATATGCACTACTATGTGTCAGGGATTCATAATCTGCCTTGTGTTAATGGCTTCAAATTGTTCATTCACAAAGTAGTGCTTGTATGACTATTCTTGGCTTGATTTATCACTGTATTCTAAGGGTATAAAAATAATCAAGATTGGCATGTACTCTACTGTAAAACCCAGATAAGTGAAATGTAGCCTGGTGTAAACTGAACTGAGGAGTCCTGGCTCAGCTCCATTCCCCTTTCCAAATCGATTGTTCTATCTTTTATACTCACATTTAACAGCTAGTTAACTGGATTTGTAATTTCATTTTTTATTCTATTGTTCCCTGTGTATCCAACAAATCAGATAATCTAGCCAACCTATTATTTTTACCGTGGTCCCTCTAACTGCTTAGGTTACATTTTTTTAATCTCCCATTAGAGATAATACATACTCTTATCACTTTCAATCTAGATTCAGATCTTTCTTCCTCTGGTACTCAAAGAGATCATCTCTAGAAACACTGTACAAAAATGCATATAATTCATTAGCATGTTAATTCTCTATCTTTTGCAGAAAAAAAAAGTGCAATATATTCTCATAACATACAACCATTCTCTGATCTCTTTCATTCAGACTTTATTGTATGGTATTTGAAATCAGGAGATACTGGACTTTCTAAATATTTTGTGTGTGTCTGTACCCTCTAAACCTTTGCATCAGGTGTGTCAAGTTTTGCCTTTTAGAAATGTGTACATCTTCTACTCCCAGGACTCTTCTAGCTGACAAATCCACGACTGTCTCTCATAATAATACGAGAAATCACAGCAGCCACAGTGGGAAATGAACAAGCAGAAGGAAAACCTATCACTTCCATCCATGCTACTCACTTCATCCTGTGAACATTTTCTGGTTCAGATACCACATGCTAAATAATGTTCTGGATAATTTTGCTCAAAATGCTACAGTTTCTTCCAACACAGCCAACCTACCTCCAAGTTCATGAGGTGCATTTATCAGCCACAAATCAAGCACAACAAAGTATATAGCTAAATAGATGAATCTTAAAATAGAGAACATTCAATCTGAGATTGTAACAAGGAAAAATAAAAGAAATAGAAACAGAAAGAATATTGGAAAGCACAATATACTCAGAGGAGGCATCTACTAGGCCTAAGACTGGAAGAAATTAAAATTTAGGATTAGAAAAAATATAAGTATATTGGAAGGATAAGACCTAAAATATTAGGTCTCAAATCCATGAAGAAGGGCCATGCTGGTGTTACTGTGGTTATTTTAAAGCATGGATTTGAGTCCCATGAAGTAGACTCCGCTGCAGTCTGATGGTTCCTTTGGCTGCCTTGAGTCATTCAAGGCAGTGTGATGAGGCTGCTTCTAGGAGTACAGAATTGAGGCAGGATATGAAATGAGACACTTATTTAAAGCAGTATTCCCAGTACAGTAAAGCCAACTCCACTTTTATCCCTATGCTTTCTAATTTATACTTTGACATTTCTAGCAAAATCAACCTGGAGTCTGACTGTCCAAGAAAATACAGTTTTTGCAAATTTAGTACCAGTGTCCCAGATTACAAATGAAAAGGAGAAATTTAAGATGATTAGACAACATTTTATTAAGCGGAACAGTGTATTGCAGTATTTTTTGCAGTTTGTCAAAATCATTCTGGTCGTTTCTTAGTAAAGTACCACTAACATACGTAGACAAAGTGACAACAGAAACGAACACCAAGTTGCTCAGACCTGTGTTTTTCAGGACTTGACCTGAGAGGCAGCCCCAGCCAGAAGCTAGCTAAGTGCTCTATGTGAAGTCGATACTTCTACGTCTGTCTAGAGCCTGAAGTTTACAGAGTGAGCAACATGTTAATAAAGATGTACTTGATGTTGTAGAAACTAGATGAGTTCCAACCTTGAAGGACCAGCTAGGACCCAAGGGAATGCACCTAAATTCTCAGTCTTTCCAAGCCTCCGACTTTGGAGATGAATGTGTCCTGAAAGGAAAGCTAATACTGAAGTTCCCCCTGAACATGTATCTGGCATACATGTTGCAAAAGCTGAAGAAGAAAATCTGTTGGACCTGAAAGAGATGTAGGTGTTGTGGTTCTCCAAGGCAACCAGCTGAGTGCAGCCTATGTAGCAGGGGCTCCTATCCTTGATCAACCCTCTGTACCTAAGAACAACATGGGTGCTGCTACATTTCCATATTTCAGACCTCAGGAAAAATAACATGTGGCTAAAACTAAACAGGCTATGAAAAGAAATGCATTGTGAGAATTTTTGTACTAGTTTAATTATGTTGATTTGAAAAATATCTAAAATAATGGCTTGTGTACAATTCATGTATATGATGTGCTTATATACCAACTCACTGGCTTCCATTATTTCCATAATGTCTTTCTGTTTGAAACAATTCAGTTTCATGGTCTTTAATAGCATCCATATGTTGATGTATTCCAAAGTGGGTATTACTCAATAACGTGTCTTCTAAGAATCACATTAACTTTTAACTAATTTCCAACGGGACATCTTCTTTATTGCATTATTAAAGAATTTATCTTTCGTTTATTTACCCTTACATGTCCCAACTTGCTCTTCTTACATGCTTTTCCCTTTCATAGACAGTGCCACCTGTGTAGAACCAGAGGCTAGGAAGTAATCCTTGGTATCTGTCTCTCCTCTTAAAGCTAGGCACTAGTTCTGTTAATTTCCTGAGCTTTATCAAATTGTCCATGTCCCATACCCTGGCTTAAGCCAATATACTATTATGTTACAATAGATATTGAAAAAGTTTCTTAAGCTCTCTATTTTGTCAGGAGAAATTGAGGGCTAGAAAGAATCAATCCATAATGTACATTTGCTATACTGCTGAGAATGCACAATTCTATTACAAAAAATTAAAAAAATGAAAAAGTAGAGTAGGCTTAATAGAAATATTAAGTCAAAAGAATAACCTAGGGATGGAGAGATGACTCAACAGTTAAGAACAATAACTGCTCTAGCAGAAGATCTGGGTTAAATTCCTAGCACCTACATGGCAGCTAACAACTGTCCATAACTCCAATTCCATGAGATCCAATGCCCTCTCTGACCTCCATGGGCATTGCATGACATGGGTGCAGTTAAATACATGCAGGTAATACAATCATAAAATAAAAATAATAAATATTTTAAAAGTATAATCATCTAGAAAGTAATCAACTCAGATACAAATACATTTGTAGTATAGTTTGACTGTATAATGGATAAAAAGTAATATGTAAGAAGAACTTACTTGATTTGAGATAGATGATAGATGACAGATAGATAGGTCTTGATTATTAGTGATCAGTAAGACAGCAAAATTTACAATAAATAGGGGGCTGGAG
>NW_008348070.1:484439-485581 GCF_000622305.1 Nannospalax galili
CATAACTCCAATTCCATGAGATCCAATGCCCTCTCTGACCTCCATGGGCATTGCATGACATGGGTGCACTTAAATACATGCAGGTAATACAATCATAAAATAAAAATAATATATATTTTAAAAGTATAATCATCTAGAAAGTAATCAACTCAGATACAAATACATTTGTAGTATAGTTTGACTATATAATGGATAAAAAGTAATATGTAAGAAGAACTTACTTGATTTGAGATAGATGATAGATGACAGATAGATAGGTCTTGATTATAAATTAGTGATCAGTAAGACAGCAAAATTTACAATAAATAGGGGGCTGGAGAGATGATTCAGAAGTTAAGAGTAACAGTTGCTTTTCCAGAGGACCCAAATTTCATTCCCCACATCTACATGGTGTATAACCATCGCCCATAACCCTAGTTCAATGGAATTTGATGCCCTCTTCTGGGCGTTGCATGACACAAGTATACTTACATACATATAGTCAAAAGCACACATACACATTGTCCTGGTTTGTTTCTCCATTGCTGTGACAAAGCACTCTGACCAGTACCAACTTGGGGAGGAAAGGGTTTATTCAGCTTACATCTCCCAGGTCGCAGTTCATCAGGGAGCCCAAGGTAGGAACTCAGAGCAGGAACCTGGAAGCAGGAGCTGGAGCACAGGCCATGGAGGAATGCTGCTTACTGGCTTGCTCCCCTGGCCCCTGCTCAGCCTGCTTTCTTATGCAACACAGGCCCACCTGCCCAGGGGTGGCACCACCCACAGTGGGCTGGGCCCTCCCACATCACTCATCACAGGCCCACCTGCCCAGGGGTGGCACCACCCACAGTGGACTGGCCCTCCCATATCACTCATCAAGAAGATGCCCCTGACGTAGCCACAGGCCAGTCCAATAGAGGCAATTCCCCAATTGAGGCTTCCTCAACCCAGGTGTGTCAAGTTGACACTAAAGCTATCCAGCACACACATAAAGCAAAAATAAATAAAAATTTACAATATTAGAATAAATAGAAAATATGCAGGACAAAAATATGTTCCCTAGAGACCCAAGGAAAGAAGGGAACCCCTTTATAATAATGCCACATGTGGTCAATGACATGCATCACCTTTATTGACTCATTGGCATCAAATGTCCCAATTTG
>NW_008348071.1:0-1049 GCF_000622305.1 Nannospalax galili
TTAGTGTAATTAAAAATAATTTCCACATTTGTTAAAACTGACCCTAAGTGCATACACTATATGCACTAAAAGTAATTTATGACCCACAACCTTAGATTGAAGAATCTTGTTAATAATTCATATTAGTCATTTTTGTTTTACGTAAAATACTCAAATAACAATATTTTTCTTCAGTTTTCAATGGAAAAGGGGACAGCAGATATATAAAGTTAAAATTTACCCCTTGAGGGATAAACATAGCTAAAAAATGTCTGGGTAGGTTCTTTTATGAATAAAGCAATAAATAATTCATATTAGTCATTTTTGTTTTACGTAAAATACTCAAATAACAATATTTTTCTTCAGTTTTCAATGGAAAAGGGGACAGCCGATATATAAAGTTAAAATTTACCCCTTGAGGGATAAACATAGCTCAAAAATGTCTGGGTAGGTTCTTTTATGAATAAAGCAATAAAGTTTACTCTACATCAAATGTAAGAAATGAGTGTAGACATCAATTATATACACAGTTCAGAATGCTACTTTTCTGAATGAAATTAAGTTTGAACAATGAAATCATCATGACTAATGCTTTTTTAAAAAGTGGTTCAATTTATTAATCAGTCATAGGAAATCTCTCTTATTACAACTCTGCCTCTCAATAGCCAACACAGGAAAATGGACATGCCCATTTGCCACAATTCCAAATGTCCAAAATCACATGACCACAAAGATCCTGGATGGAGGATTCCTATTAGCAAAGCAATTTCTTTTCGCAAGCCAGAAAAAAACCGACTAGAGCCAATACTCTCGTAGCACAGGCACGGATAGAGCATTCAGACCAAGTCAATTTTGTGTGAAGTTACATACATTCATCTTGAAAGATATAAAAATCTTTAGTAGAATAAATTGCTCATAAATCAAGTCTGCTCATTGCTCTTCTGTATAGGAAAATGAACCACAAAACCACTGGGACCAGAAGTATTTCACATTTTAAGTCTTTGTGTTTTGTTTTGGTTGGGGGGAGGGGAGGCTGCTTTGTTCTGGAATACCTACGTAGCTTTTAATAC
>NW_008348071.1:1571-2983 GCF_000622305.1 Nannospalax galili
TGCCCACTCCCTCCCCTCCAACTCCTCCCATATCTCCCCATCACTCTTTTCTGACAACTTCATGTACTCTTTCTTCTTTTGGCTACTCTAACATCCACCCTCTGAAGAAGTAACCCTAAAATCTTTTAAGGATTAGATAAGAGTTCCCAAATACTTTCAACATTTTTGGCCTTTGGAACAAAGTATGTTGCTAAGAGGCCCAAGGACAGTACCATTTCTTACATTCAAACTACGATTTCCCTTTCTTGTATATAAAAAGAACTTTTAAAGAAAAAGTCTGAATATAGGTCCATAGATTGTATTCTCTAATCCTTGTATCCCTGAAATATATGCAGAATTTTTGCAACAGTATGAAATATACAAAGATGGTATTATTAATATGTGTACAGCTTTCATAAGATGTTTGAAGTCCATGTTCTCAAATCTTTACCAAAATAATTATGGTACTAAATACTGAATGAATTAAACAACGCTCAGACAGAACTTCAAGGTCTTAGGTGAGTCATACCCGACATTGCCTACCAGTGCTTTTGCATAAATTAGGAAAAGTCTCTCTCTCTCTCTCTCTCTCTCTCTCTCTCTCTCTCTCTCTCTCTCTCTTTCTTGGCAGGCTTACCTCCTGGAATGCAGCATCTGGCTAAGAGAAAGTAGACTGACCTGCAGGCCACCAAAATCCCTCATCTGGATGCTTTTGTACAGCACACAAACTCAACAATGGGTTTTATTCTAATTTAAATACTGGGGGAAAATTCAGTTACTATGAAATTTAAGCCAGAATTAGCAGCATACATCTATAATATATGCCTAACTCTGAAGGACTGCAAGTTCAAGGCCTGTTTGGACTAGACCCATTGTTAAATAAGTAAGTAAAAAGAAAATATAAGATTTCAGGTCCCATTGTTCTTAAGGAAATATTACTGTTTAACTCCGTGGCTTCAAAAATTTGTTCTGAAATTAGTCTCACTTGAGTGTCTTGAGTTTACCAAGTTAAATAAGATATGTAAATCTTATTCTGATACATTCACTTATTGTCCTGTCTCTCCTTCAGAGAATAAAGGGCTAGAGTCTAGATGGTGGGAGCCTGGTCTTTGGCAACAATCTTAGATTGGTTCACTGCCATTACAAACAGAGTTTTGAAATCAGACTTTTAATAAAATACATGTTTGCCTTCTTCTTAGCTCTGTGAACTTTATAGGTCTCAGTTTCCCAAAATGATTATTTTAAGGATTAAAATAACTCACTAGTCAAGTGCTTAGCACAGTTGTAAAATGTTGGATAGTCATTATATTCACCACTATTAACATCATCATCTTGGGTTCAGTGAAATGTGTACCATTCAAAACTGGACTCTCTACAATCCAATATTAAATGTGAAGAGTTTCCTGTAAAGCATTAAAATTAAAGCAAGCATT
>NW_008348072.1:0-687 GCF_000622305.1 Nannospalax galili
CTGCTCAGATGTAAGACTTCAAATCATGGTCTGCAATACTGTAGTGCCCACTGGTAGCTAAGGGAGACAACCAGCTCTTGTTCTAAAATGATGGCTAAATTTGTTTTCTCCTCCTATCTAGAAGCCTTTGAGAGGGAACTGACACTGAGTCTAATCACTCCAACAGCTAACCAAGCCTGAAACAAATCCTGAATCTATCACTCTTGAGTCCAGCCTTGGCAGACAGAAGAAAAATGAGAAGGAACACAATAGAGGGATGCTTTCGGAAGCTCTCGTTAAGAAATTCCAATGGACCCTCATATGAGCATTTGAAATTTGCCCTGTTCTGACTTTTTTCTAGTTTCTAGAACTTATAATGCTAATTACTCTTGCCTTTACTTCTCCTTCACATCTCCTATTGACCAGTCAAAGACTTTCTTTTCCCTCTACAGATAAGAGTTATGCAATTTGGGACTCTTAGATAGACCCACTGGAGGGGTACTCCAATTGCCTCACCTTGCATCCCTGTTCAGCATGTAAGAAGCCAGAGCGGTCTGCATCCCAATCCTCTATCTGCAAGCTGGGTAAACTCTTAAGAGGATGGTGTGATTGGAATAGGAGGTAGGAATTGGCTAGGGGATTAGTGTAAAAAAATAACCCAAAAGTAGCCAGTTTCTTGGCTAAAAGTCAAGATGTCCTTGTGCCTCT
>NW_008348073.1:0-383 GCF_000622305.1 Nannospalax galili
AATCCTCTGGGACTGCAAACGGGTCGGCAGGTTTTGCATGGGAGTAGTGCATCCAAGTCATGACGCTGTCCACTTTGAGTGCGGTGGGAGTCGTCAAGAGGATCACGAAGGGACCCTTCCATTTTGGCTCTAGATTTTTCTGTTGGTGTCTGCAGATGAAGACCCAGTCGCCAGGCCTGAACCTGTGGGGTTGCGGGGCAACAGCGGCTTCATATATAGCCCTGAGTTGTGGCCAGACCTGTTGGTGGGTTAACTGCAACTGTTGGAGTGAGTCCAGTATGTCCTGGTCTCCCAAGGTCGATACTAGGTCAGCTTGGCGGCTAAGTATGATGGGAGGGGGTTTTCCATACATGATTTCAAAGGGGGTCAAACCCATCTGGTAT
>NW_008348074.1:0-356 GCF_000622305.1 Nannospalax galili
TGTTAAATCCCAGCACCTGGGAGGCGGAGGCAGGTAGATCTTTATGAGATCCTAGCCAGCCTGGTCTATACATTGAGTTCCAGATCAGCTAGGACCGTAGGAACACCCTGTCTCAAAACAAACAAAAATACACACACACACACACACACACACACACACACACAACAAAGGGAAAAATGAGTTTCAAAACAGATTAGAAAAAAAAGGGCACATTTAATTAATATGACCAGTGTATGCCCAAGATGATAAAGATACTGAAACACACCACCCCTTTTCTTGAGCCCTTCCCCATGTACTAAACTCATCCTGATAGAATCACGGAGCCCTTTTATGAAGTTGAGAGATGATAATGAGCT
>NW_008348075.1:0-1684 GCF_000622305.1 Nannospalax galili
GTAACATTGTGATGGCAACATGGCGCATGGTGATGTCACAATGGAATATTGTGAAGTTATATATTATTGTGATGACTCCATGGAGCATTGTGATGTCACATTGAGGGATTGGATGGGGACATTGAGCACGGTGTTTAAATATTGAGCATGGTGATGACACAATGAATTAGGGTAATGTCACAACTGCGCTTTGTGATGGCACAATGGAACATTGTGAAGTCGTATTGCAACTTTGTGTTGTCACATTGGAGCAAAATAATGGCACATTGGGGGATAGCGTTGGCACCTTGCCGCATTGTGATGTAACATTGCAGCATATTTTTTAATGTTGTCATGGCACCACGGAGCATTGTGATGTTACACTGAGTGATTTTGAGGGGACATTTAGCATGATGTATGCATATTGAGCATGGTGACAACACAATGAATCATAGTAATGACCCAATTGTGCATAGTCATGTAAAATTGAGCATTGTGATGGCACAAAGGAACATTGTGAAGTCATTTTGTAGCATTGTGAAGCAACATGGAACACTGTGATGTCAAAATCGAACATTGTGTTGTCATATTGTAACATTGTGATGGCACATTGGAGCAATATAATGGTACATCGGGTGATAGCACAATGTAGCATTCTTATGTGACAATGAAACATTGTGATGTCATACTGTAACACTGTGATCGTAAATTGAGCATTGTAATGTCACAAAAGAAAATTGTGAAGTCACATTTTAACATCATGATGGCACATTGGAGAAATATCATGGCACATGGAGACATAACAACAGTATTGGGGCATTGTGATGTCACATTGAATAATTGTAATGTCACCTTGCAGCATTGTGATGTCACATTGGGAGATTGTGATAGCACATGTGGCCACAGTGTTGGCTCATTCAAGCACTGTGATATCACACTCGAGCACTGTGATGCCACATGGGAATGTTGTGATATCACATTGGGTATTGGAGGGGACATTGAGCACCGTGTTTGCATATTGAGCATGGTGACAACACACTGGATAATTGTAAAGGCAAATTGCTTCATTGTGATGGCACAATGTGCATTGTTATGGCACATCAGGAAATTGGGAAGTTATATTGTAACACTGTGATGGCACATTGGAGCAATATAATGGCACATGGGGCCATAGTGTTGGCACACTGGAACATTGTGATGTCACATTGGAGCATTGTGATTTGACATTGGAGCACGGTAATTACATATTGGAGCTTTATGATGTCTCATTGGTGGATTGTGAGAAGGCATTGAGGACTGCGTCTGCATATTGAGCACAGTGACGACACAGTGAATCATCACATTGTGATGGCACAACACAACACTCTGAAATCATATTGAAACTTTGTGATGGCACAATAGAGCAATATAATGGCACATTGGGCCATAGTGCAGGCATATTGGACCATTGTGATGACACCTTGTGGCATTGTGATGACACATTGGGGCTTTGTGATGTCACATTGGGGGATTGTAATGGGACTTTGAGCACGCTGTTTGCATATTGAGCATAGTGCCAACACAGTGGATTATTGTTATGACACAATGGCACATTGTGATGGCACAATGAGCCTTATGATGTCCCAATGGCACATTGTAAAGTCATATTGTAACAGTGTGATGGCACATTGGAGCAATATAATGGCACATGGGGCCTTAATGTTGG
>NW_008348075.1:1909-6540 GCF_000622305.1 Nannospalax galili
TTTATAACATCACAATGCTCCAATGTGCTAACATTATGGTCCCAAGTGTGCCATCACAGTGTTACAATATGACTTCACAATGTTTCATTGTTACATCACAATGCTCCATGCTGCCATCACTGTGTTACAATATGACTACAAAATGTACCAATGTACAATTACAATGCTCCAATATGACAACACAATGCTTTAATCTGCCAAGACCATAGGGCATTGTACGAGTATATTACTCCAATACACCAAAGATATTACAATATGACTTCTGAATGTCCCCTTGTGACATCACAATGCTCAAATGTGACATCACAATGCTCCAATATGCCAACACTATCGCCCCACGTGCCATTATAGTGCCCCAATTTGGCATCACAGTGTTACAATATAACTTCACAATGTTGCATTTTGACATCACAATGCTCCATTGTGCCATCATATTGGAGCAATGTGATGTCACACTGGAGGTTTGTTTTGTCACAATGAAACATTTTGAATTCATATTGTAACACTGTGATGTCATATTGGAGCAATATAAGGCCATGGGGCGATATTGTTGGCACATTGGAGCATTGTGGTGTCACAAGGGAATATTGTGATGTTATATTACAACATTGAGATGACAAAGTGCAGCAATATAATGTACAAGGGGCGACAGTGTTGGACATTGGAGCATTGTGGCCACACAATGGAGCATTGTGATGGCACAATGGAACATTGTGAAGACATATTGTAACATTGTGATGGTACTTTGGAGAAAGATAATGGCACATCGGGCCATAGTATTGGCACATTGGAGCCTTGTGATGTCAAATTGGAGCATTGTGATGACACTTTGGAGCATTGTGGTGTCACATTGGGGGATTGTGAGGGAATATTGATTAATTGAGTTTCATGACAGAACAATGGATTGTTGTAATGACACAATGGTGCATTGTGATGGCTCGATGGCATTGTGATGGCAAAAGGGAATACTGTGAATTGATATTGTAACATTGTGATGGCATATTGGGACAATATAATGGCACATGGAGCAATAATATTGTCACATTGGAGCATTGATTTGGCACATGAAACATTGGAATACCAAATTTGTATATTGTGATCAAACATTAGGGCATTATATTTGCACACTGAGCATTGTGATGACATATTGGAGTTTTGTGATGGCACATTGGAGCAATATAATGGCACATGGGGAGATAGTGTTGTCAGATTGAAGCCTTGTGATGACACATTGGAGTATTGTGATGTCACATTGAGCTTTGTGGTGACACATTGGAGCATTGTGATGGCACAAGGGAACATTGTGAAAACATATTGTAACATTGTGATGGCACTTTGGAGCAATATAATGGCACATGGGGAGATAGTGTTGTCAGATTGAAGCCTTGTGATGACACATTGGAGTATTGTGATGTCACATTGAGCTTTGTGGTGACACATTGGAGCATTGTGATGGCACAAGGGAACATTGTGAAAACATATTGTAACATTGTGATGGCACTTTGGAGCAATATAATGGCACATGGGGAGATAGTGTTGTCAGATTGAAGCCTTGTGATGACACATTGGAGTATTGTGATGTCACATTGAGCTTTGTGGTGACACATTGGAGCATTGTGATGGCACAAGGGAACATTGTGAAAACATATTGTAACATTGTGATGGCACTTTGGAGCAATATAATGGCACATGGGGAGATAGTGTTGTCAGATTGAAGCCTTGTGATGACACATTGGAGTATTGTGATGTCACATTGAGCTTTGTGGTGACACATTGGAGCATTGTGATGGCACAAGGGAACATTGTGAAAACATATTGTAACATTGTGATGGCACTTTGGAGCAATATAATGGCACATGGGGAGATAGTGTTGTCAGATTGAAGCCTTGTGATGACACATTGGAGTATTGTGATGTCACATTGAGCTTTGTGGTGACACATTGGAGCATTGTGATGGCACAAGGGAACATTGTGAAAACATATTGTAACATTGTGATGGCACTTTGGAGCAATATAATGGCACATGGGGAGATAGTGTTGTCAGATTGAAGCCTTGTGATGACACATTGGAGTATTGTGATGTCACATTGAGCTTTGTGGTGACACATTGGAGCATTGTGATGGCACAAGGGAACATTGTGAAAACATATTGTAACATTGTGATGGCACTTTGGAGCAATATAATGGCACATGGGGAGATAGTGTTGTCAGATTGAAGCCTTGTGATGACACATTGGAGTATTGTGATGTCACATTGAGCTTTGTGGTGACACATTGGAGCATTGTGATGGCACAAGGGAACATTGTGAAAACATATTGTAACATTGTGATGGCACTTTGGAGCAATATAATGGCACATGGGGAGATAGTGTTGTCAGATTGAAGCCTTGTGATGACACATTGGAGTATTGTGATGTCACATTGAGCTTTGTGGTGACACATTGGAGCATTGTGATGGCACAAGGGAACATTGTGAAAACATATTGTAACATTGTGATGGCACTTTGGAGCAATATAATGGCACATGGGGAGATAGTGTTGTCAGATTGAAGCCTTGTGATGACACATTGGAGTATTGTGATGTCACATTGAGCTTTGTGGTGACACATTGGAGCATTGTGATGGCACAAGGGAACATTGTGAAAACATATTGTAACATTGTGATGGCACTTTGGAGCAATATAATGGCACATGGGGAGATAGTGTTGTCAGATTGAAGCCTTGTGATGACACATTGGAGTATTGTGATGTCACATTGAGCTTTGTGGTGACACATTGGAGCATTGTGATGGCACAAGGGAACATTGTGAAAACATATTGTAACATTGTGATGGCACTTTGGAGCAATATAATGGCACATGGGGAGATAGTGTTGTCAGATTGAAGCCTTGTGATGACACATTGGAGTATTGTGATGTCACATTGAGCTTTGTGGTGACACATTGGAGCATTGTGATGGCACAAGGGAACATTGTGAAAACATATTGTAACATTGTGATGGCACTTTGGAGCAATATAATGGCACATGGGGAGATAGTGTTGTCAGATTGAAGCCTTGTGATGACACATTGGAGTATTGTGATGTCACATTGGAGGATTGTGAGGGAACATGGATTACTATGTTTGCATATTGAGCATGATGATGAAACAATGGATTATTTTAATGACACAACGGCACATTTTAATGGCTCAATGAGCATAGTGGTTGCAAAATGGAATATTGTGACTTCATATTGTAACGTTGTGATGGCACATTGGAGCAATATAATGGCACATGTAGCCATAATGTTGGCACATTGGAGCATTGATATGGCACATGAAACATTGGAATACCAAATTGAATTATTGTGATCATTCATTGGGGCATTATATTTGCACACTGAGCATTGTGATGACACATCAGAGGCCTTGTTAGGCGACATTCAGCATTGTGATGCAACATTGAGAATGCGGTGAAACACTGGAGCATTGTGAGGTCACATTGGAGCATGGAGATGTCACATTGGGGGATCCAGAGGGGAAACTAAGCACCAATTTTGCATATTGAGCATGGTGACAACACAAGGGATCATTGTAATGACACAATGGCACATTGTGATGCCACAATGAGCATTGTGATGGCACAATGCAACATTGTGAAGACATATTGTAACATCGTGAAGGGACATTGGAGCATATAATGTCACATGGGGCCATAGTTTTGACACATTGGAGCATTGTGATGGCACAAGAAGCATTGTGATTACACAATGGAATATTGTGAAGTCATATTGTAACATTTCAATGGACGACTGGAGAAATATAATGGCACATGGGGCCATAGTCCTGGCACATTGGAGCATTGTGATATCATTTTGCAGCATTGTGATGTCACATAGGAGCATTGTGATGACACATTGGGGCAATTGTTATGTCATACTGGGGACTTGTGAGGGGGCATTGAGCACCGTGTTTGTATATTTAGTATGATGACGACACAATGGATCATTGTAATGACAAAATGGCGACTCGTGATGGCACAGAGCATTGTGACAGCAAAATGGAGTATTGTGAATTCATATTGTAACATTGTAATGACACATTGGAGCAATATAATGGCACATGGGTCCTTAATGTAGGCGCATTTGAGCATTGTGCTGTCTCATTGGAGTATTGTGATGACACATTGGAGAACTGTGATGTCAGTTTGGTAGAGTCTAAGGGGGCATTGAGCACCCTGTTCCCATATTGAGTATGGTCACGAAACAATGGATCATTGTAATGACAGAATGGTGCATTGTGATGGCACAAGGGAACTATGGGAAGTCATATTGTAACATTGTGATGGGATATTTGTGCAATATAATTGCTATATTACAATGGCTATATATAATGTAACATGGGGCTAAAGTGTTGGCACATTGGAGCATTGTGATGTCACATTGTAGTATTGTGATGTCACATTGAAGCACTGTGATATCACATTGGGGGATTGTAAGGGGATATTGAGCATGGTGTTTGCATATTGAGGATGGTGATGAAACAAAGGATCTTTATAAAAACCATTGGTGCATTGTGATGGCACAATGAGCATTGTGATTGCATAAAGGAGCATTGTGAAGTCATACTGTAACACTGTGATGGCATATTCG
>NW_008348075.1:8445-27030 GCF_000622305.1 Nannospalax galili
CAATGGAACATTGTGAAGTTATATTGTAACATTATGATGACATAGTGGAGCACAGGAGGCCATAGTGTGGGCACATTGGAGCGTAATGATGGCACATGAAACACTGCAATACCAAATAGGAGTATTTTGATGACTCATTGGGGCATTATATTTGCACACTGAGCATTATGATGACACATTAGGGCCCTGGTGAGGGGACATTTAGCATTGTGATGTCACATTTAGCATTTTGGTGACATATTGGAATATTGTGATGACACACTGGAGCATTGTGATGCCACATTGGGGAATGAAGAGGGGACACTGAGCACCGTGTTTGCATATTGAGGACAGAATGGATCATTGTAATGACAAAATGATGCATTGTGATGGTACAATGGAACATTGTGAAGTCATATAGTATCATTGTGATGGCACATTGGAGCAGTATAATGGTACATGAAGCCATAGTTTTGGAACATTGGAGCATTGTGATGTCATATTCGAGCATTTTTATGTCACACTGGAGGATTGTGAGTGGACTTTGAGCACCATGTTTGCATATTGAGTATGGTGACGACAGAATGAATCAATGTAATGGCACAATGGCCCATTGTGATGTCACAAAGGAACATTGTGAAGCCATATTCAAACATTGTGTTGGTACATTGGAGCAATATAATAACACATGGGCCATAGTGCTGGCATACTGGAGCATTGTGATGACACGTTGGAGCACTGTGATGTCACATTGTACCATTGTGATGTCACATTAGGGGATTGTGAGGGGACATTGAGCACCATGTTTGCATATTGAGCATGGTGACGACACAATGGATCATTGCAAAGACATGATGGCGCATTGTGATGGCACAATGAGGATTGTGATGGCACAATGGAGCATTGTGAAGTCATATTGCTGCATTGTGATGGCGCATTGGAGCAAGATAATGGCACATGGGGCTATAGCATTGGCACATTGGAGCATTGTGATGTCACCTTGGAGCATTGTAATGTTAAATTGTAGTGTTGTGATGTCACATTGAAGCACTGAGATGTCACATTGGGGGATTGTGAGGGGACATTGAGCACATTGTTTGTGTATTTACCATGGTGATGACACAATGGATCATTTTAATCACACAATGGCACATTGTGATGGCACAGTGAGCATTGTGATGGAACAGTGGATTATTGGGAAGTCATATTGTAACATTGTGATGACACTTTGTAATTGGGGAATTGTGATTTCACATGGGGCCGTATTGTTGGCACATTTGAGAATTGTGATGTCATATTGACGCATTTTGATGACACATTGGAGCCTCGAGATGTAATATTGGGAGATTGTGAGGGGACATTGAGCACCGTGTTTGCATACTGAGCGTGGTGAAAACATAATGGATCATTGTAACGACACAATGGCGATTTGTGATGGCACAAAGAGCATTGTGAGGGCAAAATGTAATATTGGGAATTCATATTGTAACATTGTGATGGCACTCTGGAGCAATATAATTGCACATGGGGCCTTAATGTTGGCACATTGGAGCATTGTGATGTCACTTTAGAGCTTTGTGATGACACATTATAGCACTGTGACATCATATTGGTGGGTTGAGAGGGGATATTGCACACGTGTTTCCTTATTGAATATGGTCATGACACAAAGGATCATTGTAATGACAGAATGGTGCATTGTGATGGCACAATAGAACAATTTGAAGTCATATTGTAACATTGTGATGGCACTTTTGAGCAGTATAATGGCACATGGGGCTAAAGAGTTGAACATTGAAGCATGTTGCTTTCGCATTTTAGTGTTGTGATGTCACATTGTAGCATTTTGGTGTCACATTGGGGTATTGTGAGGGGACATTGAGCACCGTGTTTGCATATTGATCTTATTGATGAAAAATGGATCGTTGTAATGACACAGTGGCGCACTGTGATGGCACAATGGCAAATTGTGATATCACATTGGGGGATTGTGAGGGGACATTGAGCACCGTTTTTGCATATTGAGCAAGGTGACAGCACAATGGATCATTGTAATGACACAGTGTCTCATTGTGATGGCACAATGGAACATTGTGAAGTCATATTTTAACATTGTAATGGCACATTGGAGCAGCATACTTCCACATGGGGCCATAGTGTTGGCACATTGGAGCATTGTGATGGTACATGGAACACTGCAATACCAAATTGTAATATTGTGATGACACATCGGCGCATTATATTTGTACAGTGAGCATTGTAATGACACATTAGGAGCTTCGTGAGGGAACAGTCAGCATTGTGATGTCACATTGAGCATTGTGACACAAGGGAGCATTGTGAAATCACATTGGAGTATTGGGATGTCACATTGTGGGATTGTCTGGGGACACTGAGCACCATCTTTGCTTATTGACCATGTTGAGGACACAATAGATCATTGTGATGACACAATGGCGCATTGTAATCGCAAATTGAGCATTGTCGTCACACAATGGAACATTGAGAAGTCATATTTTAACATTGTGGTGGCACATTGCAGCAATATAGTGACCCATGGGGCCATAGGGTTGGCACATTGGAGCATTTTGATGGCATATTAAACATTTCAATATCAAATTGGAGTATTGTGATGACACATTTTGACTTTATGTTTGCACAATTAACATTGTGACAACACTTTAGGGGCCTTGTGAGGGGACATTCAGCATTGTGATATCACATTGAGCTTTCTTTTGGAGCATTGTCATGTCACATGGAGACATTGTGATGCCCCCTTGGAGCATTGTGATTTCACATTGGGAGATTGTGAGGGGAAATTGAGCACTGTGTTTGCATATCGACCATGTTGACGGCACAATGGATCACTATAATGATACAATTGTGCATTGTGATTGCAAAGTGAGCATTGTGGTCACACAATGAAACATTGTGAAGTGATATTGTAACATTGTCATGACACATTGGAGCAATGTAATGCCACATGGGGCCATAGTTTTGGCTGATTAGAGCATTCTGTTGTTACATTAGAGCTTTTGATGTCACATTGGGGGATTGTGGGGGATATTGAGCACCATGTTTACATATTGAGCATGGTGACGACACAATGGATCATTGTAATGACACGATGTTGCATTGTGGTGGCACAATAGCATTGTGAAGTCATATTGTAACATTTTAATGGCCCATTGGAGCTATATAATGGAACATGGAGCCATATTGATGGAACATTGGAGCATTGCGATGGCACATGAAACATTCCAATACCAAATTGGAATATTGTGATGACATATGGTGGCATTATATTTGCCCAGTGAGCAGTGTGATGACACATTAGGGGCCTTGTGAAGGGAAATTCAGCATTGTATATCAAATTGAGATTGTAGTGACACATTGGAGCATTGTGATATCACACTGGAGCATTAGGATGTCAGAGTCAGCATTTCAGTGACACATTGGAATATTGTTTTGTCACATTGGGGGATTGTGAGGGGACATTGAGCACCATATTTGCATATTGAGCATGGTGAGGACACAACACCCCATTGTATTGACACAATGATGCCTTGTGATGTCAAAATGAGCATAGTGATGGCACATAGAGCATATGTGATGGTAAAATGGAACATTGTGAAGTCATATTGTAGCATTGTTATGGCACATTGGTGTATTGTGATGGCACAATGAGCATTGTGATGCCACATTTGAGCATTTTGTTGAAACAAGGGAGTGGACATTGATCACTGTAATTGAATATTGAGCATGGTGACAACACCCTAGTCCTAAAAGTAACAATAACACTTGCCCTAATCTTAGCCCTAATCATAACCTCAAACTAACCCTTGGCCTAACCCTAAACCTAACATTAATCCTAACATTAACCCTCTACTTTAACCTAAACCTAACACTAGCCCTAGCTTCAAACCTAACCGTAAACCCAGGTTTAGCTCTAACCCTAAACCTAATCCTAACCATAAACTTATCCTTAAATCAATCCTAATGCAAGCCCTAACACTAAGCCTATTCCTAAACCTATGTCTAACCCTGCACTTAACCATAACCCTAACCCTAACCTTCTACCTTACTTTAGCCCAAAATCCAACTTAGCCCAAAACCTAACCCTATTTCTAAAAGTAAACCTAACTCTACAGTTAATGCTAACAGTAGCCCTAGCCCTAACCCTAACCCTAAGTCTAGCACTAAACCTAACCCTAACTGTAATTCTAACCCTAAACATACCCCTCACCCTAAACCTAAACATGACCCTAGCCCTAATAACCTTAACCCTTACTCTATCCCAACCCTAACCCTAAACATAACCTTAGACCTATTGTTATCCTTAGTGTTTTCCCTAATCCTGAACCTAACCCTAAACATAGTCCTACCTCTAAAAAAATCCTCAGTCTAACTCTACCCCTAAGCCTAACCCTAATCATAATAAAAACATAAAGCCAGATCCAACCCTAAACCTAACCCTAACCAAAACTGAAACTTAACTCTAACACTAACACAAACCTTAAACTTGCCCTAACCTTAAACCTAAACATAACCCTAAAACTAACCCTAGCTCTAACACTAACCCCTCCTTAACCTTAACCCTAATAATAACTCTAAACCAAAGCCTAACCCTAAACATAACCCTAGCCCTATCTCCTACCATAAACCTAGCACTTAACATAAATCTTAACCTGAACTTAAACTTAACCCTACATGTAACCTTGCCCTAACCCTAACCCAGAGTCTAAACTTAACACTAAACCTAAACAAAATCCTAGGCCCAACCTGAACCCTAATCTTAATGCAAACCCTACAACTAAACCTATTCCTAAGCCTAGCCCTAACAATAAACCTAAGCCTAACCCTACATATGGCCCTAAGCCTAACCCTATGACTGAACCTAAGCCTAATACTGACACTAAGTATAAGGCTAGACGCCACCCGCAACCTCATGCTACTACCTACTCTAACCCTAAACAAAGTCCAAGGTCTAAAACTAACCCTAAGCCTAACTTTGACCTAACCGTAAACATAATCCTAGCCCTAGTATTAACTTTTGAACAAATGCTAAACTTCATACTAGCTCTAGCTATAAACCTAATCCTAACCCTAGTGCTAACCCTAATGCTAAGCCTAACCCTATTACTACAAATAAACCTATTCTTAACCCAGTCATAAGCATAATCCCATTGTAATCCTAAACCTACCTCTAAACCTAATCCTAACACTTATCATAATTCTAACAGTTAACCTCAGCTATAAGCTATAAACCTAATCCTAACTCTAGCGCTAACCCTAATGATAAGCCTAACCCTATTACTACAAATAAACCTATTCTTAACCCTAGCCATAAGCATAATCCTATTGTAATCCTAAACCTACCTCCAAACCTAATCCTAACACTTAGCATAATTCTAACACTTAACCTCACGCCAATTCTAAAGACAGTCTTAACCCTAACCCTAAGCCAAGCCTTAACCCTAACCCTCATCAAAAACTAAATCTAACCCTAAACATAACCTAATACTAAACATAATCCCTGCCCTAACCCTAACCTACACTAAATACTAAATTTAGTTCTATCAGTAACCCTACCCTGAAACAAACCCTACAATTAACACTAATTCTAACCCTAATATTAACCTTTGACTTATTGCTAACTCTAACACTAGCTTTAGCAATAAACTTAACCTACCCCTACCCCTAGACCTACCCTAGCACTAAACCTAAACCTAGTGCTAAACCAAACAATAAACATAACCCTAAATACTACCCCTAACTCTAATTTTAACCCTAAATTTAAGCCTATACCTAAGACAAAGCCAAACCCTACATGTAACCACATTCCTAAACTTAACCTTAACCCTAAACATAAAACTAACACCACCCCTTCATGTAACTCTAACTGTAAATCTACCCCTAACCCTTAAACTAAAACTAACCCTAAATATATAATTTAGACCCAAATCTAACCATAACCAAAATCCCAAACCTTACCCTAAAACCTAATCCTAACCCTTAACCTAAACAGTGTGAACATGAACAAAGCCTTAACGCTAACACTAAACCTTGCCCTCACCATAAGCCAAACCTTAAAACTAAGCATAAACGTACATGTAACCACAGCTCTAAACATGTCCTTAGCCTAAACCCTAATCCCAAAATTCAATATATTTACTAGACACAATACTAACCCTAAACCATTTCAGAAACCTATCCTTAAACCTAACCCTAACTATAACCATAATTCTAATCCTAGACCTAGCCCTAACCATACCCTAATATTAAACTTTGAACTAATCCTAATCCTAACCCTAGCCTTATCCACAAACCTGACCCTATCCCAAGCCCTAAACCTACCCCTAACCCTAATATTATCATACTCCTAAGGCTAACCCTATAAATAAACCTAACCTCAAATCTAACCTTAACTCCAACCCTAGCCCCATTTGTAAAGCTAATCCTTACTGTAAACCTATCTCTATCCCTTAACATACCCCTAGCCATAATTCTAACCATAACCCTAACCATGACTCAAACTCTAATAATAATCCAAAATATATAATGTAAATATATACTGTAACCCTAAATCTTGCCCCAACCCTAAACCTAACCCTAAAACTAAGCATAACCCTATATGTAGTCCTAGTCCTAAAACCACTCCTAAACCTAAATTTAAACGTAACCCTCAATCTAAAACCTAGGCCCAAGGCTAAAACTAATCCTATCCAAAATCCTAGCCCTAAACCTAACCCTAATCTTACCCTAAAACTATCTCTACCCTAACATTAAAATTTGACCTAATCCTAGGCCTAACCTACCCATATCTATAAACATAAAGCTAAACCTACCCTTAACACTAACGCTAATCTTAATCTTAAAACTGCCCATAGACTGAATCCTGACCATAGTTCTACTTTAACCATATTCCAAAGCCTGAACCCAACCCTAACCCAAGAACAAATCCTAACCCTAACTCTAATGATAATCCAAACATGTAACTTTGCCCTAATCCTAAAAATAACCATAGCCCTAACACTAATACTTGCCCTAGCTGTAACCTTAGCTTAACCATAACTGTAAAATAACCTTAGCCCTAATTCTAACACTAACTGTATCCCTAACAAAAACCTAAACCTACTGTGAAGCTAGCTCTAAACCTAACACTCACCCTAACTTAATCTTAGCCCAGATGATAATCCTAACCCTGTGCTAATACTTAATGTATCCCTAAACCTAAACCTAACCCTAAACCTAACCTTAACCTTAAATATAGCAATAGCCCTAACACTACCCTTAGCATAACCCTAAACCCAAACCTAAACCTAAGTCTAACCCTAACCATATCTTGCCCTCCAAACCCTAACCCTAACCCTAACCCTAACCCTAACCCTAACCCTAACCCTAACCCTAACCCTAACCCTAACCCTAACCCTAACCCTAACCCTAACCCTAACCCTAACCCTAACCCTAACCCTAACCCTAACCCTAACCCTAACCCTAACCCTAACCCTAACCCTAACCCTAACCCTAACCCTAGTCCTAAACCTAACCCTAAACATACCACTAGTCCTAATGCTAACCCTAATCCTTGCCCTAACCCTAACCATAATCATAAGACTAAACCTAATCCTGGATCTAACCTTAACCACTAGCCTTACTGTAACCATAGTAATATAAAACATTGACCTTAGCTTAACCCTAACCCTAGCTCTATCCTGAACTAAAATCCTAACTTAAACCTGCCCCTAGACAAAAACCTAATCCTAACCCTAGCCCTAAACCTTAAATTAAACCTGAAACTAACCCTAGATGTAGTCCTAACTCTAACTCTAAACATAACCACTAACCTAACCCTAAATGTAGCAACGCCCTATCCAAAATACTACAATTGTCCTAACCTTAAATTTAAACATAACCCTGGCCCTAACCCTAACTCTAAAACTAGCCCTAACTCAGACCCAAACACTAACGTAGCCCAACCTCTTAACCTAAGGCTAACACTAACAGTAGATCTGGACCAATCCTTACCCTAAACCTACCCCTAAATCTAATGCTAATTATAACCCTAAAATATGCTTAGAACTACACCTAACCCTAACACTGACTCTAAACTAACCCTAACTCTTACAGTAAATGTAATCCTAAACATAAACTTAGCCCTATCCCTTAACATAACCCTAGCCCTACACCTAACGCTAACCCAATCTGTAAGCAAACCCTAATACTAACCCTAAATATATACCCTATATCCAACCTGATCCTAACCAAAAACTTAACCTTAATCCTTGGCCTACCCCTATGCCTAACAATAAAACTAAGCCTAACCTTGAACATAACCCTAACCCTACCCTAACCCTTACCATAAACCTAACCCTATCTAAACCTAAACTTAAACCTAAGCCTCACCCTAAGTATAGCCCTAGGCCTAAACCTAACCCTAAACCTACCCGTATCACTAACAGTAATTCTAATCCTAAACCTGGACCTAAACCTAACCCCAACCCTAAACCTAACTGTACCCCTAACCACAGACTAACCCTAACCATAAAACTAAATCTATCCCTAAACGTAACCCTAGTCCTAAACTCACCCCTAGCTCAAACCTATCAAAACCCTAACACTAACAATAAATATGTACCCTGAAACCAAACCTTAACACTAAACCTTGCCCTAACACTAAGGATTACTGTAAAACTACGCCTAAATGAACAAATAAACCTAAACCAAAACCTACCCCTAAATCTAAGACTAAACCCAAACTTCAATATATAAACTAGACTCAATCCTAACCTTGTCCTATCCAGAAACCTACCACAAAACCCAAACCTAATCATAACCCTAAAACTAATCTTCTACCTAACCTTAACCATAACCTGCTATTAAACTTTGATTTAATCTTAACTCTAACCTAACCCTAATTCTAAACGTGAACCTAACCCTAGAATCAGTCCTTACCATAATCCTAACCATAGTCCAAATCCTAACTTTGCCCTAATCCTAAAATCAACCAAAGCCCAACCCTAACCGTAGACATAACTGTAAAACTAATCGAGCTCTACCCCTAACATAAACCTAACCATATACATGACCCTAGCTCTCAGCCTAATGGTAGGCCTAACACTAATGCTATTCTGAACCCTAACCTAAACCTAAACCTACTGTAGCTCTAACCCTAAACCTAACATTAACCCTAAATATAATCCTATTTTTGATCATAGTCCTATATCTAGCCCTGATGCTTATCCTAGCCCAAATCTTACCTCAACCTTAAACCTAAACCTAAACCTAAACGTAACCCTAGCCATAACCTTAATATTAAACAAGCCATAACTCTTATCCTAACCCTATCCCTAATCCTAACCCTAACCTTAAACCTAAACTTAAACCTAAACCTAACTGCAGCACTGGACCTAAACATAAACGTATCCGTAAACCTAAACTTAAACCTAAACATAATCATAACCCTAAACAATACCCTAAGCCTAACACTCACCCTCAACTTGCTGTACCCCTTGTCCTAACCCTAACTCTAACACTATCCCTAATGTTGACACTATCCCTAAGCATATTCCTAGCACTGACCCTAATCCTTAGGCTAGAACAACCTTACCCTAGTCTTAAACATAGCCCTAATCCTAATCCTAACCCTAACCCTAATCCTAGTACTAGTTCTAAACCTAATCATAACCCTAGCCTTAAGCCTAACCATAATAATGCTAGACATAACCCTAACCCTAAACCTCAAGCTAACCCTCATAATAATATTAAACATTGACCTTATCCTAAACTATCCCTAGCCCTAACCATAAACCTAATCAGAAATCTAGCCCTATCATTAACTCTAATCCAAACCATAAAAGTATCCCTAGATGAAAACCAAACAGCAGCCCTGAACATAACCCTTATCTTAATCCTAAAACTAACCCTTCTCCTAATCCTAACCCTAAACATAAACCTTACCATACACATAGCCACAATCTAAGGAGAATCCTAAGACATTTTCAAGCCAAAACCCTCAAGATAACATTACCCCTGATTCTAAACATAAACCTCTCCCTAACACTAACCCAAACATTAACTCTAACCAAACCTTTAACACTAATACTAACCCTAAATGTATCCCTAGCCATAAAACTAACCCTAAAGCTACCTCTAAGCCTAAATTTAGGCTTATGGTTAGGGCTAGGGTTGGGGTTAGGCTTAGGGTTGTGCTTATTTTTAGGTGTAGGCATAGGTATAGGGTTAGGATGAGTGTTATGCTAATAACTAACAGTAAACCTATCCCTATCCCTAAACACACACATAGCCCTAATCCTAATCCTAAACCTAACCCGAATTGTAACCAAAACCATAATACTAACCCTAATTATATACTCTAGAACCGAACCTAACATTAACCAAAGTTTTAACCATTAACCTTGCCCTAACCCTAAAACTAAGCCTAACCCTACATGAACCTTAACCCTAAATCTACCCCTAACTGTTACCTGAACCCTATCCCTCAGTATGTAACCTAGACCCAAACCTAACCATAACTCTATCCAGAAACCTAGCCCTTAATGTAAATCTAATCATAACCCTAAAACCTATCCTAGTCCTAAACTTCACTCTAACCTTAGCACTAACATTAACCCTAACCCTAATCTTAATCCTAAACATAAATTTAGACCCAAAACTAATTCAAATTTTAAGCCTTACCCTAACCTTAACCCTTACCCTAACCATAACCCTAAGCCTAGTCCTAGTCCTAACCCTAAACCTAGCTGTAAGTCTAGCCCTAACACTAAACCTTATCATAACGATAGTCTTAAACCTAATACTAATTATAGACCTAATATTAAACTTTGATCTAATCATAATCCTAGCACTAACCTTATTCCTAATCCTAAACCTATCCCTCTACCTAACTCTAACCTTAGCCCTAAACCTAAACATAACGCTAAACCAAATCCCAACAGTAATCCTAACTATAATACGCACTGTAAACCTAACTCTAAACTGAAACACAATAGCCCTAAAGGTAATACTAGTGCTGCCACTATTCCTAACTGTAAACACAACTCTAGACACAATCCTTACCCAAACTAAACCTAATTCTAACCATAAACCTAAATATTATCATAAGCAAATTCCTAAGATTAAACCTACTTTAAATATAACCCTAACCCTGCTCCTCATCCTAACTTTATCTCGAACTAACCCTAAGCTTAGCACTAACCATAACTGAAATAATAATTCGTATCCTAACCCTAACCCCAACCCTGACTCTAACCGTAATCCTAAATCTAAGCCTAAACCTACACTTAGCCCGAACCCTAATCCTACAACTAATTCTAACCCCAATCTTAATCCCTAATCATAATCCTAATGTCAAATCCTAGACCTAAACTTAAGCCTAACCTTAATGTTAATCTTTGCCCTAAACCTATCTCTAACGCTATGGAGAGCCATAAAATTATCCCTAGTCCCAAAAATTAAATCTAACCCTAATCCTAACCCTGGCCCTAACTGTAACCCTCACCCTAAACTTAACCTTGGCCTTGACACCAACACGAAACCTAGCCCTAACCCTAAACCTAACCCTAATCCTTATCTTAACCCAAGCCCTGAAACCTTGCCCTAGCACTAACCCTAGCTCTAGCACTAGCCCTAGCCCCAAATCTAACCCTAACCTAGCTCAATTTCAAACCCATGTCATAAACCATAAACTACTGCTATTCCTAATGCTAAATCTAATATTAACCTTTGACTTAACCTTAACCCTAACACATGTGCTAGCCATAAACCTAATGAAAATTCTAGCCATAGACCTAACCATAAACGTAATGCTAAAACTAAACCTCCCCAAACACTTAACCCTTAACCTAATACTAATCATAAACTTAGCCCCAACTGTAACGTTACCCTAACTCTAAACATACCTCTACACCTAACCGCAACCTGACTAACCATAATCCTATATCTAACCCTAACCGTAAACCTGACCCTAACCCTAACACTAAACATAACCCTATTTTGAACATTCACCTTAATCCTACATTTAAGCCTAACCATACACATAACCCTAGCACTAAAAAAACCTCTAACCCTAACCATAACCAGAGCCTTAAGCACAACACTAGACCAAAACCTAACTCTAACCCTAACCCTAGACCTAACCCCTCTCCTAACCCTCAACCTAAAAATAATAGTGCCCTACCTCCAACTCCAATCCTAACCTTAAGTCTAATCATAACCGTACACCTAGAACTGGACCTAAACATAACCCTAAAATTCTACATATACCTAACCTTAAGTATAACCCTAATATTCAATCTTGACTGAAACCTAACTCTAACGCTAGTCCTAGGCATAAACCAAACCCATTAACTCTAGCACAACCTAACTGTATACACAATCTTAAAACTAACACTAGACTTAAGACTTCCACTAACCCCATATTAACCTTGTAGGACACCAAGATGCCAGGCCCTAGGGTGAGGTGAGCATAAAACTTATAGGTCCAGGCTGCATTCTCTGCTAAAAGGGAAGGGCACTGAAAACAGTGGCTCTGATAATCCCTACCTTGAAGAACACTCTTGGGCTGGCCGGAGGAAGTGGCCTGGTCGTAAAAGTGCAGGCCCCCTGCTCTGTGGGAAAGCGTCTTGGTCAACAACCCTTACCTGATCTCCTTGTCCTAAACAAATAACTCAGCTATCCCTGGCTAAGAGATTAGGCCAGGTTAAAGGTTTACTCCTGAGCTAAAAGTTTTTACCATGCTTTTAGCTCTAAGAAAGAAAACATTGTGGCCAATAAATTACTGGATTGGCATTTATAACCTTGAGTAAAAGTTTACGAATTCTTCTGGTGCCAACTAACAGACTAAATGTCCTGTTTCTTTGTACCCTAAATCTTTGTATGTGACTCTCATATCCCACGTGACTGCTAGTTCCTTGGGATGCATAAAACCATCTAAATTCTAAAATAAATCGTCCTGTTGGGAAGACACAGCTCCCAGAATTGGACTCTGTCGCTGATCAGACCCTCTTCCCCAAAGACAGCAGGTCCCCCACTAAGCAAACCAAACCTGAGTCCCCACAACTGGCACCTGAAACAGGGACATTCTCATACCTCTGCTTCGCTGTGGACAGAGCAATTCTCCCCCCTTTGGCTGATTGGATCCCCTTGTCACACTGGTTCGTAGGTAAGGGGCAATTGTAAATATGGATAATTCTCTCTCTCCAGACTGGTCTCACTTCCAATCTATTCTTAAATGCATGCTGAAGTCTAGAGGAATTAAATGTACAGAAACTCATATTAAGGCCTTTTTAGATATTACTATAAAATGTATTACTTGGTTTCCTGCTGCGGGAAATATTGACTTGGAATCTTGGAAAAGAGTAGGAGACAAATGTACAGAATTATCAAAAGCAGGGAAAGACTATTCCTGTCTTCTATTTCCCTCTCTGGCACTCTGGTCTGCTCTTTGCCAGTGTCTCCAAATAGAAGAGGAACCCCTTCCCTCTGCAGCCCAGCCACCTCCACCTCTGCTCCCTCCTCCTGCCAGTCCTCCCTCCACAAGAGCCCAATAAGCAGGAACCTTCTCAGGCTACTACTCAGCTCCCGGCATCTCGTCTGGGTGCTGTGAAGCTGCCTGCGCTCCCTCCTGTTGTGGCACAGCCTCTGGGAACACAACCACTCGCCTCTAATTCTATTACAGAGGGGAGGTGGCCCCCACTTAAGGATCTCTCCCCATGTCCCCTTGTCCATTGGCATTCCCCATGGCATATCTTTCTTATACTTCGTCCTCTGCTTCTGACCCTGAATCTCTCCTTCCCATGTTTCAAAATCTGCTCACAGGAGACACTTTCTCTAGAGAACCTCTGGCTCCCTTGCCATATCCATCCTCACAGTTCTTTCCAGTTCACATGCCAGCTGGCCGTGTGGTAGCTGACAACCCTGAACTTAGAATGCATAGTCCTTTTGGCTTTGAAACGCTAAAAGTAATGTGCAAGGCAGTGATGGAAAATCGTATGCATGGTCCTTTTACCATGGCCATCTTTGATCAGCTTAGCCATAAATTAGCCACTGCTTGGGACTTCAAACACCTTGCCCAGGCTGTCTTGTCCCTGGGACAATGGGTACTTTTAAAGTCTAAATACTATGATGAATGTTCTGCGCAAGCAGCAATAAATGCTCAAGCTAATGTTGATGTGACAGCTGACATGCTTAAGGGTGAAGGTCAATATGCTGATGCTGAGGCACAAAAGGTTTTACCAGCTCAATATTTTGATCAGGTGCACCTCTGTGCCTTGAGGGCCTGGAAAGCCACACCGGATAGTGAGACAGCAAGAGCTAGCTTAGCTGAGCTCAAACAAAAGCCACAGGAGCAATGGGCTGAATTCTTAGCTAGGGTCCGGTGAGCAGTAGAGGCTAAGTTTCCTCACATAGAAGCTTCCCAGATTTTAATCAAACAACTTGCTTATGATGGTTCAACTCAAGAATGTAAAGCAGCGATTGCTCCAGTGAAAAATCAAGATTTGTCTTCTTGGGTAACAGCAACCCAGTACATAGGCACAGTTTCAGCACAGGTTAGCATGATGGCAACTGCATTGGCAGAAGCTTTTGCTGCCCAAATGAAAGAACCTTGCTTTAAATGTGGAAAAATGGGTCACTTTGTGAGACAATGCCCTCTCATAAATTGCAAGCCTATACCTGATCTCCCAAAAGCCTATACCTGATTTCCCAACTTCAGACTCGATACCTAAACCAAAGAAAAAATGCCTTCACTGTCCAAAAGGTTTCCATTGGGCTAGAGATTACCATTCTTACTTCAATAAAAATAACCAAACTTTAAACGAGAGATGGGGCAGCCCTCAACGCCACAACCAAGAGGGTCAACAGCCTCAGTGGGAGTAAACCTCCCCTGGGCATTATGGACTCGCCCTGTAATATCTGACCTTAAGCCTACAATGACCCTAATAGTACAGGGAATTGCTATAAGAGGTCTGTTATATACAGGGGCTGCTCAATCAATTATTAGACATGAGGACTGGCCATCATATTGGCCCAACAAAAAGGGTCTCCCCCTCTTGGGGGTAGGAGGAACAATTTCTTCACTCCAGTCTTTCCATCCCCTACAGTGGGAAGACCCGGATGGGGTCCATGGAATTTTTCAGCCATTTATCGCCACAGGCATTAACACTAGCCTCTGGGGAAGAGATGTGCTAAGACAATTACAGGTGTCTCTCTCCTCAGCCTGGACCAAAAATTCTGACTATACCTATAAACACTCTTATACTGTTAATAATCCTTTTATTCAACACCCCCAATTCTAAAGGCCATTGCTCTGCCACTTGAGCCCATAAAACTCAAATAGTTAACTGATGGCCCTGTCTGGGTAGACCAATGTGGTAGACCAATGGCCTATTTCTAGTAATAAATTGCCACATTGACAGGGTCTCATACAGGAACAATTAGATAGAGGGCACTTAGAGCCCTCTAACGGCCCCTGGAACACGCCTATATTTGTAATACAAAAGAAAACTCATAGAAAATGGAGATTTTTACAAGACTTAAGAAAAGTTAATGCAACTATGAAAAAGATGGGCTCCCTACGGCCTGGCCTTCCATCTCCTGCAGCTGTACCTGCAGGATATACTATTATAATAATTGATATAAAGGACTGTTTCTTTTCTATCCCTTTACATCCTGAGGATAGGGAGCGTTTGGCTTTCACTATCCCTGTCAACAATCACTGTGTAACCAAGCAGAAATATTAATGGAAAGTCCTACCTCAGGGATTGAAAAATAGTCCTACTATACGCCATTTTTATGTGCATAAAATAATTAGTCCAATACTTAAATTCCCTACTGTTCTTGTTTTTCATTATATGGATGATATTCTCCTTAGTCACCATTCTATTCAACTTTTAGAAGTTATGCTTACTAAATTAATGACTATTTTAACAAAATATGGACTTTATATTTCCTCAGAAAAAATTAAAAAACATGGGCCTTATGCTTATTTGGGATATGTCATCTTAGATACTCAATTATACCCCACCACCCCAAAAATAGAGTTGCCAGATCCTTGTACTTCAAATCAATTACAACAATTTATGTGACACTTGAACTGGTGTAGGCCTTCTCTTCATCTTACTACCATACAATTAAGTCCTCTTTTCCATCTATTAGAAGGGGACTCAGATCCTAACTCTCTTAGATATTTAAGTACAGATGCTAAACAAGCCTTAACACTGGTAAATAAAGCCCTTCAACAAATAAGAGTAAATAGAGTTAATCCTCAAAAACAATTCAGATTCTTATAATTCCAAATATAGAACAACCGTTAGCTATTGTATTTCAAGAGCCTAATTGTCCATTAGAATTTATTCACTTCCCACATCATCTTAATAAAAAATAACACCTTATTATTCTACGATAATTCTTTTAATTCAGAAAGCCCGTTTACGGAATCTTCATGTTTTTGAGAAAGACCCCGATAAAATAATTCTACCCCTTACTTGGAAAGAAATTGATTATGTAGCTTCAATTTCCCCTTCATGGCAACTTGCCTTTGCAAACTATGCTGGAGATATTGGCATTCATTATCCATCCTGGAAACTTCTAAAATTATTTCAAATTAGTAAGTTTATCTTTCCCACAATTACTTCACACTCTCCCCTAACAGAGGAAGACATCCTGTTTACAGATGGGACGAAAAAAGGAAAGGCCACAGCTATTTTATACCAACTTCAAACAAAACAAAGCGTTTCTCATACTTGGGAAATGCCTGTTACTGCTTCTGCCCAGTACTCAGAATTTTATGCTACCCTCCAGAGCTTCATGCTTTTTCCTCAACCTTTAAATATCTACACAGTTTCGGAATATGCTGCCCAGGCACTCCTAAAACTAGAAACAGCATTTTTACAACATAAACCAGGAGAACCTATTGGGATGTTATTCTTATCTCTGAGGACTAAAATTCGTCAAAGAGAACTCTCATTTTTTGTGACTCATATACGCTCCCATACTGGATTACCTGGTCCGTTAGCCTCCTTAAATCAACAAACAGATAACCTAACCAAAACAAGTAAATGTTGTGACTCCTTTATGCAGTCACCAGCTCCTTCATCAGCCAGCAAAAATGTTAAAAGCTTTGTATCCCCGCCTTACTAAGGATCAAGCTAAAATTATAGTTAAACAATGTCCTCAGTGTACTCCACTTCTTCCCTCAGGTCCCATGACTGCAGTCAATCCTCATGGCCTATGGCCTAATATAATCTGGCAAACTGATATAACTCATATAACTGAATATGGAAAACTTAAATATGTCCACTGTACAGTAGATACTTATTCCTTGGCTTTAAATGCCACAGCTCATCGAGGAGAAAAATCAAAAGATGTAATTAAACATCTTATTCAAACATTTTCAATTTTAGGAATACCTCATCAAATAAAAACAGATAATGAGCCCTCCTATACTAGTAAAATTTTTCAACAATTCTGCCAAACGGGGTATTTCACATACCACTGGCATGCCTTACAACCCCACAGAACAAGCCATAGTACAGAGACAACACGAACGCCTCAAAGATCAAATAACTAAAATAAAAACCGGGGAATCACCTATACCTGGGATAACAGTACAGAATCCTCATTTCTTATTACACAGGTCTCTACTAACTTTAAATATTTTTGCTGTAAATGATCAAGGAATTTCTCCAATGGCCAAGCACTGGCAGGGACTGACTGTCCCACAGCCCCTGCCTCAAGTACTTTGGAGGGACCCTGAGTCAGGACTGTGGAGCAAAACTCCAGCACCTCTACTAACAATGGGATGACGATATGCTTGTGTCTCTCCAGAAAATAAATCCTCCCCCGATGGGTGCCACTCAGATATGTCAGACCACTCAACAGAAGCCCCCACAGCAAAGATGGCTGCACTGACCCTGGGGAAGCGGAAAAGGAGACCCCACCAGAAGAAGATCCAGCCTCCTGTGACCTGGGGAATGATTAAGAACCTGATGAATGATGCCCAGGATTTGGGACAATGCCAGGGCCAAGATATCTCTAAACCTGAAGTTCTTCTTGTCTGTGTTCTAACTATACTGACTGTGAATAGCGTAAAAGCTGAAATGTGTGTCATCAATACAGACTGTATTACACAAAACTGTGCATGGCCACCTGGACCCATCATATGGGAAAAGGATTTACAAAGGGTATACAGCCAAATGGATGGAGGATTTTTAGTTTGGAAAAATGCTACTGACCAGAGCCTAAAAAAACAGCATGATTTCAGTATTTTAAAAGAGGCACTGACCTTAGAAAATACTGGAAGTTATAGCTGTGTAAAACACCAAAAGAGACCTTTTAAAGATATTGAATTAGTCAGATCAACCACATCTTTGCAATGAACCAGCCTGTCCGTATCTAATGACTTGAATGGGAATTTATGGGTTCGTCTTGCACAAAAGGGTTATGATAAACAGAGTTTCTGTATACGAGGAGACCCTTCTATACCAGGATTGTTAAAGAAAAATCTAATAGGAATGGGGTACATATGGATCTTTATAATCAGATAACTAGGGACAATATAGAAAGTCAAACACAACGTGTTGTTGA
>NW_008348075.1:27050-29251 GCF_000622305.1 Nannospalax galili
CAAAACAGATATCTAAACTTGCTTGTATAACTAGTAAAACAGCAAACATAACTGCAAAAATACTAGGAGAAATTAATCAGGAAATGGGAGAACTAAGAACTGATGTGCTACAAAATAGAGCTACTATAGACAATCTGTTGTTAAAAATTCGCATGGGATGTGAACAATTTCCAGTAATGTGTTGTTTTAATTTGTCTGATTTTTCACATACTATAGATCAACAGATTAATGATTTACAAAAGGAAATTGATAAGATGTCTAAATTTTCTATACCTTGGCCAAAATGGCTCCAATGGCTTGCTCCATTCTTGGGCCCAATATTGATTGGCATACCTATTCTTGTGGGAGTACCAATAGTTATATGATATATTATAATTTCAATTAATAATACTGTGGCCTCTATGACTATTTCCTTCTTATTTTGAAAAAAAATGGGAGGAGATGTAGGAAACCACGATGCCAGGCCCTAGGGTGAGATGAACCTAAAACTTTTAAGTCCAGGCTGCATTCTCTGCTAAAGGGAGGGGCACTGAAAACAGTAGCTCTGATAATCCCTGTCTACTGTTGGGCTGGCAGGAGGAAGCGGCCTGGTCATAAAAGTGCAGGCTCCCTGCTCTGTGGGAAAGCGTCTTGGTCAACAACCCTTAGCTCATCTCCTTGTCCTAAGCAAATAACTCAGCTATCCCTGGCTAAGAGATTAGGCCAGGTTAAAGGTTAACTCCTGAGCTAAAAGCTAAACGTTTACCATGCTTTTAGCTCTAAGAAAGAAAACATTGTGGCCAATAAATTACTGGATGGGCATTGATAACCTTGAGTAAAAGTTTAAGAATTCTTCTGGCGCCATCTAACAGACTAAATGTCCTGTTTCTTTGTTCCCTACATCTTTGTCTGTGACTGTCATATCCCACGTGACTGCTTGTTCATTGGGATGTATAAAAACCATCTAAATTCTAAAATAAATCGTCCTCTTGGGAAGAAACAGGTCCCAGAGTTTGACTCTGTCGCCGATTAGGCCCTCTGTCCTGTAGGCAGTAGGTCCCCCACTAAGCAAAGCAAACCTCAGTCCCCACAAACCTCTGACCTAAGCTTAGCCCTTATGGTAGTCCTAGCCATAAATCTAACCTTAAAACAATCCCTAAACAAATTCAAATCCTATCATAACCTGAAACATAAATTGTGCTGTAGCCCTAGCCATAAATCTAACCTTAACTCTTGTCCTAACCCTAACTCTATTCATAAACCTAAACACCACCCTAGCCCTAAACCTAAACTTAGCATTAAGCGTAAACCTAATCCTCCATGTAATCTTAGCCCTGAAAGTACCTCTCATCCTAAAACTAACCCTTACACTAGCCCTAGCCCAAAACGTGACCCTAATCCTACCCAAAAATCTAACCCTAACTGTATCCCTATCACTACCTCTAACAATAAAAATAACCCTAACCCTACCCATAGGCCTAATCCTAATGATAAATGTAACCCTAATCTAAATCTAAACATAAACATAATCCAGCCCTAATACTAACCCTAAACCTAGGCCTAAATCTAACCTTAAAACAGCCCTAACCATAGCCCTAATCCTAAACCGAGCCATAATCCTAATTGGAGCCATAATACGACCTCTAAACTGAAGCCTAAAACTTACATAATTGTAATGGTACGTCTAACTATGTCACCCTAATCATAATCTTAATATTAAACTATAACTAAACCTCATGCTTACTGTAATATTAAACTTTGATGTAACCCTACCCCTACTCCTGCAATAAATATAACCCTAAGCCTAGCCCTAACCCTAAACCAAACCCTAAATTTATCCCTAAACCTAATCCTAAAGTGAATCCTAAACCTAACAAAAATCATAATCTGAACACTTAACCTCACCATACAACTAAATACACTAGCCTTAACCCTAACCCTATCCCTATCCCTAATGCTAACTCTAACCGTAACCTTAAACCTAACTGTAACCACAAACATAATCCTAGAACTATCCTTAACCTCAACCCTAATCCTAAATTTACACCTCTGCATAACACTAGCCCTAAAATTACCAATTACCTCAAGTCTAACAGTAATCCTAGCCCTAAACCTGAACCTAACCCTTGCCCTATCCATAACATTAATCCTAACACTAACCGTAAACATTACCTGGCCCTAACCCTAAACATTAACTCATCCCCTACTCAGCATTAACCTAG
>NW_008348075.1:29352-31445 GCF_000622305.1 Nannospalax galili
ACCTAAATTCAACCCTAGAACTAACCCTAAACCTAACCTGGTATTAACATTTGTCCTAACTTTAAACCCGACTTTAGATCTAACCTTAATCTAACCCTAACCCTATCCTCTTAACATAATCCTAGACCCAACACTAACCCTAACACTAATCCTAACACTAAACCTAAGCCAGAACCCTAAACCTCACCCTAGACTTAACCCCTCTCCTAACCCTAAACCTAAAAATAAATGTGCCCTACCTCTAACCCCAACCCTAAACCTAAGTCTAATCATAACCGTAACCCTAGCCCTAGACCTAAACCTAACCCATAGACATAAACCTAACCCTAAAATTGAACATATACCTATCCTTAAGTATAACTCTAATATTCAATATTGACTTAAACCTAACTCTAACAATAGTCCTAGGCATAAACTAAACCCTAACCACAGCCCTAAACATAACCTGAACCCTAAGCCTAAACCTAACCCTAGCCCCCAAACTCACTCTACTCTAGTCATAATCATAATCCTAAATTTTACCTAACCTTAACCCTAAACATAACCCTAGGAATAACCCTAAACCTAAACCTAACCCTAGACCTAATCCTAAATTTAGTCCTAGGCCTAAGCCTAACCTTAAGCCTAGCCTTATCCCTAAGCTGAACCAAAACCGCAATCCTCAATAATCTAATCCTGCACTGACCCAAACCCTAGCCCTAAACCTAACCATAACCCTAAACATAACCCTAGGAATAACCCTAAACCTAAACCTAACCCTAGCCCCCAAACTCACTCTACTCTAGTCATAATCATAATCCTAAATTTTACCTAACCTTAACCCTAAACATAACCCTAGGAATAACCCTAAACCTAAACCTAACCCTAGCCCCCAAACTCACTCTACTCTAGTCATAATCATAATCCTAAATTTTACCTAACCTTAACCCTAAACATAACCCTAGGAATAACCCTAAACCTAAACCTAACCCTAGACCTAAACTTAAACCTAATCCTAGACCTAAACCTAACCTTAACACTAACCCTAAACTTAACTGTCCCCAACCCTAACCCTAACCCTAAATCTAACACTATCCCTAAAACCAAACATAGCCCTAAACATAGCCCTACCTCTAAAGAAAACCTCACACTAACCATAAGTGTGGCCGTTGACTTAAGCCTAACTCTAACCTAATACTAACTCTTGCCCTTACCCTAGTCCTACCACAAGCCCTAGAAATAAACCTAGCCCTAATTCAAGCCTTAGCCATAATCATAAACCTAACCCTAACCGTAAGCCAACACCTACAGGTAACCCTAAACCTGTCCATAACACTAATCCTAAATCTAAACACCCTAACACTAACCCTAACCCTAGCACTAACCATGTGGCTAACCCTAACCCAAAAACTACCAGAAAACATACTGTGCTTTCTATGGGAAAGCAAGGACTTAGTACAGATGTGACACATATTTTTCTCAGCAACCTGATTGACATTGAGGCCACAGTCCATTTACATGCAACTCATAAAGACATTTGTGAATTGGGAAATGCTACTGTTCTTTCGTTTTAACTACAGTAACAACCTAAAGTTAAAAGACAATGTAGTTATAACACTAATCCTAAATCTAAACCTAACCCTAGACCTAAACTTAAACCTTACCCTAAATGTAACCCTACTCCTAAAACTAAACCTAAATATGTGCCATAGAAACAACCTGAAACAATACCAAAACTTTAACCATAAACTGAATCTTAACCTTACACATAATTCTAGACCTAGCCATAGCTCTAACTCTAACCCAAAACCTAAGCCTAACCCTAGCCCTAGCCCTCAGCCTTAAACAAATCCTAGCCCTAATCACAAGCCTAATCCTAACTCAGAACCTACTCAAACCCAAAACACAACCTATCCTAAGCCCTAATCCTAATTCTAACCTTAGCCGTAACCCACAACACTAACCTAGCACTGACTCTTAACATAACCCTAGCCCTAACCCTACCACTAACCATAAATCTAATCCTAACACTTAAGCAACTACCAAACATTAACATAACATTAACCCTATCACTAACCCTAACCCTAACCCTAGCACTAACCCTAACACTAATC
>NW_008348075.1:31730-35970 GCF_000622305.1 Nannospalax galili
GTCTATCACAGCAACAGAAAAGAGACTAGTACAGTAATTGGTACCAGGAGTGGGGTGTTGACTGTGAACAACCTGAACATGTGGGGTTTTGGAAAACTGTGGAACACTTTGGAAGTTTGGCCTAGGAAAATCCTTCTTTGCTGTAAGTGGAGCTTAACAGGCCATTCTATAGGGGCTTGGAAGAAAGTGGTGCTGAGAACAATGTAGTTCCTGAGGGAAATAAGGACTTAAGCAGCACTTGGGATATTTTGGCAAGGAGTCTGACTGGAGCCTGCTCTCGACCTTAATGATTTCCTGGGGCTAAGTTGAAAAGCAATGGACTAATTTTCTGGTGGAAGAAATTTCAAGACAGCCTAATGTAGAAATGGTGGCGTGGCTATTAATGGTGACTAATTCAGATTTACACGGAAAAAGAGCAAATGTGGCCTAAACAAATAAAGAGTGCACATGATGGATTGAAAAGGAGCCTTAGGAAGATAAATATTGGAGCCTTGGCATGTGATGGAGAGGATCCCATTGATAAGAAGATTAAAGTGATTAAGGAGGAGCCTAGAGATTCAAACTTGAACAATGGAGAGAGTGCCTCCACGGCAAGACCACATTCGGTTAAGCGTCCAATGTGTGAAAGGAAAATGCTGCAGTGACCACTGAAGAGAAAAGCTTCCAAAACAGATAAAGCAGTCTGGGGTCCATCTCAAACTGGAGGTCAGACTCAGCAGTGTTGTTCACCTGGTGCTGGCTTTAGAGGCATGAAAAATGGAAGAGTGAAGGGGTTGTCAATTCTTCCCCCAAGGTTTCAGAGAACCTTGGAGACCAGGTAGCATGAAGCAGAAGTACCCCTGCCTTGGCACTGGAAGGACATTGTGTAAACCTGTGATGGTGAAGCCTGGTTGGAAATGGAGACCCCAAGACGTTAGTGATGCCAGAGCTGTGAGGCATCTGCCAAGAAGACCTGCACACAGGGAGTGGTACCAGCACAAAAGAGAGATGTGTGTTGCATACAGCAAAGCTAAAGAGGCTGAGCCACCTAAGCCCTTCAGAAGTAAAGTCCTAAAAGCTGAATGTGGAACTACTGGATTTGGTGTTTGACCTGCTGGATTTTGTTCTTGTATTGGTCCAGTATTTCCTTACTATGCCTCCATTCATCCCTTTTGGAATGGTAATTTGTATTCAGTTCCACTCTATGTTGGGGCATGGAATTTGTCTTTTGACTTTATAGAGGCTTACAGTTAAGACATTTACCTAAATCCACTTTGGACTGTGGACTTTTGAATAGTATTGAGACTGATAATGACTATGGGGACTTTGAAAGTTGGACTAAATATATTTTGCATTTTATATGATCATGAGCCTATGAGGGCCAGGGGGTTGAATGTGGAGGTTTGAATGAAAATGTCCCCCATAGCCTCCAAGTGTTTGGACGTTTTGTCCCCAGATGATGGCGCTGTTCTGGGAGGTTTTAGAAGTTGTGGCTATCCTGGAAGAAGCATGTCAGTGGGGTTGGGCTTAGAGAGTTCGTAAGCCTTGCCAGACCTCCAGTCATCTCTTGCTTCCTGTGCCTGCATGATGATGTGAGAGCTTCCCTTCTGCTGCTCCTGCTCCAGCCACCTCCAGCCACCATTACTCCCTGCCATGACAGACTGTAATTCTCCTGGAACTGTAAGCTCAAATAAACTCTTGCTTCTCTATATTGCTTTTGCCAGTGTTTCTATCACAGCAACAGAAAAGGGACTAATACACACATACACACACAAAATGGGAAAAACATATGAATAGGTATTTCTAAAAGAAGACATACAGATGGTTATTAGATCTATCAAAAATTACTCAGTATAATTAATAACCATGGAAATGTAAATTAAACCATAATGAACTATCACTTAATGTCTGTTAGAATGCCTATTATATAAAAGATAATAAGGTCTACCAAGGTTGTGGAGAAACGGAAAAAAAACCACATGTAGTAATTGCCACAATTTATCTCATTTTATTAATGAGGAAACTGAGGTACAGATATGCAAAGTTATATGGGCAGCTCATGATTTCATTCTAACTATAGGGACAAAAGTCAAGTATGTGGGCCTTTAGTGCTATTTAGGAAAGTAAGACTTTGAAAACAGATGAATGTAGCACATAGTATGCTATGAGGGCTGCTCTAAGTACATACCACACCATAAATGAGATATATCCTTCTTTCCACCATGGTGTCAATCATTTAGTTTAAACAGCAGCCACCATTCTCCATTGAACCATGCAAAGACTTTTAAATATATTTTCAATTAAAAAATGTGTATATGGCTATCCTCAGGCCTCTTGGGCTAGGTCTATCATACGGCCCTCTGTGCCTTGACTCCCCCAGCCTCATTCACCCTTCCATCTCCCCCGCTATTCTCTACTCCTAATTTAGGCCCTGTGCCATTCCTAGTCTTGGGGTCCCAGACACCTGGGAAGCCAATATTGCTTTCTGATCCTTTTCACCCAGACCAACTTGGTGCCTTCCTTGGGCCCCAGGGGCACTGCTTCTGGACCTGGCCCCGCCCTCGCCTCTCTCTGCTTCCCTGGAACTGCACCACCAGCTAACTCTCCTGGCCTGCTCTCCTGCCCTCAGGCCTCTCTTGGGGTAAGTCTATCACGCAGCCCTCCATGCCTTGACTACCCCAGCTGTGTTCACCCCTCCATCTTCCCCGCTGTTCTCTACTCCTAGCTTGGGCCCTGTGCCATTCCTAGTCTTGGGGCCCCAGACACCTGTGGAGCCAGTGCTGCTTCCTGATCCTTTTCACCTGGGCTGGCTTGGTGCCTTCCTTGGGCCCCAGGAGCAATGCCTCTGGACCTGGACCTGCCCTCATCTCTCTCTGCTTCCCTGGACCTGCACAACCGGCTAACTTTCCTAGCCTGCTCTCCTATGCTCAGGCCTCTTGGGGTGGGTCTATCACGGAGCCCTCCACGCCTTAACTCCCCAGGCCTCATTCGCCCTTCCATCTCCCCTGCTGTTCTCTGCTCCTGGTTTTGGCCCTGCGCCATTCCTGGTCTTGGGTCCCCAGACACTTGGGGAACTGGAGACACTTCCTGATCCTTTTCACCCAGGCCAGCTTGGTGCCTTCCTTGGGCTCCAGGAGCACTGCTTCTGGACCTGGCCCTGCCCTCACTTCTCCCTGCTTCCCTAGACCTGGACCACAGGCTAACTCACCCAACCTGCTCTCCTATCCTCAGGCCTCTTGGGCTAGGTCTATCAAGTGGCAGTCTGTGCCTTGACTCCCCCAGGCTTATTCACCGTTCCATCTCCCCCGCTGTTCTCTACTCCTAGTTTAGACCCTGTGCCATTCCTAGTCTTGGGCCCCCAGACACCTGGGGAACCAATACTGCTTCCTGATCCTTTTCACCCAGACCAACCTGATGCCTTCCTTGGGCTCCAGGGGCACTGCTTCTGGACCAGGCCCCGCCCTCACTTCCCTCTACTTCCCTGGTCCTACAACACCCGCCAACCTCTTTCTGGGGCTGACAGCCTCTTTCTGGGGCTCTGAGGCTTACCTTTCCTCACCCTGATCCTTTGCATCCAGTACAACCCAGCTACTCAATCCACTCCCTGGGAAACCTTGGGGGTTATTCCCACCCCATCTGCCTTTGCATCACTGCATGGCATGGCCACTGAGAGGATCACAGGTAAGTCCAACACCCAAGTTCCTGAGGCCAAAATCATTCTTAGAAGATTCCAGACCTAAGGAGAAAGTCTGAAAACTTCTGACCCACATTGGAATTGGGCCACCACGGAACTCCTGAAGACAAAACCAATTCGGCCTCAACAATATAAAATCAAAAGAGAGAAGCAGAAGCTTAGATGAACCAGCTCTTCTTACCCAAAAAGTAAACAACAAAGACACATAAAGTTCAAAAAAAGAAGCAGAACTAAACTTGAAGGCCCGAGTATCACACAAGAGTCAGAAACTACAAAAGAAATTCACATGTCAAAATCACAGAGAAAAAATAATAACATGAAAAACCAAAATAACATATCCCCACCAAATACCAGTAATCCTCTAGAGGAGCACAATGAGAACCCCCTAGAGAAAATGCAGGACATGGAACTCAAAAGAACAATGATGAATATGATAAAAGCATTCAATGAATTTAAAAAACACACAAACAAGGTAATCATAGAGCTGATGGAAGATAGGGATAAACTTCTGAATGAATTCAGAAAAGAGCTAGAAATATTGAAGAATACTCAGGCTGAAATAAAGAA
>NW_008348075.1:36611-37470 GCF_000622305.1 Nannospalax galili
AAGAGCCTGGACCAAAGTATTCCCAGTTCTAAATGACCACAGATGCCAACCCAGATTATTATATCCAGCCAAAATGTCTATTATAGTTGAAGGGGAAAGAAAAACCTTACATGACATAAATAGGCTGAAGAAATTCTTGTCCACAAAAGCAGCCCTTCAGAGAGTTCTGGGAGCAATACAAAGAGATGAAGAAAGGAATGACTATCCCCAAGGGGTTGCAGAAAGAATTCCAACGAGGGTATAACAGTGTAAATGTAAAGCTAGAGCAAGGATGTAAACAAAAAAAATGACAGGACTCAATACTCATCTTACATTAATAACTTTAAACATTAATGGACTGAACTCCCCAGTCAAAAGACACAGGCTAGGTAAATGGATTAAGAAACAAAACCCATCTTTCTGTTGTCTGCAAGAAACTCATCTCACTTTCAAGGACAGACAATATCTCAAAGTGAAAGGATGGAAAAAAATATACCAAGCAAATGGCACTAAGAAAACAGCAGGCATAGCAATTCTAATATCTGACAAAATAGACTTTAAACTAAAACTAATCAGAAGAGACAAAGAGGTACACTTCATTCTGATCAAAGGAACAATAAATCAAGATGATATTACAATCAAGAACATATATTCACCAAACTCTGGTGCACCCAACTTCATAAAAACAATACTACAGGACTTTAAGACACAGATTAACCCCAACTCATTAAGTAGGTGACTTCAATACCCCACTTTCTCCAAAATACATGTCACTTGGGCAAAGAATAAACAATCATCTGTGGTCCTAATAGACATGTACCAAATAGTCTAACCAAGTACCAAAGAATGCACATTGTACTAAGCATCCCATGGAAGTTTC
>NW_008348075.1:41624-47344 GCF_000622305.1 Nannospalax galili
CTAGAAAAATGAACAGCAGATCCCAATTCTATCCAAAGGAATACTGACGATGGATTGCCGTAGATGAAGAACAGCTGATCCTCCTGGAACAGAGACCTCTGGCTGACTACATTTACCAGAAGGGCAGATAGGGGGGAATAAATGGGGGTCCTCACTGCACAGTGGACACTGGAAGGGATGACAAAGTATGGAGGCTCTAGTGGGAGAGGAAGGCTGTCTATCTGATGAGTTTATATTCATACTTAGATGCCAAGGAACTCAGAATGTAAGCGACTGTGACCAGTAATAGATGTATAGAGATTAGAAATGCATGTGAAAACGTCTCAATGTCAATTGCCTTAAAATGAATTTTTCTGTATGAAACTGTGTAGTTTAACAACGAAGTGGAGATCTTTTTTAAATGTTAAAACCTCATTTAATTTTATGTCTTATAGGGTTTATACTGAGTACAATATTGTATAACTGTAATAATTCAACTGTAAACCTAAAAATTTACAGCCAATTTTGAAAAAGATACATCTTAGCTCAGAAAATTGTTATTGAATATGTCAATGCTGTTGTAATGAAATGCTTCTTCTAATTAAAAAAATGTGTACATGTTTATTATGTATAACAGGATGTTTTAACAGGTGTATTCATCATAAAATGCTAAATACTTCTGCTAAATGTTTTATGTCATACACTTATAAATTTTGTTATAAAAGAGAGCCCTTTAAACATATTCTCAGAATATTTCAGGTATATAATTCATTATACTAAGTAAAGCTACCGTGCTGTGTAGTATCCTCCTGCCTAACATATTTTAACCCCTTAAACCAACATCTTCCAGTTCCCACCACACCCATCTTCTATTATTCATCATTCTTTTCTTTGCCTGCATTAACTCAACCTTTTAACTTTTTACAAATAACCAATATTATGCGATCTCTGCATTTCTCTGCATGACTTTTTAACATAGCATAATGTCCCCCAGTTTCATATACAGTATGACAAATGAAAGTACTTTCTTCTAAGGTTAACTAGTACTTCATTGTGCATCTACACAATATTTTCTTTAATTATCAATGTATACTCAGATTTATTCTATATCTTAGCTATAGTGAAAAGTGATGTCTTAAACTTCAATGTGCAGAAGTCCTTTCCACACACTGATTTCATTTTTATCATTTCCCCAGTAATGAATTTGATGTTTCCATCTATAATACACATTGAAAACACAACACATAGATATAGCTCCTTCTTTCCTTCCTTCCTTCCTTCCTTCTCCTCCATTCTTCCTTCCTTCCTTCCTTGCTTGCTTTCATCTTTCATTCTTTATTTCTTTCTTTCTTCATATATATACACACTTCAGTAAGCACTGATGCTCTAGGTCATGATATACAATAGTGAAAGCAAGCCATTATAATAACCACAACCATAACAACTTCTATTCCACTAAAAAGAGCAAAGAAAAATATGTATGATATTTCAGATACTGATAGGAGATTTGAGGTGAACTAAGGAAAGACAAAAGACAGAGAAATTAAATGATAACATAGGGGGAGAATTTTGGATACAGTATGTAGAAATCAAGGAATCTTCACAGTCTCAGCCAAGAAATATAAAAAGAATGAAGTTTGTAGAGGACCAAAGATAAGGGAACAATATTTTCACAAATTTCACCCACAGAACATCATATTTAAATTCTAGATTAGGAAAAATCATTACACATTCACACATCTGTACAAACACACACACACACAGAGTCGTACATCTGTGTCTCAAATTCGTTATATATATTTGGAAACTTGCCACTTACTTTCCCAAACACACAGACTAGCTTCAGACTTAAGAAGTGCAAAAGGAGGGAATTCCTCGTTTCATAGTGTAATGCTATTTGTGAGGGTTATGGATCTCAAGAAGGAAATTTTTCATGTTTTAAGGGACATGATCAAAATCACTTCATAGGAAATCAAGTTGCAGAAGTGCATTACAGCACACAACACATGGCAAAAATATTTGGACCTTTGATACTGTAGAGTTGTCAATTAGGAGAAACTGATATTGCAATCATTTGAAGGAGTAAGATACCCAAATGATAAGATATCACTTTGCCAATTTTTAATTCAAGAGTTATTTTTAATCAAATTTTTGCAATGTTCATAACTTTATTTTCATCACATTTAGACACTTCCTCTATCTGCACCACTCTTAATGCTCCCACTTGATTTCATGTACTCTGTCACATACATTAAAGCCTACTGACTCAAGTTTGTGTTCGCAAAAGCTCTTTGGTGTGGTTCAATCCACTGCAACTTGGTAAACCTATCTAGTGTCACATCCTTAATGAAAACTGGCTCTCCCTTTCCTAACAACTACTGGCTGTCAATAGTTCAGCTAAGGTTGGGTTTCTCAAACACATCCCCATTTCTATGCTGGGATTTTGTCTGGCTTCGGAAAATGTGGGTCTTGTGCATGCTGTCATCATTGCTGTGAATTCATATGAGTAATCAGCTATCTGGAAAACTGTTTCCTCGAGGTCATTCACCACATCTCGCTCTTACAATTTTCCTAATTCTTAAGCCTTGAGTGGACTAAGTTTGATATAGGTGTCCTACTAAAGGATAAGTACCATGAAGTATCTTATTCTTTGCTATTTGATCAATTGTGGGTCTCTGGGTTAATCAGTGTCTGCTGAATGAGGAAACTTCTCTGGTGAGAGTTGAGAGCTGCATTGATATATTTTATGCCCCCGTTCTGTGATGTTCTCCAAGATTTAGGAGTGGAAGTTGCATTGCATATGTGTCACTTAAGGCTGGACACCTCACAGACATGTATTCCCTATGTTTGACCAGTTGCGGAACTTTTTAATAGTCTCCAATTATTGTAAAAAAAAAAGCTTCTTGGATGAATTGTGAGAGCTACAGTTGTCAGTCTTGTCGGGTGCTCTACAAGAGCTTGTCCTAGCCTAGTCCCAGAGCAGGAGGATAGTGACTTGATTGGGTAGGGTAAATGGGTGCTCAGGACCAGCCCACATCTAACCTAGTCCTGGAGCTCTCATTTTACCCCTTGCCAAATAAGTGGAGAAAGAAGATGGGTCTTCTTAGTGCAGATAGATAAGACTGGTAGTATATGTCTTACCAAGGAACATGGGAAATTCCTTTAGACTGGAAGTATATGTCTTACCAAGCAACATGGGAAATTCCCTTGGCTGAATTAGACTTGAAAGACCACGTGCTATAGAATATGGAATGGAGGATATGCTCAGGAAATAGCAGAAGAAAGAATGTGTTCCAGAATACCCTTAAACAGCTATTTTTTTGTATTGAACTTTAGAAAAGCAGGTTTATGAGCTGGAAATTCAGTATATTAATTTAGAGTGAAAATACTACTGTCAAATGACCAGTTGTGTCCATATGAGTCCTTTAGCATCCCAGGAAGGAAAATTATAGTAAGAACACTTTTATCCAGTGTATTAAGGGTGTATAGTTTGTTAGCTATTTCATTTAGATGTTAGTTTAATAAAAATTAAAATCTTATTGTACCACATACCTTTATCCAGATTCATCTACTTTTCCTATTTTGGCTGATTTGATCTTGTTCCTTTCCTCCTTCTCTTTTCCCCTTCCTTCCTTTTATCTCCCTCATTCGCTTCCCCATACAACCTCTTCTCTCCCTCCTACTCTCTCTCTCACTCTTCCTTTCACAACACACTTAAGTTAGAGATTTGACTGTAAATTAGAGAGTGTAAATTGTGTCCTTCAATTAATTTAGTGTGTAGTTTCTAAGAAAAGGTTATTACCTTGAAGAAATGTGGCATAATAATCAAAATCAGGAAATCTAACTCTGATACAATTCTATTATCTAATTCACAGTCTACTTTCAAGTTTAGTCAATTATCCAAGTAATGTCCTGCATAGCTAATGATTCTTGGCCCAGGATTCAGTTCATGACCATGCATCACATTTAGTTCTCATAGGAATTTGATCTTCTCTAACCTGTAATAGCTCCTCAGCATTTTCATTTATTAGTCTTCACATTATCAAGTAATATGACTAATTGTTTTCTAGATTGCCTATAAATATGAATTTGCCTGATGCTTCTTCATAATCAGATTTAGGATGTGTATTTTCTGCAGAGATACCACAAAAGTCATATTATGTCTTTCTCAGTGCACTGTATCTTATTGATGATGATAGAAATGGAATTGACTATTAAAATTTCATTTCAAAATTGTTTATTTAAAGTATATAAAGTATAATCGATTTTTTATATTTATGTCATATTCTTAGGACTTACTGGAATCCCTTACTAGTTTTTGTAATTGTTTTTCAAATTATGACTTTCTACGCAAACAGTAGTACCAGTTGCTATTTCTTTCTTCCTACCTTCTTTGCTATTTTTAACTTTTTTCTGACCATATTAGACCAAGTACAATCAATATTAAGTAAAAATGAAAAAAATGAGCACATTTGCTGGGTGCCAAAGACATTGAATAACATTTGGTATTTTAGCATTTAGTGCAACATTATGTATAATTTATTTATTTTAAAAGATGAAATATGGTTTTATTTTTTTCATCAGCAGATGAGTGACTATACACGTAGTATTTTCAAGATACAACTGAGAAAAAATGGAGCTACAGCCCTTTTGGACCTCCCCATTTTATCTTGTAGCTATAATTTTTTGACTGCAAAGTCAAGGAAGTGTCATTTTCTTTTATTCTGGGAGATGTAATACAAAAGTGCTGAATTCAGATAAAATATGCATGTATTGGGATAAACATATTGGAGATAGTCAATCAACATACTGGTTAATATTAACCAGGTTTAAAAATATTAATCTAGACTACCATCCTCAGGCCTCTTGGGGTAAGTCTATAGAGCAACTCTCGTGCCGGGACTCCCTAAGGCATATTCACATTCTGGGAGATGTAATACAAAAGTGCTGAATTCAGATAAAATATGCATGTATTGGGATAAACATATTGGAGATAGTCAATCAACATACTGGTTAATATTAACCAGGTTTAAAAATATTAATCTAGACTACCATCCTCAGGCCTCTTGGGGTAAGTCTATAGAGCAACTCTCGTGCCGGGACTCCCTAAGGCATATTCACCCTTCCATCCCTCCTGCCGTTCTATACTACTAGTTTGGGCCCTGTGCCATTCGTAGTCTTGCGGCCCCAGACACCTGGAGAACCAATACTGCTTCCTGATCCTTCTCACCCAGACCAACTCAGTCCCTTTCTTGTGCTCCAGGAGCACCGCTTCTGGTCCTGGCCCTGCCCTCACCCCTCTCTGCTTCCCTGGGCCTGCACCACTAGCTAACTCTCCTAGCCTGCACTACCATCCTCAGGCCTCCTGGGGTAAGTTTATAGTGCAACTCTCGTGCCGGGACTCCCTAAGGCATATTCACCCTTCCATCCCTCCCATCATTCTATACTCCTAGTTTGCGCCCTGCACCATACCTAGTCTTGGGGCCCCAGACACCTGGGGAACCCATACTGCTTCCTGATCCTTCTTACCCAGACCAACTCCATCCCTTTCTTGGGCTCCAGGAGCACAACTTCTGGTCCTGGCCCCACCCTCACCCCTCTTTGCTTCCCTGGGCCTGCAACACTGGCTAACTCTCCTACCCTGCACTACCATCCTCAGGCCTCTTGGGGTAAGTCTATAGTGCAACTCTCCGCGCTGGGACTCCCTAAGCCACATTCACCCTTCCATTCCCCCCCCCGCC
>NW_008348075.1:52505-53138 GCF_000622305.1 Nannospalax galili
AGCCAACAATGGTCGAGCAGGACCTTTGACTTATCCTCACATGGATGGAGCTGGTAAAAGAAAGGAGCCAGGGGCTCCTCCCAACTCCATGGGACCCCTGAGGAACAAATCCTCTAATGACCTCAAGAGTAAAAACAAATCACTTTATCTGTTCCAATTGTATGTCCTTAAACACCCAAAAGGGAAGTGTAACCAAAGATTAAAGGGGCCAATATAATTTCGTAAGAGCATACATATATAACTAAAAGCTACTTGACAAACAGCAAAGCCAGACAGGCGATACCTTCTTTCGAGTTGTTGGCCAGGATGGATAAAGGCTCTTCCAGATAGTAACCCAACATACTACTGGAAACATGAACAGCAGACCCCAATTCTATCCAAAGGAATACTGACAATGGATTGCCGTTGATAAGGAACAGCTGATCCTCCTAGAACAGGGACCTCTGGCTGTCTAGATTTACTAGAAGGGCAGATAGGGGGGAATGGCTGGTGGTGCTGACAGCACAGTGGACAGTGGCAGGGATAGCAGAGTATGGAGGCTCTAGTGGGAGAGCAAGGCTGTCTACCTGACGAGGTTGTATTCATGCTCAGATGCTGAGGAGCTCAGAAGGTGGGTGACTGTGACCAGTGATA
>NW_008348075.1:53452-57018 GCF_000622305.1 Nannospalax galili
TCTAACTTTGCATTTATATGATCAACTCCCAGTTATCTCTCTGTATCATATTTTAACATTCTTATTGAAATATCTTTGATAATATCTTGTTACAAAAATTATGATATAAAAATTTTATGTTTGACTATATGAGGACTGAAAATATAAATCTTTTTTCAATGTGTTTTCATTGATTTTTATGCAAGTGAAATGTTTACTTTGGAATGCAGGTACTAGGGGAGTTGGACATCTTGTGAACACTCAAAAGAAAGAGTCTCATTGAAAAGGCAGGCCTGGAACTCTCCCTCCATGCTGCCAACCCAGAGTAATTCTAGCTGAAACCTGAACCCTGATCCACAGGTAGTTATGCAGCCCCAGAGCCCCACTCACAATCCAGACAATGACATGTTCCTCCACTCAGCTGCCAGAATGACTTGAGTAACTCCTTCAGAATCCTGACCTACAGGAAGATAGGCAGCCCCAGAGTCTCAGAGCGAGCACAGATTGTGATCCTTCCCTCTGAGCTACTGACTCATGGGCCACTTCCCAAACTCAAACTGAACCCAAACCTGAACCACAGGTAGGTACTCAGCCCCAGAGTCCTGACAGAGCCCAAAAAGTGATCTTCCATATGCATCATCTCCAGGCTTGTGTGAATGGCTCCACAAGAACCTGAACCCCAGGAGTATAAGCAGCTCCTGAGCCCTGTCTGGAGTGCAACCAGTGACCTCTCACAGGACCACGTGTGCCGAGGGAGATCTACCCCAGTCCTGACACAAAAGGAGCATTTGTAGAACCCTGTGAGTCCTCCACAGACTTCTAAAATTGGCAGTAAGAACTTCCCAATTCTACAGATGATTTGTTCCTGGGCTAAGAAGTGCACATATCACAAGTAGTGTGGGAAACATTTCTGATACCCCATTTGCACATCAACACAGTTACTCCAAATTCCAAAACCAACTACTATTCAGTTGATTCACAACTTTACAAGGTGAGGTAACAGCAATCAAACATACAAACAGTCATTCGACAAATGTGAGACCAGATATCTATACCAAGAAATACCATCAACAACCTAACTCCAGATGCTTAGGTCACATCACAAAAAAGAATATGAAAAACCAAAACAATATGCTTCCTGCAGCAATCAGTACACCTATCACAATATCTCCTGAGATGAACAACATAGGTGATACAGAAGACACTGCTTCCAAAATAGAAATTATAGATATACTCAGTGAACTCAAAGAGGAAAGGCATAAATTCAAGAATGATGTTGGTGAAAACACAGAACAATGAAAGAAAGAAAATAAGTCAAGATATTAAAATATAATGTACTAAAGAAATAGAATTTCTGGAAAAAAAGGCAAACAGCAATAAATGTTGAAAGGAGAAATTCAATCTGCAAAATCAAACTAGGTGGAAATTCTAAGGAATAGAATGGATAAAATAGAAGTGAAAATATCATTCCTTGAAGATAAGATAGGAAATTAGATTCATTCGATCAAGGAAAATGTTAAATTAAAAACAAAGAAACCCAGAAACAGAATGTGCAGGAACTCTGGGATACTATAAAAAGATCAAATCTACAAATCACAGATATACGAGAATGAGCAGAAACTCAGGTCCAAGGCACCAAAAGTATTTTCAACAAAATCATTGAATAAAACTCATCAAATCTAAGGAAGAAGATGCCTATTAATGTACAAGAGGTATACAAATCACCAAATAGGACCAGAAAATAAATTCCCCATGTCACAAAATATTCAAAACGCTAAATATACAGAACAAAGGATAGTGAAAGCTTCCAGAGAGAAAGTCCAAATCATATATAATGGGAGGCCTAAGAGACCTCATTGTAGATTCTGAAATCTCTGGGACGTCATGGACTGATGTACTACAAATTCTTAAAAGTCACAGATACCAACCCAGGCTATTACACCCGGCAAAATGATCAGTTGAAATAGAAGGAGAAAGGAAACCTTTCCGTGATAAAAACAAACTTCATGAATTTATGTCCCCAAAGTCAGCTTTACAATAGATACTGGGAGGAATGTGTCTTCTCTAATGAGAAGATTGCACACACCCGAGAAAGCACAAGGAATAATAAACAATTCCAGAGCAGTTAATCAAAAGGGCACAAAGAAAACAAAACCACCACAACAAAATAATAGGATTTAATACATATTGGTGAAAAATAACTCTTAATTTTAACTGTCTTAATTCTCAATAACAAGATACAGATTAATTGACTGGATTAGAAATGGATCAAATCATTTGCTGCCTCCAAAAATACAACTCCACATTAAAAATCGACACCACCTAAATAATAAAAGGATGGAAAAAGGCATTCCAAGAAAATGGAGGTAAGAAAAAAGCAGATGTGGCTATTCTGGTATATGTTAAAATAGACTTCAAACCAAAACTAGTCAGAAGGGATAGGAATGGACATTTCATAGTCATTAAAGAAAAATCCGCTGAGAGGCTATGCAATCCTAAACATATGCACCAAACACAGGACACCCAGTTTCATAAAAGAAACACTATGAGATCTAAAATCACATAATGACTCAAAGGCAGTGATAGTGGATGACATTCTGATCCCATTCTCATGAACAGAGAGGATATCCAGACAAAAGACTATATAGAAAAACTTGCAAGTTAAATGACTTCATAAATCAAAATGGACCTAACAGATATTTTCAGAACATTGTACGTAAACACCAAAGGATACATTTTCTTCTCACAATTTCATGGAATTTTCTCCAAATTCAACCACATATCAGGACACAAAGCAAGTTTCAACAACTTTTAAAAGCTTGAAATAACATCTTGTATCCTATGTGACCACAAAGGAATAAATTTGAACACAGCAAAAGGAGAAACGGGAAAAATTATGCAAACTGGATCAAGGGAGAAATCTAAAAGTAAATTTTAAAATTCCCAGAATTGAATACAATTGAAAGCACAGAATATCAAAATCTATGGGACACAGGAAAGGAAGTCCTAAGACGGAAGTTCATAGCATTAGGTGTCGACATCGAATAGCTTGAGAAGTTGCATACTAACAACTTAATCATGCACGTGAAAGCCTTAGAAAATCAAGAACAATCCCCCCCCAAAAAAACCTAGATGAGAAGAGATATAAAATTGTGGCTAAAATCAATCAAATAAAAATGAAAAAAGAATACAAAGAATCAACGGGATGAAGAGTGAGTTCTTTGAATAGATTAACCATATTGACAAACCTGTAGTCAATTTAACTGAAAGAAGACTCAATAAAATCATAGACACAAAAGGGAAACCTTACAAGAGATACTGAAGATTTTCAGAGATCCAGAAATTACTTTGGTGGCCTGTATTCCACAAATTCGAAAATCTAATAGAAATGAATGAATTTCTAGATTTGAATGACCTTCCAAAATTAGGCAAAGATTAGATAATTTAAATAAACCCACAAGAACAAGTAAGATATAAGCAATATTTTCAAATCTCCTCAGTTAAAAAGAAAATCCCAGGACATCATAGATAGAGTGAATAATTCTTCCAGATTTTCAAAAAAGAACAAATTTCAATACCCATCAAAT
>NW_008348076.1:0-9165 GCF_000622305.1 Nannospalax galili
TTGGAACTGGAGTTGAATGGTTGTCACCCATGTGGGTGCTGGGAACCGAACGAGTACCCTCTACAAGAGCAGTCAGTGCTTTACGACTGAGCCATCTCTACAGTGTGTTTCTACCTGCTTCTCTGAGACAAGGTTTCACTAAGTTTCACAGACTGTACTTGAATTCTCTCTGTAACCCAGCAGTTGAGATTATAAGCCTGTGGCATCAGGTCTCTCTGTACGCTGACATGGATTGCAGAGGACACCACTCTCTGTCCCCTTCCATTCTCAGGGTGTCACCACACTCTGGCTTCAGCGCTCAGTTCATGGCTTTTCTCATCTTCCCATCGCCACAACCCTTCCCGAAACTACGAGGATAATTCTCTACTCCAGACATGGCGGTAAAGCTGATAAGACTAGCACTTGAGAAGCCAAGGCAAGAGGAGTGCCTTGAGTTTGAGTTTGAGTCCAGATTGGGCACCTAGGGAGAGCCTGTCTCTAAAAGTCAAATCAAATACAGCAAAACAAACGAAGCATAGCAATGCCAAGCAGCCTCCTTTGTTGTAGATTGAATTATCCAGCTGCCCAGTTGGGGTGAGCCCAGCAGGTGGTCTGCAGGACTGGAAGGAATGGGGACTGTTGGTGTGTAAGGCAGGGTGGCAGTGAGGAACAACTACCATGCAGTGTCTGTTATCCCCAGTGTGGCAGAGTAGAGGAAATCCTGCCATTTGAGGTCACATTGCCTGGGCTTAAACCAGGTTTTCCACTTGGCACCTGGGTGACCTCAGACAGATCCTTGAACCTCTTTATACTTGTTTCCTCATCCATGAGGCAGAACAGTTTTTTTGTAAGGTGTCTCATGGGGAGCAAAGTAGTTAGTATGGAGCATGCCTGCCAACAGCACCTGGTACATAGCAAACGCTGAGTGTGAGCTACTTGGGGCATGTGGGAAACCTGCATGATGACTGTCGATTCTCAGTGCCCTATTCCTGGTGGCCCTAGGGAGTTCCTGAACACAACATACTCACTCTCCCAAGACAACACTTTAAATTCATATTAAGCAGAAAAAAGGAAGCTTGTGTCAAAGGGGGCAGATCTGCAAAGGTTTCCCTGCCTCTGAGGTCAAGAGTGCTTTCTGGCCTCTCCCAAGCTTCCCACTTCCATGCCGCTGTGGACCCACCCTGCACAACCCAGCCCATTTCGGTGTCTTTCCAGCAAGCTGCATCCCTTGGCAGCCCTCCTAGAACATAGGAGCAGCTCAGTTTAAAATCGAGCCCTGCTTGGTTTTTCTTGGTCCCGCTACACTTAGGACACAGTGTGCTAAGTGGAAAACAGTCCACAGAGTCAGCCTCCCCTTCTCTTCTCCTCTCCTCTCCTCTCCCCTTGTCCCTTCCTCTTCTCTTCTCTCTGCCCGTCCTCTTTTCTCCCCTTTTTATTACCTTTTCCCTCTCATTTTTAAGATCTCTTCCTATGGCTCGGAATGGAGCTGACACTGTCCTGGACTTTAGTTCTAAACTAAATCGACAGAAATCTGGGAAATGATGGTCTTGTTTCTGGACTTAGTGCTTGGCTGCAAAATGAGATTCTCAGGTAAAGAATGAGGTGACTCAGAGTGAAGCTGCTGACTCCAGAGGAGGTTCACTGACATTCCTCACAATTAGGCTTTTTGGTATGTCTTGTTTTTCCCCTGGAACTAGAGCCATGGATGGTTGTTAGGTGCCATGTGGATGCTGGGAATCGAACCCAGGACCTCTGCAAGAGCAGCCAGTGCTCTTAAGCATTGAGCCATCTCTCTAGTCCCTGTTTTTCTTGATTTTTGAGACAGGGTCTCCTTGTGAAGCCTAGGCTGGCTTGGCCTCCTGCCTCAGTTTCCCCAGTACTAGAATCACAGGTATGTGCTGTTATGCCCTGTTCTTTCCTGGAGCCATCTGCAGTGTTCCTGGAATGTCCAAAATCAGAATCAGAATGAAATGTAGAATCAGAATCAGAGTGAAATGCAGAATGCTTGAGCCAAACACCTCCCCGGCCTTCTGTCTAGTCTCATCTTTGGTTGTCTATCTGGAGCCAGTACCCACCAGTTTTATTTTTATTGTTTGTTGGAAAGTGCCCATCTGTTTGTGTTCTACATGCCCTTTGTTTTGTATGTTATTTCCTGAGTCATGAAGAGAGGTAGGTGCTCCAGTCTTCAGAAATCTAGAGAATGGATGAAACCTGCTTGACTGCTTAGCAACCTCCAGTTTAAAATTAATGTAGAGCCAGGCATGCCTCAGCCTCCCAGCTCTTGGAAGGCAGAAGCAGGCAGATCTCTTGAGATCAAGGCCAGTCTGGTCTACATAGTGAGTTCCAAGCCAGGGAGACCCTGTCTCAAAAAACAAACACACAAAAAATTAATCTGAAGGCTGAAGAGATGGTTCAGGTATTAAGAGCACTGATTGCACTTGCAGAAGACCTGGGTTCAGTTCCCAGTACCCACTTGATGGCTAATTCCAGTTTCAGGGGATCCGAAGCCCTCTTCTGGCATCCATTGGCATTGCCTAACATGGGTACACTTACATACATGCAGGCAAACACTCATATACATTTTAAAAAATTAATATAGAGCTGGGTGTTTTTGCAGGTTGAGGCAAGAGGATCCCTTTTCAGAGTTAGACCTGAGGGCACCACACAGGGTGCCCTGAAGCTTGGTCTGAAGCTACAGGTATTCAGCTTATCTTAGTAGACTAGAAAGAATATTCCAGATGCAGCAAATGTTTTTAGTTTTTAGCCACAGCTTATTTTCTGTAGGCAGATATGAATAGTGGTTTTTAACATTTTTTAAGATTATTTTATTTCTAAGTGTGTGTGTGTGTGTGTGTGTGTGTGTGTGTGCACACGTGCGCACACGCATACACGCTCACTTGTAGTGCTTGCAGATGCCAGAGGTATTGGATCTTCTTGATGCTGGCGTTTCAAGCAGTTGTGAGCTGCCTGCTGGAACTGAACTCAGGTCCTTTGGGAGAGCAGTTAGTGCTCTTAATTACTGTGTGGTGAATGAGATCCTGTTTTTTTTTGTTTGTTTGTTTTTGTTTTTTAAAAAAAAAGGAAATAGGGCTGGTGAGATGGCTCAGATTTAGAAAAATCACAATGTTGTTCAGATAGTAAGGTCTAAGATACCTGGTTACACTTCAGGCAGAGCTGGCCACATTCCAGAATTCAGGTTATTCCCTCAAATTCTAATCTCTGAGTTTGAGATTTTAAATTCATTTCTGAAATATTTATGTTCTAGTTAATTCTGCATAATGGCCACTAGAGGGGGCCATAGCCAAATACTATACTCAAAACCCAAAGTTTTTTTTTTTTTTTCTGAACTAAAAATCTAGAAGTCTTACTACCCTTTCTCATCTCAGCTACCCTGGCAGGTGTCATCCATCTACTCTTAAAGCAACCATAATAAATTGTGATGGAGAACTCATTACCGTGGGTAACAGACTATTCCATAGCAAGGCAGCACTGTTATTTAGAAAGCCATTTTGTTGACCCACCTGTAAGGCCCCTTATTGCCCTCCTCCTGGTCTAAAGCCACCAGGCTGGCCTCCCATCTGAGCCTCATTGTCTGTAATATTGTTTGGAATATGTCAGCCATGCAGTTCCAGCAAACCTCACACGCTGTTCACCCTGGGTCACTGTTCCAGAAGGAAAGTCTCTGTGTCATCTCTCTGTTGACCAACTATCTAGCTGTTCTCACAGGAAACGGATTTCCCATCACTATCAGCTTCCTCTGATTCCCAGGAACCTCTCCATCCTCTTACCATCACTAGAAATTCACTATCCTGAAGAAGATCAGGTGTCTCTGCTGTCTTCAGTGAAGGTAGATGAGCCACACACAGCTTTGAGAGGACGAGCAGGTTGGCGTTCACCTAGTCACTCACACCCTCTCACAGTGGCACTTCCTGCAGGCTTGTGCCTTCATGCTCTGCCACCACCCGGTCATCTGACAGTCAGAGAGATGTAGAAGACTCGGAGTCCTGCTCTCCCTCCATCAGCACCACCCTGTTCTCTGTGTCTTCAGCAACATGTGGAGAACTTGTTCATTCCCCATGACTCCTTGATTCTATCCACGCCCAGGCCTGTGCTGGACCTCACTTTTACCTTGGTGAATGTCTTTCCAGCTCATTTGTCATCCCCTTCCCCATTCCCAAACTTCACTCTCATTAAGCTGTCCACGGCTTTCATCTCCAAAGCTCAGGTTGCTTTTTCCTGTCAAACCTACATTCCCACCTCTTTTCCTAACAGACTTAATATTCATATCCATGTATATTTCTTCCTCAACTTAGGTGAACCAAAATATCAACTCAACTGTGGATAAATTCAACTGTTGTCCCTTTCTGCTCCTTCACTACACACTGATGGTGAAGATAGCAACCAGTATTTATTAGCAATAACTGTGTAAGGTAGCACAGTTAGCCACACAATACGATTAAGGAAATTAAGTCTCAGAGGGAATGAGTAAATTACTCTAAATCACACAGAAGTAAATCAGACAGTGTAGCAATCAAGTTTCCTATGATGGGGTGAATATGATCTAAGCACATTATTACATGTACAGAAATGTTACAATGAAACTCTTTTGTGTAATTAACATTTTTTAAAAAGGAAAAATTAGAAGAATGGCATTGTTTTATGTTTGGTAAGTCTCTGTATCATCCAACTTATTCAACACAGCTGGATTCTCAGCAGTGTCTGCATTCTGTCCTGATACTCTGTTTTGTTGATGTCGATGAGGAAACCTGGCCTCACATTAGGACAAACAGAAAGGCAGTTCCTGCTACCCAGCAAGGCTTGGGTGGCTGGCGGATGACCTGGCCCACAGTGACCCTTGATGGTCTCCTGTTGGATATAAACAAGGACACAGAACACATAAAATAAGGCCACTTGGTGACCATAGTGAACCAAGGTAAAAAAAGACAATGAATTTGTTCTAGTCACCAAAATAACAAAATGCCCCTCTCCCCCACCCCATTCCAGTCAATATGAGTCACCACAGCCTCTTTATCACTTACGGATAATGGCTGTGCTACATTACTTTCCTAAGACTACTGTAGCAAAATTATCATGAACTTGGTGGCTTAAAACAAAAGAAATTTATTCTTCCACAGTTCTGGAGCCCAGAAGTCCAAAATCAAGGTATAGGAGGTCCATCTTCCCCCGAGGTCTCTAGGAGAGAATTTTTCCTTATTGCTTCCAGCTTCTGGTGGCTCTGGGAGCTCCTTGGCCTGTGGTCATTTGTCTTCATCCTCCCATACCTTCCCCTCGATGTCTGTATCTAATCTCCCTGGTTTTCAGGACCACCCATTTGATCCTGGATGATCTCTCAAGATTCATTTTTTAAAATATGTTTTATTTTTATTTTTTTATGTGTCTGAGTGTGTATGTAAGTGTGTGTGCCTGTGTGTATGTAAGTGCACTCATGTCATGCAATTGCCACAGAGATGAGAAGAGGGCATTGGATCCCCTGGACCTGGAGTTATGGATGATTGTTAGCCACCATGTAGGTGCTGGGAACTGAACGTGGGTCCTCTGCAAGAACAACCTGAGTTTTTAACTACTGAGCCATCTCTCCAAACCCTCTTCTCAAGAGTCTTAATTTGACCTGAAAAGATCCTTTCCCAAATAAGCTCATATCCACAGGTTCTAAGGCAGAATGCATATGTCCTTTGGAGGAAGCTACCAATCAAATCATTATACCTTTCTCCTATGGTTTAGATCTAGAATGTTCCCCCAAAGGCTTATGTGTTGAATGCTCGGTCTCCAGTGCAACAATGTTCAGAGGTGAGGCTTGGGAATTGATGGGATCATGTGGACTCTGATGGAAGACATTGACTATGTAGTAAAAATAAGGAAGGAGTATTTTCATTGTTTTCTAAGATAACTGTGGATGTTTTCTTCTGGTGCCTTACCATAATTCAATAGGTAATAATTTCTTAGAGGTTATGAGGCAGGCAAGCATAGGGACAGCTAGCTTAACAAACCGAGAATCGATTTGGATTGGGCTATGCACATAACGCCTCTTCTAACAATGCGTCTAGCAGCCTAGGACTTCCACCTGCATCAAGCTGCATGTACACCCCAGTTTAAACAATGGAATAAGCTGCTCTCCCTTAGCAACCTTTAGTAACTCCCCTTTTGGTGGTCACTTCGCATTCAAATGTATTCTAGAACATAACCTTAACAAGTTCATCCATCTCACCTGCAAATTCCTTTGTAAACCTCATGCTTTGACTTTCCCCAGGGCACATGCTTAATGATGACCAGGCTCCCGCTGGAGGCAGCTTCTAGTGGCTTCACCTGGGATGGAGGCAGTGCTGAGGGAAAAAATAAGTAGGGGAGTGTCTCCCTCACTGAGAGTTGGAACAGACTCATAGCAAGCCAAATGAATATTCCAAATAGTTTAAGCGGGAAGCCCTACAAGAAGGGTTCCCAATATTGTCTCTGCTCTCTAGAGTGGAACCAACTTTTGCCGCCATTTGGATTTTAGTTTTTTGGTCTTTTCTCCTTCCTTTGTTCTCTCGCTTCTTCTTTGGTTCCACATGTATCTGGGCTAGGGGTGTCAAGGGGAAGGAAACAGACACAAAATGAGGGTGTAACTCTCAGACTTCTATCCAGAGGAAAATCCTTTCCCCAACAAGGACCCCTCTTTCCACTTTTGCTCCGTAACTTCTGTCTTTAAGAAGTTGTTTGCTGTCCATCCGCAGGAATGGGTCAGATAATGAAAAGCCATTAGGGTATCTGCTGCTAAAAGACTCCCATGACAGAATAGGCAGGTCATAACTGGGCAAATTAGGTCCTTCCTAGAGCAAAACAAATCTAACCATCTTCATGTCAATATTTGCACAATCAATGTGAATAATCTTTAAATTTTCCTTTCTCTGGCTTAACTTCTTGTGACTTTTTCAAACATGTTTTCTTTTTTTTTTTGTCTTTTTGAGACAGGGTCTCCCTGTAGTCCCAGCTGTCCTGGAACTCACTATGTAGATCAGGCTGGCCTTGAACTCACAGACATCTACCTGCCTCTTCCTCCCAAGTACTGGGACTAAAGGCATGCACCACCACGGCCGGTGTGACTTCTTCAAACATCTTATGACTAAACTTTGGGGGGGAAGGAGTCTCACTTTCCCAGATTAATACAGTTTCTAGAATTAAGAGTTCAAGAATCCTGTCCATTCAGTAACAGAAACTGGCATAACCCTTCTGCTTAGCTAAATTAGATCAAACTTCTGAAACATCTTAGGAATTGTCCCTCTCCCATTTTCTACCCAAACCTCAAGGAGGCAGGCACTCTCAGATGATGGTATTTCGCTGACTTACTTGAGTGGATATATGATTTTCCAGGACCCTGTTCTCATGATGATTATAATTAACTATCACTCCTAACCTTAGATACAACTCTGTCTCATTCAAGCAGTAATCCAGTGCGTGTGTCAATGCCTTCTTCCATGAAGCGCAGTGGGAAGAGATCAGGTGGGGACAATTGGAGACAATTGGAGAGTGGCCAAAAACCACCATTTGCACTCAGGAACACCACAGTTAGAAAGAGGACACAGGTTATGGAGAAACACCACGCACACTCAAAGGATACACAGGCGACATCACAATGTTCATCACCGGAACATGCTGGAGACATTCGGCTTTCGAAGGAGAGACCTCACAAAGGGACTCTGTGAGAGTCTGCACATGCAGCCTGCTCTTCCTTCTCAGGGGATGTCCCTTTGAGGGATTCAAGCCAGTAGTTATCTTCCTTCCTCTCCATTTCAGTCATGAGAAATTCCCCTTCTGTTCAACAGACTCTCCCTTCGAACACATTCTCAATCACTGGCAAGAGTTTGACCCAGACAACCTTGTATAAGGGACTATCATGTTTTATCACAACACTTCCTAACCCTAATACAAACAGGGGGTGGAAAGAAATGGCCCAAAAATGGCAACTTTAACTATAACGCCCTTCTTCAGTTAGATCTTTTCTATAAAAGACAAGCAGAATGTTCTGGAAGTCCTATGTTCAAGTCTTTATGAACCTCTTCCAACGAACCAGGAACGCATAGAAAAAAGGAACCTCTAACCCTGACCCTGATGTTGTAGACAATCCACTCTTAGAGGTCCACATGTCTTTCTGGGGGAACCCAGCCCCCACTACAATTTTCCTAATGCTTCATCAACCTAAAGGCTAAAAATGCCATCAGACACCATCTGAGGCCCATAATAGTGATTTCCCTGCTTTGCTGTCACCTGCCTTCCTGGTGTGTGTTCATATTTCTTACCCTCTGACTTTTATCAACTTCTCAGAACACAGCCTGGTAGACTTAAGTGGGTGATACTCAACTTCAACATCAAGGACAATTGACAACTAACCTCAAAACCACCCTAACAATACTGCTAACTCTCACTTCTTTATATTTCTTAAATGCTTTTACATTTAGATATGTGGATGTTTTTCTGATATTTTGAATTTTCCTTGGTTTGTACCTAAGTGATTAAGAGAAAATAATGCTAATCTTGGTTTTATTAAAGCCACAAAATGACATTATGTCTGTATATTAATCATGTTTTTGTTATGTCTGTTTACCCAAAGCTCCAATCACACCTGAACCAAGTCTTTATGTCTAATGAGATTCTATTTATTTATTTATTTATTTATTTATTTATTTATTTATTTATGTCTTTTTGAGACAGGGCCTCCCTGTAGCCCCAGCTGTCCTGAAACTCACTGTGTAGACCAGGCTGGACTTGAACTCACAGAGATCTGCCTGCCTCTACCTCCCAAGTGCTGGGATTAAAGACATGCACCACCACGCCTGGCTGTATCTAATAAGATTCTGTAGACACAGGGTATGTAAGATTCTGTAGACACAGGGCTATGTATGCTAACATACATAGAACATTGGTTGTTTAGGACATGTACTACCTTTACTCCTTTAGGCCATACTGTGTTTTTTATTATTTTAACTTTAGGCATAACACATAATAGGTTGTACTACATGTACATGCTGTATCAGACACAGAGAACAAAAGGAGAATAATATTAGCCCCAGATCATGATAGCTAATGGATTTTATATGATCCAGGGAATTCTCCCTTAATGACTTGACCAACTAATCCTTTCTCCTGGAGACTGCCTTCCTGCCCACTCAGCCATACACATATATATATATA
>NW_008348076.1:9200-14320 GCF_000622305.1 Nannospalax galili
ACATATGACAATATTTGGCCTCTGTGTGTGCAAAACTTGGCCAACTGGAGAAGTCAGCATATACAAGTCCCATGCAAACTCAGGCAGACAGTAACCCAGCATGGAACTGGGAAAATGAACAGCAGGCCCTAATCTTATCTGAAGAAATATTGGCAACTGATTGCTGCTAGGTGAAAAAGAGCTGATTTTCCTAAAACAAGAGACTCTAGATAGGCTGACTAGACTCAGTGGACAGACTAGCACTGGGGAACGGCTGAGGACACCGACAACCCAGTGGGCCTTAACAGGGATGACAGAGTATATGGGCTCCAGTGGGGGGGTATGGGAGGGTGCCAGCGGGGATGGGGTATAAAGATGATTAAGATTGTTTGAGATGTTCTGTAATTAAATACAGAAAATATTCAATTAAAACAAAATTTTAAAAACTTCAGTGACTGTGGAGAGCTAGAATGTTGCAGGTTAGGAGGCCAAATTGATCTTGAGCTCTCATTGGCCCTTTAAACAGTCATTAATTGCCCACCTCTATGTGTGACATAACATTCTTGTACCTGTTGGGTAAATCCTTCTGTGTTGACCAATCTAGAAAATCCAACATGATATCAAAAATATCCTCTAGGCAACTGACTCAATTGAAACCTGGACAATAGCCTTTCAGCCTCAAGGCCTAGATGCTGTCCCCATTCCTTCCTCAGAGGGTGCCTATTTTCTCCCTGGCTCTCTTGCTTGCTCTGGGCCTTCCTCTTCTCAATAAACTCATGCATTTTCTCTTTCAGAACCCAACAAGTCCAATTACAAATGATCTTCTAACCGCTGCTGTTAGAATTGATAAAACAAGCAAAAGGAAACATCTGTTTGACTCTGGGTCTGTGAACTAAGGAACTTCATGAATGCTCCCCAGTGAACATTACAACTTAGGGGCAAAATCAGAGACTCTTTCTGCCCTGCTCAACTCTTTGTCCCCAGTTATCAAGAACCAGTTCCAGAAAACTGACCTTCTGTCTTCAACTCCCTTAACAAATTAAGGAGATGAGGTCTCTCCGGAAAGGTTGAGGCAGACAAACACAGAGACAGTTTAGCAAACTGGGACTCCACTTGGCTGGGGTTATGCTTAATGCCTCTTCTAACAATGGACCTTGCAGCCTAGGACTCCCCCTGACACACACCTATGTTGAACTTCACATATACCCCACTTTGAACAATGGAATAAGTTCCTCCTCCCTAACAACCATTAGTGACTCCCCTTTTTGTGTCAATTTCCATTCCAGAATATCCAGGTATGAGAAACAAGGGGTTAAACTAGACTGAACGAGTTTTGGATGCACACACAATAAGGCAAACTATGTCCTCTGAGTGAATTTTTAGAGGAAAATACTCTATTTCCCATCTTATGTTTATGTATAGTTGGGCATGCACATGGTTAAAATCAGATGCACTCAGTGAACAAAGGCTTACATAATCCAAGCCTATCAGTCAAAACTGGGAACAACTCATGGAGTGCTAGTTAGTTTTTATGGTCAACTTGATACAACCTCAAGTCATCTGGAAAGAGGAAACTTCAGTTAAATAAGTTCCCAGATCAGATTGGCCTGTGACCAAGAGATCATCTTGATTGATGTGGTAGGGCCCAGCCCACTGTGGGCAAGGCAATCCCTAGCAGGGATGAAAGTCAACTGATCATGAGGTAGAGAGAAAGCTGGGAAGCAGCAGCATCTATGGTTTCTGCTTCAGTTCCTGCTTCGGTTCCTGCTCTCTTCCCTTAGTACTGGAGTACTAGCCGGAAATGTAAGACCAAATAAGCCTCCTTCCTGAGTTGCTTTTGGTCATGGCGTTTATCACAGCAATAGAGAGCAAACTAGAACACATGATATGTCACCAATTCCTCCTCCTTATGGGCTCTATAAAAGGAAGCCCCAAACAGTAACAGAAGCTCTTGCTTACTCTAACTCAAGGAGCTCGCTGCTCATTTGCAGGTTATCTGATCTTCTGTACTATTGCTTTGCTATTGAATGGTATTCTTGCCATGGGGGAGTGGGAGGGAAGGGAGGGAGAGAGATCTTAAAAACTAAAATATAGGGGTAGAAGGTCACAGCGCAGCAGCAGGAGTGGCTGGTAAGTAACTCTAGGCAGAAGTGGAATGCCCCATAGCACATGTGGAGAGGTGGTCACCAGAGCAGTGGCAGAAACTCCAGGACCCTCAGGGCTTTCACCATCATTACCTCAGTTTTGGGACATCAGTGGCATAGCTAAGAAATGGTTTCAGTGGGCAGGGGAACATGAAAGGTAGCCAAATCGAACTGGGAGATGGAACGGCACATAATATTAAACAGTTGAATAGATTGAACAAGGTCATCTTTCCAGTCAGCTATAACCACAAGTTCCACAAGGATGTGCTGGAGTTGAGGAGCTAGCAAAACTTGCCGATTCGATGATCTAGGTGCAGTGTGATGCAGGGTGGGTCATTCACAGAATCAGAAAAGACTTCACATGCACCTTACTAAAGACGTGGGAATGAGAACTACAATGTTAAATCATCTCCTAAACATCAGTGAGAAAGATGGTACTTTTGACAACATCTGTCCACATGTCCAGATCAGCAATGAATGATCAATTGACCTCTACAGGAAATCTGACTTTGAGATTATTGAGACAAAGAACTATTTTAAAAGGCAGGCCGGGCATGGTAGTGCACACCTTGATCCCAGAACTCAGGAAGCAGAGGCCCGTGGATCCCTGAATTCAAAGCCAGTCTGGTGTACATAGTAAGTTCCAGGCCAGCCAGAGTTACCTATCAAGTAGGTTTAAAAAAAAAAAAAAAGAAAAAAGAAAAAAAAAAGATTCATGTATCCTAACATTTGAAAACTTTAAAACTTTTGTTTAAAAATCCTTTTGGTCAAAGAAGAAATCACAACATAAATTAGAAAAAAATAAAGCTGATTCTTTGAAAACCTCTAGAAAGAATGATAGAGGGCTGGCAAGATGGCTCAGTGGTTAAAGCATTTGCCACCAAGCTTGATGACCTGAGTTCAATTCCTTAGATTCACATGATAAAAGGAGAGACCCAACTCCCACAAGTTGTCCTCTCCCCTCTGCATACATGAATGTGGCATGTATGCACACACACACATACAAATAAATAAATAAATAATTTTTAAATGATGAGAAAAATACAAATTACCAATATCAAGAATGCAACAGGAGATAGTACTACAGACCCTGCAGATTCAAAAGGATAATAAGGGAACACAAATAAAAGCAAAGGTTTATGTATCTAGCTGGGTGTGGTTATGTGCACCTTTAATACCAGCACTCAGGAGGCAGAGGCAGGTGGATCTCTGTGAGAGCAAGGCCAACCCAGTTTCCGTAGTGAGTTGCAGGTCAGCTGGGACCACAGGGAGACCCTGTCTCAAAAAAAGAGACCCTCCCCCAGATGCAGATACATAGTTAAAAGAATTTGAAGGGAGGTCCTCCATATGAGTGGATAATGCTGCTCCCAGAAGACATGAGTTATCAAACAAAAGTTCCAATGCCATGTGTATTTATGTATTCATTTATTTATGTGTATGGGTATGTTCTGCCTGTGTGTATATATATGCACCCATGTCTGCAATGCCCATGGAAGCCAGAAGACAGCACTAGATTCCCTAGATGGTTGTTAGCCACTATGTGGGTGCTGGAACTGAACCTGGGTCCTCTGCAAGAATAGCCAGTGCTCTTAACCCTCTTAACCTCTAAGTCAACTCTCTAGGCCCCTCCTGATATTTTCTTTTCTTTTTCCTTTTCCTTTTCCTTTTTTTTTTTTTTTTGAGACAGGTTCTCCCCATAGTGAACTCATTCTGTGACCAGGCTGGCCTCAGTCTCACAGAGCTCTGCCTGCCTCCACCTCCCAAATGCTGGGATTAAAGGCCTGTGCACCACACCCAGCCCCTCCTGGTATTTTCTTAATGCTATAATTTATAATATATTTCAAAGATGAAACAGTCAAGCTGGGCGTGGTTGTGCACACCTTTAACTCCAGCACTTGGGAAGCAGAGGCAGGCCAATCTTTGTGAGTTCAAGGCCAGCCTGGTCTACACAGCAAGTTCCAGGATAGCTGGGGCTACAGGGAGACCCAAAAAAAAGACAGAAAAAAAGAAAGCAAAGATGAAACAGTCTAAATATCTCAAATCATTTTTAAACCATGGTAGACACACATGACTTTCCAAATTAGTAAGTAATCCCTTTGTCGCTTTTAAAATTTTATTTTTATTTTATGTGTATGAATATATCCCTATATATGTGTAACTGCATCCATGTTGTGCAATGTCCATGAGGGTCACAAGAGGGCATTGGATCCCCTGGAACTGGAGTTACACATGGTTGTTAGCTGCCATGTGGGTGCTGGAACCAAACCCGGGTCTCTGCAAGAGCATCCAGTGCTGCTCTTAACTGCCGAGCCATCTCTCCAGCTTCCCCTTGTCTCTTTTTTAAAAAATTCGTAATTCATTTTTATTTTATGTGTATGAGTGTTTTGCTTGTATGTATGTAAGTGCACCTGTGCATGCAACACCCACTGAGGCCAGAAGAGGGTGTTGGACCCCTGAATTGGATTTACAAATGGGTGTTAGCTGCCATGTGGGTGCTGGGAGCAAAACCTGGGTCCTCTGCCAGAGCAGTCAGTGCTCTTAACCACTGAACCATCTCTTCGGCTCAGCTTTTTTTTCTTTTTTTTTCCTCCCTGTTTCCTTTCCATTATCCTGGTTCCTTTAGTTATGTCTGATTACATACTCATTTATCAGAGTCTGGTTCTAGGATCTACATATGAGGGAGAACACGTGTCAATTTTTTTTTCTGAGTCTCTGTTACTTCACTTAGTATAACAGTTTCTAGTTCCATCCATTTACCTGCACATTTCATGATTTCATCTTTCTTTACTGCTGAGTAAAACTCCATCGTATAAATGAACCACATTTTCATTATCCACTCTTTAGTTGAGGGACACTTAGGTTGCTTCCATCTCTGAGGTGAAAAGAGCAGCAACAAACATGGATGTACAAGTGTCTCTGTGATAGGATGAGTTCTTTGGGTATATGCCAAGGAGTGGTATAACTGGGTCAAATGGTAGGTTCATTTGTAGTTTTTTA
>NW_008348076.1:14901-15515 GCF_000622305.1 Nannospalax galili
TTTTTAGTTTAATGAGGTCCCATTTGTTGATTCTTGTTTCCTGAGCAATTGATGTCCGGTTTAGAAAATCCTTTCCTACACCTATATATTGTAGGTTTTGCTAATGTCTTCTTCTAACAGTTTCAGAGTTTCAGGCTTCACATTGAGGTCTTTGGTCCATTTGGAGTTGACTTTTGTGCAAGGTAAAAGAGGGGTTTAGTTTCATTCTTCTACAGGTGGAGATCCAGATTTGCCAACACCATTTGCTGAACATGTCTTTCCTCCAGTTAATGTTCTTGGCTCCTTTGTCAAATATCAGGTGGTTGAAATTGAATGTTCTCATATTTCTGACTTCAATTTTGTTCCATTGATCTATGGCTCTATTTTTGTGCCAGTACCATGTTGTTTTTATGACTATAGCTCTGTAATACAGTTTAATATCTGATATAGTAACCCCGCCCCAGCACTGCTCTTAGTGCTCAAGGTTGCTTTGGCTATCTGAAGTCTTTTGTGCTTCCATGTGAATCTTAAGACAGTTTTTTCCAATTCTGTGAAAAAAGTCATGGGGATTTTGATTGACATTATGTTGAATCTATAAATGACTTTTGGTAGGATGGTCATTTTCACAATATTAA
>NW_008348076.1:15988-16539 GCF_000622305.1 Nannospalax galili
TTTTCTCCATTTAGAATGATGTTGGCTGTGGGTTTGTTATATATGGCTTTAATTATGTTGAGGTATGATCCCGCCAGTCCAATTCCCTCTAGGACTTTGAACATAAACGCATGTTGAATTTTGTCAAAGGCCTTCTCTGCATCTATTGAGATGACCATGTGGTTCTTGTCTTTGAGCCCATTTATATGATTTATGATGTTTATTGACTTACGTATATTGAACCATCCCTGCATCTCTGGGATAAAGCCGACTTGATCATGGTGGATGATCTTTTTGATGTGTGTCTGTATGCAGTTTGCAAGTATCTTGTTGAGAATTTTTGCATCTATGTTCATTAAGGATATGGGTCTATAGTTTTCTCTTTTGGTTGTATCTTTACCTGGCTTTGGTATTAGAGTAATGCTGGCTTCATAGAAAGAATTTGGAAGTTCTCCCTCCATTTCTGTTTTTTTAAATAAATTAAGTAGCATTGGATGCAGATCTTCTTTAAATGCCTGATAGAATTCTGCTGTAAATCCATCTGGTCCTGGGCTTTTTTTAGTTGGGAGGGT
>NW_008348076.1:16815-17280 GCF_000622305.1 Nannospalax galili
CTTGTTTATCTTTTCAAAGAATCAGCTCTTGGATTCGTTGATTCTTTGTATTGTTTTCTTTGTTTCAATTTCATTAATTTATGCCCTGATTTTTGTTATTTCTTCTTTTCTGCTGGGTTTGGGTTTCATTTGCTGTTGTTTTTCAAGTGTGTTGAGTTACAATGTTAAGTCATTTATTTGTGTTCTTTCCGATTTTCTGAGGTAGGCACTTAGAGCTATAGACCCTCCTCTAAGGACTGCTTTCAACATGTCCCAGAGGTTTTGTTGTGTTGTATTGTCCTTTTCATTTAGTTCCAGCAATACTTTTATTTCTTTCTTCATTTCTCCCTTTATCCTTTCATCATTCAGGAGTGTGTTGTTTAATCTCCATATGTTCATGTGGTTACTAGGGCTTCTTCCAGTGTTGATTGTAAACTTTATTGCATTGTGGTCTGATAGAATGCATGGAATTATTTCAATCTTTTT
>NW_008348076.1:17807-43702 GCF_000622305.1 Nannospalax galili
GTTTTATTATCTCTGTTTACATTCTTGATATAGCTGTACTTTTCCACAGTTATACCTTCATTGGATTTCTTTCTGCAATTCCGTGGGTATAATCATTCCTTTCTTCAGCTCTTTGTATTGTGTCCAGAACTCTCTGAAAGGCTGGTTTTGTGGACATGAATCCCTTCAGCCTATTTATGTGGTGGAAGACTTTTCTTTCCCCTTTAACTGTAATGGACTTCTTGACTGGATATAGTAATCTATCTGGGTTGGTGTGGTCATTTAAACTGGGAATACTTTGGTCCAGGCTCTTCTGGCTTTCATAGTTTTCACTGAAAAGTCAGCTGTAATCCTAATGGGTTTTCATTTATATGTGACTTGTTGTTTCTCTTTTGCAGTTTTCAGTATTGTCTCTTTGTTCTGCATGTTCAGTGTTTTTACTGTGGTGTTCTATATGCTTCTTGTATTTGTATGGGCATGTCTTTCTTTAATTTTGGGAAATTTTCTTCCACGATTCTGTTAAAGATCTGGTCCATGCCATATCTTGGGATTCTTCTCATTCCTGTAGGCCCATGATTCGTAAGTTTGGTCTTTTTATGGTGTCACACAGTTCCTGCATATTCCATTCTTGCGATTTCTTAAATTTTTCATAATGTTTGCTTGAGTGGTCTAGTTTGTCCACTTCATCTTCTAGTCTTGATACTCTGTTTTCCTTTCATTCATCCTATTGGTGAGGCTTTCTCCTGTCGCTTCTAATTGGCTTACTGAGTGTTTCACCTCCTACTTCATTTCAGCCTGAGTAGTCTTCAATATTTCTAGGTCTTTTCTGAATTCGTTCAGAAGTTTATCCCTATCTTCCTTCAGTTCTTTGATCTCTTTGTGTGTTCTTTAAATTCACTGAAATCTTTTATCATGTATATAATTGTTCTTTTGAGTTCCATGTCCTGCATTATCTCTTTGGGGTTCTCATTGTACTCCTCTAGAAGACTATTGGTATTTGGTGGGGATATGTTAATTTGGTTTTTCATGTTATTATTTTTTCTCTGTGATTTTGAGAGGTGAATTTCTTTTGTAGTTTCTGATTCTTGTGTGAGAGATTCTTGTGTGAGACTTAAGCTTTCAAGTTTAGGTCTGCTCTTTCTTTGTGAACTTTATGTGTCTTTCTGGTTTAATTTTTGGGCATGAAAATCTGGTTTGTCTAAGCTTCCGGTTCTCTCTTTTGATTTTATATTGGAATGGCCAGAGTGCTTTTGTTTTCAGGAGTTCCCACAGAGGCCTTAGTCAGATGAGGATCAGATGCTTTCAGGCTTTCTCCTAAGGTCTGGATCCCTCCAGGAATGATTTTGGCCTCAGGAATTTTGGGGTTGGACTAGCCTCAGAGCCATGCCCAGGAAAGATGCTGGTCTAGGGCAGCTGGTGGCCATGCCACCCAGAGATACAAAGGCAGATGGGGGCAGGAAATGGCCCCAAGGACTCCTGGGGACTGCACTGAGGAGCTGGGCTGATCCCGGAGAGAGGCCTACTGGTTGGAGAGAGGCCTGTGGAGGGTTCTGCAGACCTAGGGAAGCAAAGGGAGGGGAGGGCAGGGCCAAGCCCAGAAGCAGTGCTCCCTGGAGAGAGGCCTGCAGGTTGGAGAGAGGCCTTTGTGTCCTGCAGGCCCAGGGAAACAGCTACTCCTGGGGACTGCACTGAGGAGCTGGGCTGATCCCGGAGAGAGGCCTACTGGTTGGAGAGAGGCCTGTGGAGGGTTCTGCAGACCTAGGGAAGCAAAGGGAGGGGAGGGCAGGGCCAAGCCCAGAAGCAGTGCTCCCTGGAGAGAGGCCTGCAGGTTGGAGAGAGGCCTTTGTGTCCTGCAGGCCCAGGGAAACAGCTTTTTTTTTTTTTTTTTTTTTTTTTAATTTTTAAGATTTGTTGGCTGAAACAGGAGAAACCTCCCTTCAAGTTCTTGGCCTATGTAGTCCAAGAAACTCCCAAAATCACACAAGTTGTTGCCACAGTCCTTGATTGCCTTTCAGAACTTGAGGGTAAGACCTTATTGCTGAAGACAAGACATACTTCAGACACAGGACTTGGAGCAACAGAGCTGGAACTGATCTGGAAGTCACCTTGCTGTAGGCTAGCTAATCTAGGAGAGCACTATACAAGCTGCTAAGGGAGAACATCAACGGATAGACCAATCCCAGTTTTAAGGCCTAATAACCACAACAATGACTGGCACAGCAAACTATATTGAGGCAGTAATCACACTTTTATCTTGGGGGTAATTAACAGCTACTTAATTGGACCTAAAGCCCACTCAGTGGGAAGGAGCTCAAGTGTGGTACTGTAAACATAGCCAAAAACACATGACTGGAGAGGGCATAGACCTTAGAGAAAACTTCAAGGCTGTCACATCCCTAGACAAATGTAATTTCTTACTATGTGCAAAATATGGATCCTTATATTTACAGACAAGTATCCCAGTCACTACTCATCAGAGAAGCTTTTTTTACAACAGACTATTACAGAGTTTCACAACTGGTCGTCCACAGAGATTAAGTGTCTGTGAAATGTCCAACCCTGTGACATATCTGCAATAGAGCCTCTATACCTAAGACCCATGGAACATAGTGGAACAAGGGATAGAGAGAAAACTAATGCATCTCTCAACTCTCTTCAACAAAGTTCCCTCATGCAACAGAGGGCAATGAACCCAGGGCTCAGAGACCATTTCCGAAGTAGAGGCAGAAATATTGTAAGAGCCAGTGGAGGAGGTGCATGACCATGTGGAATTAGTCTTACAGATTCTTAGGGCTTAGCTCATATGAACTCACAGCAATGGTGTCAGCATGCAAAAGAGTCATGCAAACTCAAACAGATAAAAACCCAGCACAGAACTGTGGAAATGGGCAGCAGGCCCCAATCTTAATCAAAGAAGTTGGGCTGCCGATTACTGTTGGGTAAGGAAGAGCTGATCTTCTTTAAGGGAGATCAGATAGATAGGTTGACTAGACCCCAATGGATGAACTTGCACCAAGGGATGTCAGATTCAATAGGCCTTAATTGATTCGATAGGCCTTAACATAAATGACAGAATGCATGAAATCCAGTGGTGGGGGTGTGGAAGAGTGCCGTGGAGAGTTTCTGTTCTGGTCCTGTCTGTTTGGTGTACTGTATGCTTCTTGTATTTGTATGGGCATGTCTTTCTTTAAGTTTGGGAAAATATTTAAGTGCATCACATGTATACAGTACCCATGGAGGCCATAAAAAGGTGTCAGATCCCCTGCAGTTAGAGTTACAGATGGTTGTTAGCTAACATGTGGGTGCTGTGAATCAAACCTAGGTCCTCTACAAGAACAGTAAGTGCTTACAACCACTGAGCTATCTCCCCAGCCCCAACTCCCCTTGCCTCTTGAAGGCTACATACGCTGGCTCAAAATGCACTGAAGGAGAGCCTGGTATGCTATAGCTTAGTTGCTAGAGGGATTCCCCACCATATACAAAGCTATTTGATCCCCAGAACTACATAAAACTGGTTTGGTTGTACAGGCCTGTAATCCTAGCACTCAGGTGGACGCCAAAGGACCAGAAACTCAAGATCATTCTCAGTTACAAAGCAAGTTTGAGGCCAGCATAAAAACCCTTCCTCAGACAGATGATAGAAGAAAGTAGAAAGAAAGAAAGAAAGAAAGAAAGAAAGAAAGAAAGAAAGAAAGAAAGAAAGAAAGAAAGAAAGAAAGAAATGGAGGAAAGGGAGAAAGAAAGCGAGAGATGAGCAATGAAAGATAGAGCAAAGTGGACTAGAGATGTAACTCAGTTGCTAGAGTGCTTGTCTAGCATGCACAAGGCCCTAGGTTCCACTCTGAACACCATAAAAACTAAGCACCATGGAGCATGCCTGGAATCTTAGCACTTGGGAGATAAGAGGCAGGAAGATTAAAAGTTTAGCTACATAGTAAGTTTGAGACCAATCTGTGTTATATGACCCTGTCTCAAAACAATAAAGATCATAAAAATCATAATAAAGATTTTTATGAGTAAAGATATGTTCTTTAAAAGGTAGCAAAAGAAGCCAGGCATGGTGGTGCATGCTTTTAATTCTAGCACTTGGGAGACAGAGACAGGTGGATCTCTGTGAGTTTGAGGTTAACCTGGTCTACATAGTGAGTTCCAGGATAGCTGGGGCTGCAGGGAGATCCTGTCTCAAAAAGACCAAAAAAAACAAAAAAACAAAAACCAAACAAACAAAAAAGCAAGGACTTTAAGGGAGACACAGCAGAGACCATGTGGCTTCTTCTTAACATCTCTGCCTCCTTTGTTCACCTGTAGAACAGTGATCATAGTAACAGTGATCATGGTGACTCTTCAGTGACACAGGGGAGAGTAAATTCTAGTGGAGCACTGAGGGAGTGTTTGCACACCGTAGGCCTCCAAGGGTTTTCCCAGCCTTCTGCTCTAGTTATTGAAAGGATTGATCTTTTTGAAGGGTATGCAAGAGATTGCTTTATATCCATCCTGCCCTGCACCCAGAAATGGATACTCACTGTTGGTTGTTATCACTGTTAACTTGAGGCTGATGAAGAGGAGCATCATCAAGAGAGCAACTGAGAGACTGCCAACTGGCTGCTTACAACCACATCCCTCTGCCTGGTTGCCTGACACTCTTGAGTTTATGATATCTGATATTTTCAAATCCTCTGCATTAGAGAAATCTCCACCACTTCAGCCAAACTGACATGGTTTAATAGCTGAAAGCAGTCTTCTCCAAAATAAAGCATTGAAATTTTTTCAGCATTTCTGATAAATCACTTATTTAAACATTTCATATGTAAGACAGAACCTAGTAGAGGAGAAGCCAGAGTGGATTTTAAGAGGGTTCAAGAGTACTTTGAGTTAATGGTTACACTGGGTGTCATCTGTGTGCTCGCCTGAGTCTCAACACCTTCTTCACCGTGCTCTGGGCCCAGCATTGTACACTGAAGAGGCCGCTTTGTCCTCTGGCTTCCAACAGGATTCAGCCAAAGGTGGAGGGCACTGGTAGGAGCCAGAGGCAGAATAGCAAGGCCAGGGTGTTTGTTTCCCTGCAGGATCATTTCAAAGATCTGTCCATCCAGGTTCTCTGACTCCGGGTCCCTATAACCAATTACTCCCATGGTCCCTGCCTGGGAATGGGAATGGAGCCTGAAGTAACAGCCCTGGGTGCTGACTAACCCTTTGTGGTTTACTCTACACAGCTGATACCGCTCCAAAGAAGCCACAGTTAAACTCTCAAATGGTCTCCATTTAACACTGCTGTCTATTTCCTAGCAATCTACCTGCTCTCTGTCTGTCTCTTTCTGTGCATATGCACACATGCTCTTCACCCTTTTCATCTATGAATCTAACCCTTGGGTAAACTGTGATTCCCAATAACAAAGACTGAATCAAGCAGGAGTGGCAGGTTCACACTTCGGTCTGAAAACTCTCCAGTGTGCATAAAATAACATTTACTCTACTTTTCTATAAGACAATTTATTATGTTTCTGCCCCAGTCTTCCAGGGTAGCGGAAACACAAACTAAATCAGTTCAATGTGCCCCTTGACAGTTAAGATGCAATTAATAAGTGCAAGAATAGAACTACATACTAGGAATTTGAGAGCCAAGAGGAAAGATAATGACGGTCTCAAAGGAGGAACAAAAAGGAGTGTCAGAAGACTTCCTATGAGTGACGTCTGAGATGAGATGGAAGGAGTGAGGGCGTGAATGGAATCAGTCAGACAAAGAAGGAAAACGGCATGCTGGACACAGGGCACGAGCCAAGCAAGGGCCCCGGGTATAGGAGCAATTCAGTATTATTAGAATACAAGGCTCAAGGAAAAGGGAACAGAAGATAAAATAGCAACCACATGCTGGGTGTGGTGGCACACACCTTTAATCCCAGCACTCAGGAGGCAGAGGCAAGCAGATCTCTGTGAGTTCAAGGCCAGCCTGGTCTACATAGCGAGTTCCAGGACAGCTGGGGCTACAGGGAGACCCTGTCTCAAAAAGACCAAAAAAGAAAAAAAAATAGCAACCACATCTTAAAGGTTGTGTTACACCAGGTAAAGGCTAGGTTATACCAGGTAAAGGAGTTTGGACTTTATCTTATAGTCAGTAGTACCCAAGAGAGGGTAAACACACCTCAGGCTACATGTAAGAAAGTTCACCGGAAAATGTTGGAGGAAAAGATTACAACTTCTATTTATGTTTCATTTTTATTTTTAAATTTTGTGTGCCTTTTACAATGTATGTGATATAAGATTGCAGTATAACATGTCATATAATAAATATTAGGTATATTCTAAAGTTTGGATTCAGCCTCAAAATTCAATCAGATCCGTGGTCCCTTTGCCCATTCTCCCACCTTCAGAGTGCTGCACTTCACTCTGTGGTAAACACTACCTATTTTCCATATTCTGCCCCGTGTGTCTTGTCTGAATTCTTTTCATTGAGATCACAAGGACTGTGCTGGATAGAGGGAGCCTCAATTGGGGAATTGTCTCCATTGGGGCTGTCTATGGCCGTGTCTGTGGGGCATTTTCTTGATTGTTGAGTGATGTGGGAGGGCCCAGGCCACTGTGGGCGGTGCCACCCCTGGGTAGATGGTCCTGTATTATATAAGAAAGCAGGCTGAGCAGGGGCCAGGGTAGCAAGCCAGTAAGCAGCATTCCTCCATGGCCTGTGCTCCAGCTCCTGCCTCCAGGTTCCTGCCCTGAGTTCCTACCTTGGGCTCCCTCAGGGATGAACTGAAACCCAGGAGATGTAAGCCAAATAAACCCTTTCCTCCCCAAGTTGGTATTGGTCAGAGTGTTTTGTCACAACAATTGAAGGCAAACTAGAACAGAAATTGGTACCAAAGAGTGGGTTATTGTTGTGACAGACCTGACCCAGTTGGTTTGAAGATTGTGGAAGAATTTGGAACTTTAGGCTGGAAAAGCCATTGAAAACTTAGAGTTTAATGAGCTGTTGCTGTGGAGCTTGGAGCAGTTCTGCTGAAAGATGTGTACGTGACTGGAGTTTGTGAAGCTTCGAAGGGAAGTAAAGATTATCAGGGCTGTTTGTTTGATATCTTGAATTGAGAATTTGTGGTTTCTGGTCCACTGGGGCTGAAGAATCAGCTGTAACTAAGAGGAGACCAGACCCACTGAAGCGAAACCTTTGCTTTACTGGGACAATTGATGCTAGTTAGCTAAGGCTAAAAAATCAGCTGTAACAAGAGACCAGCAACATGGAGGTAAAATCTTCTGAGAAGTATTTCCTCAGGGTCAGCACATAGAATCTGTGATCCAGAGGGGGCCCCAGCCTCCATCTCAGCCTAGAAGCAGGACTTGGTAATTTGTAAGAGTCTCCTGCATGGTTCTGATGTTGAAGTGTGAAGGGTCACAGACAGCAGCTGAGGCTTGGCACCCTGAAAGGCCAGGAAAGGCCATTGGTGAAAGTGCAGCTTCAGTTGCAGTGAAAACCCCCAGGATTAAGGAGGTCATGGACAGAATCTGAGGCTTTGCACCCTGAGAGGCCATTGCAGAAGGTGCAGCCTCAGTTTCAGTGGAGACCTCAGCATAGTGGAGATGCCAGGACCATGGGATGACCACCAAGGGCAGCAGCAGGTATGGAATGGACCCAGCCTGGGTCTTCAAGATGAGCTATGTGTGTTGTGGACAGCAGAGCCAGAGAAGTGAAGCTGCCCGAACCCTTTGGATCCCAGAAGATCATGAGTAAATCCCAGATATCCAGCCTTGAGCTGCTTTACTAGACTTTGGTTTTGTGTGCCCAATTTCTCCCTTCGAAATAAGACAGTATTTAGCCCTTTGTGGTGGCACACACCTTTAATCCCAGCACTCAGGAGGCAGAGGCAGGAGGATCTCTGTGAGTTCAAGGCCAGCCTGGTATACATAGTGAGTTCAAGGCCAGCTGAGGCTACAGGGAGACCCTGTCTCAAAAAGACCAAGAAAAAAAAAAAAAAAAAGACAGTACTTCTCTTGTTTCAAATTTTACAGGAGTCCATAGTTAAAGACTTTAAAGAGACTTTGAACCTTTAAAGCATTTGGATTTTTAAGGACTGTGGGACTTCTAAAGTTGTACTGTTTTATGTTGTGATATTAACATTAACATCATATGTTGGGGATAAGAAATGGAAAGTTTGTGCTTTTATAATGATGTGTTTGTGTGTCAAGTTGACAAGGGGTCAATTGTGCCGGATAGCTTTGGTTGTCAACTTGACACATCTAGGTAAAGGGAGCTTCAATTGGGAAATTGCCTCCATTGGACTGGCCTGTGACCATGTCTGTGGGACATCTTCTTGATTGTTGAGTGATGAAGGAGGGCCCAGCCCACTGTGGGCAGTGACACCCCTGGGCGGGTTGTCCTGTATTGTATAAGAAAGCAGGCTGAGCAGGGGCCAGGGTGGCAAGCCAGTAAGCAGCGTTCTTCCATGGCCTGTGCTTCAGCTCCTGCCTCCAAATTCCAGCTCTGAATTCCTACCTTGGGCTCCCTTGGTGATGAACTGTGACCTGGGAGATGTAAGCCGAATAAACCCTTTCCTCCCCAAATCAGTACTGGTCAGAGTGCTTTGTCACAGCAATTGAAGGCAAACTAGAACAATGGCCAAGAAGCTAAGGAGAGTCCAGAGCAAGACACATTTTACTGTTTCTGCCTGGTTGCAGTTGGATTTTTCTCCGTCTTCATTGTGTCCATCACCCTAGATAGAGCTATCAGTTTTAGAGACTAGAAGTAGTATAAAGCCTGTCTAAAATGTAGATTAGCACAATAGTCCCTCTGGTCACTGTTCACTCTCACCCCTCGAGAGTGTTCCACTTTTTTAAGAAATTCTGTTTATCTTCTACACATCTACACACAAACTCACTTGGAACCTGCTAGTTGATTCTTGTTTTGCCCAAGTTTCTACTTTAACTTTTTTTTTTTTTTTTTTTTTTTTTTTTTTTTTAGACAGGGTCTCCCTGTAGCCCCAGCTGTCCTGGAACTCACTATGTAGACCAGGCTGGCCTTGAACTCACAGAGATCTGCCTGCATCTGCCTCCCAAGTCCTGGGACTACAGGTGTGCACCACCACGCCCGGCTACTTTAACATTTTTGGTGTCCCCAAACTTTGAATCCTATTTCGATTTCTGTTGCTGTGATAAAACACTGGCCAAAAGTAACTTGGGAGAGGAAAGGATTTATTGCATCTTAGAGTCTCAAGATCATCATCAAGAGAAGCCAGGGCAGCAGCTCAAGCAGGAACCTGGAGGCAGGAACTGAATCAGAGACCTTGGAGGAATACTGCATACAAGCCTGCTTTCTTTCCTAGACTGCCCAGGCCCACCTGCCTAGGGATGGCACAACCCACAACGGGCAGGGCTTGCCCACACAGATCAGCAATCAAGAAAGTATCTCATAGACTTGTCCACAGGCCAATCCAATGGAGGATATTCCTCAATTGAGTTCCCTCTTCCCAGGTGGCTCTAGTTTGTGTCAAGTTTAGCAACCAGCATACTACTGTTTGATCAATCATTCTGTATAAGTGTGGATTACCACCTATCAGTGCAACAGCAACAGTTATACACAAAAGGCATATGACTTGGTTTCACTAACTAGAATGTTTGTTTGTAAAATGAGTGAGCATTTTAAATGTAATTTCTAGTACATTTTCCTTACATGCTTTATAATTGGAAATTCTACCCCTTAGATGAAATATAAATGCATATTTATTGTAGAAACAAAATGATGACTATAAACCTAATAATTTTACATATAAAATTAATTGTAACAAGAGAGAGGAAATTGGGTTGAATTGCCAACACAGAAACAAAACAAAATAAAAGTCAATTTAAAACTTTCAAATTGTTGCCGGGCATGGTGGCACACACCTTTAATCCCAACACTTGGGAGGCAGAGGCGGATCTCTGTGAGTTCAAGGCCAGCCTGGTCTACATAGTGAGTTCCAGGACAGCTGGGGCTACAGGGAGAACCTGTCTCAAAAAGACCAAAAAAACCCTTCAAGTTGTTAAATTAACAATAAATATGAAAATGTGGAAAGAACACAGTAACTGTCAGTCACCTTATGTTCACCAATCTTTTACTATTTTTATATGTGAGGTAAAAAATACTTTGCTATTGTCCAAGTTATGAGTCCTAGATACAAAGTTCCTTCAAGAACATGGTAATAGAGAATCATTTTCAGAAATCCATTTACTGTGCACAAACAGAAGGGCTTCTGTTGACTGTGCTGTGTATGTACACACTAGAGCATGTCAAGATTAGACCCCTTCAGGTTTGACAGCTTGCAGAATAATGACCAAATCATGAGCTGTTCTTGATCTCTAAGAGGTTTTTGGATCTTCATAAAAACTTTGTCACAGTGGATCTTATTGATGAAACAGTAACAGAATAGAAAAGAAGTTAGGTGCCATGTAATCAATAGGATGGAACAAACATGATGAAGGGTAAGAATGATTTAGGAATGATAAGACTCTGATGTTTTGTTCACATCCTTTAGCTTTATGTTCAATGAAGCACTCTAAGTACAGAATAGAGGAACAGGAATACTGGATATGGGTTAAGTGATGGTGGGTCCCTTTGGTCCCTCTTCAACAAAAGCAAGTGACAGAACATGTAACAGATCCAAGAGATCTCTTGTCTTTCCCTTATTTTGAAAGACATTCAAATAAAATGAGACATGATTTATGTTTTAAAGTTACTTTGACAAAGGACAGCCTTAATAATATTGCAGCACAAGAAACAATATCAAAGTAACAAAGCTTAGTAAGAGGTTGATAAATGCTTACAGAGAAATTTCTTGATTTGCTGTAAATTAATGAAAAGTAAGTAAATTGCATGATTTGTAAATTTAAGCACTGACTTTCCTACATACCTGCTACAAAAGCCCCTGTCTGTTTTAGAAAATGTGCCAAAACTGGCATACATGTAATTTTAACTGAGACATAAATAGAAATCAGATAATATTTGGTCACTGTAAAAGCCAACTGCATTCCTTCTTTGCCCCATCCTTAAATTAAAGGTTAAAGAATTTTTTCAAATGATTGTGTAAAACAGCAAATTAATGCCAAAACATTAGAACCAAGAAATATAAAGAAAAGAATCTTTAGTCTCTTTGTGAAAACTATTCAGACGGCTTCCTTTTAAGATCTACACAAAGTTCCAGGTTGTTAAACTGCTTCAGTGAAATGCCATCATTACAACAAGTATTTATATATTTAACCCATGAGTAAATGAGTTGTGTTTGTAATAGCCAGTTGCTATTACAATAAAGGAATTATTTAAAATAATCAAATAAGAGGTTTACAAATGAAACAAATAGATAAAAATAATTCATAGCAGTAAAAATATATCAATAATTACTTTAACATAGATGATTTAAACATACAAATTAAAAGACAGATTGGGCTGGGCGTGGGGCACACACCTTTAACCCCAGCACTCAGGTGGCAGAGGCAGGTGGATCTCTCTGAGCTGAGAGCAAGGCCAGCCCGGTCTTCATAGTGAATTCCAGGCCAGAAACCCTGTTTCAAAAAAAAAAACAGATTTGCAAAGTGAATTTAAAAACATTAAGCACATGAAATACATCATCCAAAAAACATATGAAGCAAACTCTGGTACAGCTGAAAGAATAAACAGACAAATGCATATTTATAGTTGGGAAATTCAGCACTCCTCAACAATGGAAAGAGCTACATAAATATAGAATTAGCAAAGATATAAAACTCAACCATGTAACCAAACTAACAGAATACCCAACAGTAAATACACATTTCTGGAAAGCACTTAAATATATTCACCAAGGTAAGCCAAATCCTGAGCCATTAAAACTCAACAAATATAAAAGAGTTTAAAATCGGACATGTAGCTCAGTGGTACCTCTTGCCTACAAGGTTCGGGGCCCTGGGTTGTAGTCTCAGCATTGGGAGGGAGGGAGGGAGGGAGAGAGAGAGAGAGAAATGACTATGGAACATGCTTTCAACAAAAATACCAGAAGAGGAGAAGGAAGGAAGGAAGGAAGGAAGGAAGGAAGGAAGGAAGGAAGGAAGGGGAAAGTTAAAATCATGCAGAGCATAGTCTCTGGCCATAATGAAATTAAAGTGAAAATCAGTAATAGAAAGACAAAAATCTTCATACACTTAGAAATTAAACAATGCGATTCTAAATAATGCATGGTTAAAATAAGTAGTCTTAAGAGAAATGGAAAATACATATACCGAATGAAAATGAAGACAGGAGGGCTGAAGAGATGGCTCAGCGGTGAAGAATACTGGCTGTTCTTGCAGAAGGCCAGGGATTCGAACCCAGCACTCACATGGCAGCTAAGAACAGTCTGTAACTCCAGTTCCAGGGGATCTGACGCCCTCTTCTGACCTCCGAGGGGATTGCACAACACAGGTGCACAGGTGCACTTACATACACGCAGGCAATACACATACACACAAAATAAAAATAATAAAATTTTTTAGAAAAATGAAGACACAACATATCAAAATACATGGGATTTAGCGAAACCACTGCTTAAACAAGAAAATTTATAACACTAAATGCTGTAATGAAAAAAAAAAAAACAACTCAAGTGGGTAGTCCTAACTCAAAAGTTAGAAAGCAGAATACTATGCTGGTTGCACAGGGAGAAAAGACATGAATTGAATCTATGCAGACAACTCTGCATGCTACAATACTGATCTGCCAGGAAAGATGCGGCATGCTTTTGGACCAATACAAAAGCTTGTCCTACAGGAAGGAATTCAGGCCTGGCATTGGAAACTCGGTCAAAAGCCCATGAGATGACAGGCCCTAGGAAGAAACCTAGTATTGTTGTTTTGCTGTGTTATCAAACTGCCTTTGAGTCAGGATCTCCCTGTATCCCCAGCTGGTCTGGAATGCCTTATGTAGACCAGATTGGTCTCACAGAGATCCGCCTGCCACTGCCTACCAAGTGCTGGGGCTCAGCAAGATTAGTCAATATTCTACAGGCAGCACTAATTTGACTCAGTAAGTTACTAACAAAAAAGAGAGGACATGAAGGAGACAGGGGGACTTTGGGGGGCTGCCTGGAGGAAATGGGCAGGAGGAGTTTAGGGTTCCTTGGGCGGGGAGAGAGAGGAGGGCAGTTGGAGTGCCTATGATCAAGATGTATTGTTTGTGTGTATTGTCAAAGAATGCATAAAAGATATTCTATTTAAAAAAAAAAAGAGTGGGTGTGGTAGCACGTGCCTTTAATCCTAGCATTGGGAGGCAGAGGCAAGCAGGTATCTGTGGGATCAAAGGCAGCCTGGTCTGTATATCAGGTTCCAGGCCGGCTGGCTTTGATCCAGAAACAGAACCACACATGTGTTACAGTGTGACTCTGAAATGTGCCCCCTTAAAGCTTGGTTGCAAACTTTTGAGAGGTGACTGGATCATGAAGGGGTTCGTTGATGCATTAAAATCCATTGACGAATTCACAGCAGAATGGACTATTAGCAGGTAGGGCTAGCTGAGGGAAGTAAATCACTGGGAGCAAATCTTTGAATGACTACCTTGTCCTTGGACCCCTCCTCTCTACCTCTTTGTTTCCTGGCCAGTATGAAGAGAAACTACATAGAGATTCCATCTCACCTGATGAGGGAAGCAATCTTCTCTTCCACATGCTCTGAGTACCTTGATGTTCCATTGCCCACAGCAATGGAAGGAGCCCACCAGGAACAGAAACCTCTGATTACCTGTATTTTGCTGGTTTAATTTTTTTTTTTTAGAGCTTTATATATTCTGGATTCAGTTCATTGTTTAGTGTAAGCTGGGAAATTGGGAAAGCTTTTTCTACTGCTCTGTAGACTGTCTCTTCATTCTATGGATTATTTCCTTTGATATACAGAAGCTTTTTAATTTCATGAAATCCCATTTGACAATTTGGGGGATTATTTCCTGTGTTATTAGAATCCTTTTAAGAAAACTTGTTTGTATTCCTATATCTTGAAGTGTGTTGTCTATGTTTTTCCACTAGCAGTTTCAGGGTTTTGGGTCTTTCATTAAGGAAGTTGATCTATTTTAAACTGATTTTTTTTTTGTACAGAATGAATGCAACATTAACTATGCCAACATTACAATGACCTGAACAAAAAGTCTCACTCTTAAATTTAGTTTTTTGTTGTTGTTGTTTTTTTTCTTTTCTTTTTGAGACAGAGTCTCCCTGTAGCCCCAGCTGTCCTGGAATTCACTATGTAGACCAGACTGGCCTCGAACTCACAAAGATCTGCCTGCCTCTGCCTCCCAAGTGCTGGGATTAAAGGTGTGTACCACCATACCCGCCTTAAATTTAGTTCGTAAGAGTGGTTCCAAACTCAGAGGACATTCATTCCCCTAGATTTCTCTTGCAACTGTCTTTTGGAATTGTGCTGTTGGAACTATCTTATTGGGACTCTGTCTCTGGAACTGTGTTCTCCAGTCAGGTCCCACCCATAATTTTATTCAAAATTGTTTCTTCAGTTTCAACTGAGAAAGTACAAGCTTGGCTCCCCCCTTATCTTAACAGAGCATCCAGCTTTTTCATCCTTTGTTCTAGAATATTTCATTCTCCTAAGGTCACGGTCCTTCCCAGTCTCCACAATGCAATGGAGATGGGAGCACCATCTTTCAGCGCTTTGATATGTTAATTCTCAAGCATACTCACATTCATTCATCATCTTTTTGGGTGAAATATCAAATTGAGGTTGCCAAAGAAACAAGATCAGGTGCCAAGATCACAAGATACAAGAGCACATGAATTGAATTAAAAGTCATTAGTCCAAATTATGTCCATTTTCTAAGTCATTCCTACAGGTGAGAGATAAGGATCTAGTGTCATTCTTTTGTATGTAGATACGTAGTTTTCCAAGACTATTTGTTAAAAGAGCTATCTTTTTTTTCAACCTATAAGTTTTTGACATTTTTGTCAAAAATCAAGTGACTGTAGCTGTGTGGGTTTAGTCTTCCATTCAATTCTGGTCTACATGTGTATTTTTGTGACAGCACCATGATGTTTTTGACTATGAATCTACAGTAGAATGTACCCATTTGCTCTTCCTGTATAAGATTGCTTTGCTATTTGGGATCTTTTGTGCTTCCACATGAATTTTAGGATTGCTTTTCTAGTTCTGTGAAAAATGTCTTTGAAATTTTGATGGGGATTGTACTCAATCTATAGATCACTTTTGGTCGTAGAGGCATTTTCCAATATTAATTCTGCTGATACATGTAGAGGTGTTTTTCCTTTCTAGTGTCTTCTTCAATTTCTCTCTTCAGTATTTTGAAGTTTTCACTGGAGAATTTTTCAAGTCTTTGGTCAAGTTTATTTCTAGATATTTTTTGAAACTACTCTGAATGGATGTTTTTTCCCTTTCTTAGGAAGTTCATTATTGGTATATAGAAGAGTTATTGATTGTTTTGTTTGTTTGTTTGGGTGCCCTACTACTTTAGTGAAAGTGTTTATTAGATTTATGAGTTGTCTGGAGATTTTAGGATCTCTTTTGTCTTTTTGAGACAGGATCTCCCTGTAGCCCCAGCTGTCCTGGAACTCACTATGTAGACCAGGCTGGCCTTGAACTCACAGAGATCCACCTGCCTCTGCCTCCCAAGTGCTAGGACTACAGGCATGTGCCACCAGGCCCAGCTGATTTTAGGATCTTTTAAATATAAGATCATGTCATTTACTAAAGATAATTTGACTTCTTCCTTTTGTTTTATTTTGAAATGAAATCCAAGATCCAAGGACCCCCAACAATACCACACAAACAACACACAAAGAGAAAGTAACTCGGCAAGGCAGATTTTACTTTTGCAAAAGGGTGCCTGGCAGGCTCAATCAGATCCAGCAAGTACACACAGGACCTGAAAGCTTGAGGGGGGCGGGGGTCCAGCCTTAGAGTCTTTCCTGGTTGGCTACTTTAAGAAAATAGGCACAAGCTGGAGAGATGGCTCAGCAGTTTAGAGCACTGGCTGTTCTTACAGAAGACCTGGGTTTGAATCCCAGCACCCACATACTAACAACCATCATAACTACAGTTTCAGGGGATCTAACGCCTTCTTCTGACTTCTGAGGGCACTGTACAACACAAGCGCACTGACACGCATACAGGCAATACACTCATACACATAAAATTCAGAATAATACATATTTTTAAAAATAAATAGCCAGGTGTGGTGGTGCACGCCTTTAATCCCAGCACTCAGGAGGCAGAGGCAGGTGGATCTCTGTGAGTTCAAGGCCAGCCTGGTCTACATAGTGAGTTCCAGGACAGCTGGGGCTACAGGGAGACTCTGTCTCAAAAAGACCAAAATAATAAATAATAAATAAATAAATAATAAATAAATAAATAAATAAATAAATAGGTGCCAAGGGAGAAGAGCTCCACTATTCCTGGCTTTCAAGCTCAGGAATGCATCAGGACTTTTCCTTAAACAAAAGTCTTACAGGGTGTGGTGTGATTAAAAGATTAGAATCCCTTGTCAAGTTCCACGTTTTACAGGGTTTGAAAGAAAAGACTAATACCTAATGTTTCTATACTTCCTTATTATTTTTCTTTTGTGTTTTACTGCTCTAGTAAAGTATTGGATTGGATAAGCATAGAGTGGGCACCCTTTTCTTGTTCTTGATTTCGGAGGACAGGCTTTCAGCTTTTACACATTTAACATAATATTGAACATGGGCTTGTCTTTGTTACGCTGAGGTATGCTCCTGCGTTTGTAGTTCCTTCAGGGCTTTCATCATGAAGGAATGTTGACCACTATCAAAGGCCTTTTCTGCATCTTCTGAGATCATCATGTGATTTCTGCTGTTAAGTCTATTACATGCTCCATTGCATTCACTGATCTGAATATTTTAAATCATCCTTGTTTCCTTGGAATGAAATCAACTTGGTTATGGTTATATGATCTTCTTTGTGGGAATGACTTTTATTACTGGACATAATCTGGACTAATGAGTTTTAATTAACTCCAGAAAAACCATATACTCTTGTGTCTTATGACCTTGGCACCTGATCTCATTTCCTAGGCAACAGGAATTTGGTACTCCACCCAAAAAGAGAATGAATGAATGCATGAATGTGGGTACGCTTGAGAATTAATGTATCAAAACGCTGATAGGTGGCACCCCATCTCCTTTGGACACAGTGGATATTGGGAAGGATGAGTGACCTTGGGTAAATGAGATATTCTAGAACTAGGGAGAAAAAACCTGATAGTCTGTTAAAGAGGGTGGAGCCAAGCTTGTACTTCTCCCATTGAAGCTGGAGAAACCATTTGAATAAAATTATAGGCCAGACTAGGATCACAGTTCCAACTAAACAGTTCCATCAGCACAGTTGTAGAAGACAGCTGGTTCCAAGAGCCATCTAGGAAAGGGAGAGTCCTCTGAGTTCCAGCCTACTCTTAAAAGCTAAATTTAAGCCAGGTGTGGTGGCGCACGCCTTTGATCCCAGCACTCGGGAGGCAGAGGCAGGCGGATCTCTGTGAGTTCAAGGCCAGCCTGGTCTACATAGCGAGTTCCAGGACACCTGTCTCAAAAAAGACCAAAAAAAAAAAAAAACTAAATTTAAGAGTTAGACTTGTATATGTTCAGGTAACTATATTGGCTCAGTAACACTACACTTTTTTTTTTTTCTGTCTTTTTGAGACAGGGTCTCCCTGTAGCTCCAGCTGTCCTGGAACTCACTATGTAGACCAGGCTGGCTTCCATCTTTCAGAGATCCACCTGCCTCTGCTTCCCGAGTGCTGGGATTAAAGGCTACACCACCATGCCCGGCTACACTTTCCTCTTTTGTTGTTGAGAGTATCTCACTACAGAGCTGGACTGAAACCCAACATGTAGAGCAGGCTGGCCATGAACTTACTATGATCCTCCTGTCTCTAGCTCCTGAACATTGAGATTATAGGCATATAATCTAGGAGCATCCCCTATTTTATCTCTAATTTTATGAATTTGTGTCTTCCTCTCTTTTTATTATAATGGCTAGAGTGTTGTCAATTTTCTTGATTTTCTAAAAGAACCAACACTTTAATTGATTTTATCCATTGTTCCTTTTGTCCCTATTTCATTCATTTCTGCCCTGATCGTTATTACTTCTTGCTGTCTACTGCTTTTTTAAATAACTTGCCGAAGGGAGTACATGTACCACAGTGCCCATGTGGAAGTCAGAGGACAGCTTGTGGGAGTTGGTTCTCTCCTCTACCATGTGGGCTCCAGGGATTAAACTCAAATCATCAAGTTTGGCAGCAAGCACCTTTACCCACTAAGCTATCTAGCCAGCCCCATCTACTGCTTTTGAGTTTGGCTTGTTCTTGTTTTTCCAAGACCTTGAAGCACAGCATTAGTGTTGCTAATACTCCTTCCCTGAGGCAGATACAAAACAACATCCATGCTCTCCTCCCAAGCTAAACCAAAGTAAGATTCCACCAAAGTTTACCCTGGAAACCAATGAGTTTATTGGGTGAGGGGTTATTTACAGGAGTATGAGTGTTCCCCTACCAAGACTCACCAGGATGATGGCTTCCCCACAGCCACATAAATGAAGCCCCCCCATTAGTCTTCCCCAGCTTATATACTTTATTCCTTTCCCAAGACCACATGCAATTAGGGCCAAATTGCCCACCATGAGATAGGAGGTATGGCTGGATACTCAGGTGAGGTTCCTGTGACTCTCCATGCCCCTTCTTTTATGCGGGGGCATCAACAGTCAACAAGCCCAGCTGTGCTGATCTTCTGCGACCAAGCTCAGGAATGGGATCTGTCTGACTCTAGGGATACTCCTATACAACAGTTGGGTTATTGTTTGAACCGTCTCTCTTTTCTTTTTCTTTTCTTTTTTTTTTTGAGACAGGGCCTCCCTGTAGCCCCAGCTGGCCTGGAACTCATTACATAGACCATGCTGGCCTTGAACTCACAGAGATCTGCCTGCCTCTGCCTCCAGAGTGCTGGGATTAAAGGTGTGCGCTGCCATGTCCAGCTCTCGTTTTTGAATGTAAGCATTCATAGTAATAAGCATTCTTTCAGAACTGACAACTGTATTCCACGGGCTCCTGTATATTGTGCTTTTTCATTTTGTTCTAGGAATTTTTTTTGGGGGGGGTTCTTTTTGAGACAGGGTCTCCTTATAGCCCAAGTTAGCCTGGAACTCATTACGTAGACCAGGCTGATCTCAATCTCACAGAAGTCCACTTGCCTTTGCCTCCTGAGTGCTGGGATTAAAGGTGTGCACCACCATTCCCAGCTGTTGGGGGGTTCTAGGAATTTTTTAAACTTCTTCCCTAATTTCTTCAAAGACTCACTGGTTATTCAAGAGAATATTGATCAATCTCCAATTATTTGTGTAAATTTTTTTAGTTTCTCTTGCTATTAATTTCTAGTTTATTTATTTATGATCTGATAAGATAGAAGAAATTACTTTGATTCTTTTGTATTTGTCAATACTTGCTTTGTGGCCTAAAATGTGGTCTGTTTAAGAGTGAGTTTCGCCGTGGTGGCACACACCTTTAATCCCAGCACTCGGAAGGCAGAAGCAGGCCAATCTCTGTGAGTTCAAGGCTAGCCTGGTCTACATAGTGAGTTCCAGGACAGCTGGAGCTACAGGGAGACCCTGTCTCAAAAAAAAAAAAAGTAAGTTTCAGGCCTGCAGAGATGGCTCAACAGTTAAGAACACTGGTTGTTCTTGCAGAAGATCCGTGTTCAAATCCCAGCACCCACATGGCAGCTAACAACTGTCCATAACTCCAGTTCCAGGGTATCTGACAGCCTCTTCTGACCTCAGCGGGTGTTGCAAGACACGGGTGCACTTACCTACATGTAGGCAATACACACATACACATAAAATAAATAAACTATTAAAAAAAAGAGTTAAGTTTCAGGCTGGAGAAATGGCTTAACAGTTAAGAGCATGGGCTGCTCTCAAAGAAGACCCAGGTTCGAATCCCAGCACCCACATAGTGGCTAACAACCCTCTGTAACTCCAATTCCAGGTGATCCATCCTCATCCTTGGTGGGCACTCCATGACACAGGTGTACTTATACACATGCAGGCAATACACTCATACACATACAATTTCAAAATAAAAGAGTAAGTTCCATAGTTTGTTGAGAAGAATGTGTATTCTGTATCTGTTAGATGAAATATTCTGTGGATATCTGTTAAGTCCAATTTGATCAATGGTGCAGCTTAATTCTGAAGTTTACTTGTTGATATTTAATTTGAGTAACCTATCTAAAGATGAGAGTAGAATATTGAGGTAACATATTATTGTTGTGTTAGGACCTATCAGACCCATTAGTGTTTGTTTTATGAAAAAAGGAGCACTAGGCCGGACATGGTGGTGCACGCCTTTAATCCCAGCACTCAGAAGGCGGAGGCAGAAGGATCTCTGTGAGTTCAAGGCCAGCCTGGTCTACATGGTGAATTCCAGGACAGCTGGGGCTACAGGGAGACCCTGTCTCAAAAAGACATTAAAAAAAAAAGGAACCGTTCTCTATATAAATATGTAATGGCTTTCATCATCTTTTCTTACTAATATTGGTTTGAAGTCTATTTTATCAGATATCAGAATAGCTATACTATATTGTTTTCAGCTTTAATTTATCTGACAGATTTACTTCCATCCTTGATTCTTAGTCTGTGTGTGTCTTTGCTAATGACGTATGCTTCTTGGAAGTAACAGATAATTGGATCTCGTTTTTAATCCAATCAGTTAGTCTGCATCTCTTTATTGATGAGTTGAGGCCATTTACATTTAAAGTTATTATTGAGAGATGTTTACTAATTACTGTAATTTTTTTTTTGGTCTTTTTGAGACAGGGTCTCCCTGTAGCCCCAGCTGTCCTGGAACTCACTATGTAGACCAGGCTAGCCTTGAACTCACAGAGATCTGCCTGCCTCTGCTTCCCAAGTGCTGGGATTAAAGGCATGTGCCACCAGGCCAGGCTAATTCCTGTAATTTTGTTGGTTGTTTTTTCTAGTTACTTATTGTTTGTTCTTTTCTTTCTTCGCTATTAGTATTAGAGGATTCCTGGTTTACTGTGTTTGACATGATGGACTCCTTCCTAGCTCCTTTCCACTCATCTAGTCTGTTCATGAAATTCATTCTTCCTAAGGTTTTTGTTGTTTAGAGGAAGGGTCTCACTATATATTTCTGGCTGGCTGGAATAAACTGTATGGACTATGCTGGGCTTTAATTTGAAGCAATCCTCCTTCCTTTGACTCCCAAGTGCTACAATTACAGTTGTACAACACCATTCCCAGTTACTTTCCTATGAACTTATGATTGAGATGGTCTTTTCCCTTCTCTATGTATAGTATTCCTTTAAGTGTCTTCTGCAGTGATGGCTTGTTGATCATGACCTGTGGCAGTTACTATATGATACTACATCACAGTGATGTCTGAATAAAGACAGCCTGACTCTTAGCATCCATTTCAGCCAAGAGGTACCAAACTGTTCTGAGAAACTGTTCCCTCAGAATTTTCTTATTACTGCCCCAAGAACAAGGACTGGCTCTTTCTTTTATTGAAACAGTCTATCCTGTATGAAATGGGTAAGGAAAAAGCAAGAGAATTCATCTTATTAAGAAATTTTCCCTTACTGAGCTGGAATAGCACACACACATATGCATGCACGCACGCACACAGAACCACAAACGTTATCCATTTAATCCCTGATGTTTGTAACACAAATGAGATGATCTTCATTGTTCCTATGAATATGCAACACATACTCTGCTAGATAGCTTCACTTGTCAATTTGACACACCTGGGAAGAAGGAATCTTAATTGAGGAATTTCGACTATCAAGTAGAAATGCTGGAAATGAAAACTTCGATGAATAAAATGAAAAACCCAGTGGAAAGCATCATCAATAGACTTGACCAAGCAGAAGAAAAAATACCAGGAGTAGCGAAGAAAGTTTAGAAAATGCTGCATTCAGGGCTGGAGAGATGGCTCAGTGGTTAAGAACACTAACTGTTCTTGCAGAAGACCTGGGTTTGAATCCCAGCTCTCACATGGCAGCTAACAACTGTAACTCCAGTTCCAGGGGCTCTGACAGCCTCTTCTGTCTTATGTGGGCATTGCATGACATGGGCGCACTTGGGTTACAAACAGGCATAACACTCATACACATAAAATAAAAATAAATGAAATATTAAAAAAGAGAAAAGAAAATACTACATTCAAGTGATGCTTAAATAAACAGGCTGACTTTTAGCATCCATTTTAGCAAAAGGGACCTGAACTGTTATGAGAACCTGTTCCTTCAGAATTCTCTCAGAACTGTTTCCTAGAACAAGGGCTCACTCTTTCTTGTATTAAAAGTTTATCCAGCATGAAATGGGAAAGGAAAAAGTAGGATTTTCCTTACCTTTTCTGATTCCTACTGACCTAGAACAGCACACACAACCACAGATGTTACCAATTTAATCTCTGTTGTTTGCCACATAAATGGTATAATCTTTGTTGCTTCCAATGAATATGAAAAATATACATACACACATTTATACATTGTTTTCGAGTCAAGGGCAAGGAAGGGTCAAGAGGGATTAAGCTAAATGCCTAGGTCAAGAGAGGATGCCTAGTCTCAGTGAGCTTGTCTAAGTAAAAATCGAGCTGATGAGACCTCTCTGTGCCTCTGGAAGCAGGTTTAAAGGGATGGCAGATGGACTCTCACAATCTGTAAAGGAGAATTCAAGTGAACAGAGAAGGGCCCAAGTCAACGGTTCACACTCGCAATTCCAGAGAAGCTTCATCCAGACTATTGCTATTGGGAAAGCTGCCCACAAGCTTTGTCCTCTATCGTGCAGAGAACCACGAAGTTGCTGTTCTACTTGGGATTGACAGAGAAGACATGAAATCTCTTCCCGAGGGAGGTTTAGAAAATGGCCTACTGAATAAGGTGGACTTGATGTGTCAGCAGGTCTTCCAGACAGTGGAGGAAGTGCAAAGGGTCATCCACCATCTGACAGAGGACATCAGCCACCAGGACCCTGGATTCCAAGCTGTGCCTGCCCCTGGCACTGAGAACTTTAAGGTTTTGGCCCTCAGTCAGTTCCTGGTCACAGTTCCACTGAAGGGCCTGGCTGGGTACAGGGAGGCCCGGGCCCAGAGCTGGTGTTACTACACCCTGCAGGGCACCAAGCTCTCCTGTCCCTCGAGGGAGCCCGAGGGTCTGCAGCATTGGCTGGAGGCAGAGCAGTTCATGAAGACCCTGTGGCAATGGCATGGGGCAGATGTGAACACTGAGGGTGATATCGTGCCCGCCAAGGTCCTCCAAGTGGTGGAAAATGCAGTCAGAACCTGTCAACTCTCTGGCAAGGTCAGAATGCTAGAAAACCTTGTTGCTGTTTGGGTTGCCATGGGAACATCCACAGGCCAGGTGGAACTAGAGCTGGCCCCCACTGTGGGGATCCACAGCGCCGGATCTGAGGAAGTCCATTGGCCTGTGTCTGAAGCGCTGGCCTTCCCCAGAGGGTTCAACTTGTTGACCCGGTCCAACTACCCCTGGCAGCTGAACCTCTCCCAGGCAGAACAGGTACTGTTAGAGCAGCTGGATGGAGACTGGGGCGCCGCAGGCAGTGTTTTGAAGTCATGAGACAGCTGAAGGAGTGGAGTCCTAGGAGGAGGCAGGTTCACCACCTGCAGATTTCCCCGCTGAGTGTATTTCCACCTTCGGAGATGTGTGAACCCTGGCTGTGCAGTCGCCCCGCTGCAGAGATTGTGCTCTTCTGGACTTGTGAGAAGCAGCCTTACCTCAAGGACTGGCAGGTCTTCTGCCGGTCACTCCTGCGCCTGGTCCGGAAGCTGCACAAGTGTGTGAGCCAACACTTCCTCAAACACTACTTTGTCCTGAAGAGCCACCGCCTTCAGTCAGCTAACCCCAGTGAGCTGGACACTGTGGCCCAGAAACTGGCCTTCTTCCTAAAGAACCGGCAGGTCACCCTGCCCTGAGGCAGGCCCTTTGTATCATTCCTTCTGGCTTGACCTGGTTCACCGGGTGGTTGCCGTGTCAGGTGCTGGGATCCCATCCAGAGGAGAGGTGACAGGTGGCAGAGGGGATACATCAAAACAGAAGCTCATGGGGGAAGCAAAGCTACTTCTGACAAAGTCAACACCCCAGTACCTCTCTTGGGGGCAGCTTTCATCCAGCTTTCCCAAGCCACCGATCCTAACTGGTGACAGACATGAACTGATTTTTTTTTGCTGAGGCTCTGATGGTCTGACAAGGAGAATGGAGATGGTCCCTGGGCAGGCCAGACGTTAGCCTGCTGCTGGAGTGTTTTCCTTGGACTAAACCCAGGCTCATTAGCTTCCCATTTGCAAAGTGGGGGGTATGGATATGTCTGTCTCAGAGCTGGACTGCCTGGGGCACTGACTGCCCATGATCTTCAAAAGGGGAAGGCATTGAGGCAACACAAGGTGCTGCTGGTTGGTTTAGCAGTTGGTGTCTGGTCTCTGAAACAGGACCCAGGCATGGGTGGACAACCCCAGCCGGTAGCTGGCATCCTGTGCTGACTCACTGCCCTCCTGCTCCAAGCAGGCCCAGTGATTCATGCTCTTGAGCTCCTGGGGGCTCCCCTCTCTACTGGTGGAGGGAGTCCTTTCTAGGGCTAGCACATGTCCAAGAAGGACACACAGCTAAGATTGCATCTGCCTCCCAAGACCAGGCACAGCCCTCTCTGCTCCCCATGCTGTGGTCAGGATGAGAACTTCCTTTGTGGTATGTTTAAGAAATGACTTTGCGTGGACCCCCACCTCAGTGCTGCCCACCTCTGGTTGCATCCCTTACCTCAGTCTATTCATCGATTCACTTGAGGATCCATAAATACTCATTAGGCACCGAGAAAATAAAGAGCAAGGTGGGATCACTGGAGAACACAAGAAGTAAAGAACAGCTCAGGAAACATGGTCCCTATGGGCAGAAGCAAGTCTCTGGAGGAAATAAACAGAATCCTGAAACAGAGAGACCCTAAAGGAGAAAGTGTGGACGCTGAAGGGGTAGGAACAGTGACGTCCGGCAGGCTGGGAGGGGCTGGCACGGGTGCCTTGGCTGTGTGAAGCTGGGAAGGAATTGGTATTATTATGTTCTAGAATCAATGGGGTGACATTTGACCTCCACCAAAGCAAAGGGACTTCAGGTGTTTGTTCTTTTGACAGCTCTAGGGACACTGAGGCCCTCATCCTGTGATGATCCGCACCTGCCCATTGAGAAGGGCCCCACCATTCACGGTATTTCACACCCTGAGCACTGACCAGAAATTTAGGAGCTCTTGGCAAGAAAGTTGACTTCTTTGAGCATTTACTTAATGCTCTTGAATTCTAGGGGATCATTTATGACTCTGGAACAATCTACCCAAATATGCAAAACAAAGTGAAATTTCTAAAAGCATGAACCAATAGTTTGGGGGACTTTGCAGGGCCATGCATGCTGAGGACTGGACCATGTGCTCTGCCTCTGAGGGCCATGCATGCTGAGGATTGGGACATGTGCGCTGCCTCTGAGGGTAACGCATGCTGAGGATTGGACCATGTGTACTGCCTCTGAGGGCCAGGCATGCTGAGGATTGGGCCATGTGCACTGCCTCTGAGGGCCATGCATGCTGAGGATTGGACCATGGGCGCTGCCTCTGAGGGCCATGCATGCTGAGGATTGGGCCATGGGCACTGCCTCTGAGGGCCATGCATGCTGAGGATTGGGCCATGTGCGCTGCCTCTGAGGTGATCCCCAGCCTTCTTTTCACTTTTTGAGACTGGATCTCACTAAATTGCCCAAGCTGGCTTTGTTGTTGTTTTATTTAGTTTTTTAATTTGCATATATTAGTTATGCATAATAATGGGTTTCATTGTGACATTTTCATACATGTATAAAATAAATTTTGATCATATTCAAAAAAACCACAAGCTAATATAAGATTAATTTTTGGTTGCA
>NW_008348076.1:43940-100316 GCF_000622305.1 Nannospalax galili
AAAAAAAAATTTTTTTTAAATGCCTGTACATGTGGAGCTGGCAATGGCCAGAGTTTATCTAGTCTGCAAGTCAGTCACTGAGGTGGCAGGTTTTAATTAATTAATTAATTAATATTGTGTGGGCGTAAAAAAGAGACTGTGTGCATGCACGCACATATGTGTGAGTGCAGCCATGGCACAGGCATGGAGTTGGATTTTTTTTCCATTTTTATTTTATGTATATGAATGTACTGCCTGCATGCAAGTGTACCCATATCATGCAATGCCCTCAGAAGACAGAAGAGGGAGTCAGCTCCCCTGGAACTGGAGTTACAGAAGGTTGTCAGCCACCATGTGGGTGCTGGAAATCGAACCCAGATCCTCTACAACAGCAGTCAGTGCTCTTAACTGTTGCGCCATCTCAAATTTTTTTAAAAAAAACGGGACAGGGCTGGAGAGATGGCTCAGTGGTTAAGAACACTGGTTGTTCTTGCAGAAGACCCAGGTTTGATTCCCAGCACCCACATGGCAGCTAACAACTGTCTGTAACTCCAGTTCCAGGGGATCCGATGGCCTCTTCTGTCCTCCACGGGCATTGCACGACATGGGTGCACTTACCTACACGCAGGCAATGCACTCATACACATAAAATAAAAATAATAAGTAAAATATTTTAAAAAATGGGACATCAGTGAAATAATTGATGAAATTTCAATAAAATGTTCAACAAAGTTTCATGCATCAAAGACAAGGGACCTGAGATACCACAGTGTTTAGAGGTGAGCTTTGGAAAGTGATTGGATTGTGAAGGCTCTGATCTCATCAATGGATTAATCCACTGATGGGTTCATAATTGAATGAATTATTGAAAGGTGGCAGAAGCTGTGGAAGCCGGGGCCACTGGGGGCGTGCTCTGAAAGGATACAGCTTGCCACGACCCTGTTTTGCTGTATCTTGCTCTTTCTGCTCCCTGACTGTCAGGAGGTGGACATTTGCTGCATCCTCCTGCCGTGATGTTCTGCTGGTAACATCTGCTGTGATGTTACCTGTGGTAAACAGGTCCAGAAACAAGGGAACCAAGTGACAAGTACTGAAACCTCAGAAACTGTGAGCTCAAACAAATCTTTCTTCATTCGAACTGTTTTTCTCAGATAATTTAGAGAAAACTAGCAAAACGTTTGTTATGGTTTGGATGTGAAGTATCCCTTCAGAAGGGCTCACGTGTTGATGACTGGGTCCTCAAGTGGTGAAAATGTTAGACGTAATTGGATCATGAGGGTTCTGACTTCATCAACAGGCTATTTGGAGGCGGGGTTTGTTCAGGAAGAGATAGGTCAACACCCAGTTAAACCAATGCACACAGCAAGTCAGCAATTTCACTCCTTAATAGTCATGACCTGAAGCATGTGTTGCTCACGTATGCCAAGAGATAGACACAGATTTTCTTGATAGCTTCAAACTGGGTGCAACCCCAAAATAGAATGATAAATTTATTTATTGAAAACTGTGGCATAATAATGTAATTGAACATTACTAGTAATAAAAAGTTAGATTTGTAATTACAGTCAATCACATGGATGAATTTCCTAAATAGTGTTGAGCAAGATGCAAAAGAAAGAAAATGTGCTGCATATATGTACATATAGGTCAAAGCCTAAAAAATCCAACCTTTCAAAAACATTGAAAAATCTTTTAGGGCCGGAGAGATGGCTCAGCGGTTGAGAGCACTGACTGTTCTCGGTAAGAACCAAGGTTCAAATCCCACATGGCAACTAGCAACTGAAAAAACAACAGCAAAGACGAGGTTAAGAACGTCAGGGACAAAGTCCGGACATTTCTTGAAAACAAGAATGTTGGGCTCGGCGGAATGCCGCCTTAGTCATAGATCAGAGAAAAATGTAAGTCTAAGTCATGGTACTGTAAAACATAGAATGATTGTTTAATGTTAAATGTATTCACCGGCTGACTCGCCTTCCTGGAAATTGTTAAAATCTATAGATTGTATCAGAAACTAGTATACTCTTTGTAGCCTACTGATTAACTTTAAATGTAAACCTAGAGAATGTGTTTTGTTCTTTGTGAAACTAATTCTTTCATGTATTCTGGCACAAACACCAAACTTGTAACTGTAGTTTTGAGAGTATAAAAAGCACTGCTAAAGAATTAAACTCACTCCTCTCCTCCGTCAGAGGGTTGAGTCCTTTGCCTTCACTCATTCTGTCCATCCACCAGCAGACCTGAGTCTCTAGAGCTGGCACCCTAACGTGGGGCTCGAGGAATGCTATGAAAATAATTCAAGGTGACTGTGCTTCAAGTTAAGGTGGTGGAACCGAAAGGGAAATAGTACACTCAGAGGTAAGCGAAACTTTCAGAAATAGTTGGCAAAGTAAATAAGAAAAGTAAAAGTAAAATGGGAAATTCACAGTCAGTGGATGAGCAATTCATCCAGTTGTTAAAAGCCCTCTTGAAAGGAGGGGGAGTGAAAGTAAAAGATGAAGCTTTTAAGTAGTTATTTAAACAGGTAAAAAAAAAAAAAAAAAAAAAAAAAACCTTGTTGGTTCTACCCTGAAGAGCAGACTGCTTTAAACTATAGAGTATGGACTCCTCAGGTTTAAAGAGAGCCCATCAGCAAGGGGAGATAATTCCCATTTGGGTGTGGTCTCTTTGTACTTTAATTTCTAATGCTTTATGAACAGATAATGGATTCTCTGATAGTGAACTTTTTAAAAAGCAAAGTGGTCAGGGGCAACTCTTAGATGATGACCCACCACTGACCCTGCCCTTACCTCAAATGCCTTTAGAGGTTATGAAGAGTCATCTCCAGAATTAGAAAAAGGGATCTTAAGATTTTATATGAGGAGCTTGAGACTGGCCTTCAGGTTAAGACAAAAAGACTAATGAGGCAGAGACCTCATCTTCTGAGGATGAGATAAAAATCTCTAAATTTCAATATAAGGAACTCTTAAAGGAAATAAAGAAATTGACAATACAAAAAAGGAAAGTAAAAATTACTACTCTCCTCCATATAATCCTAAATATACAAGTGTAAAGAAAAAGATATGACTAAGTATAAGTTTGGACTTAACACGCAGAATTTCAAAAAAAAAACCTGTAAACAATGTTCTATAGATAATATTTTTAATTTTCCTGTGACGGTTAATCAAGTTCCTCCAAATGAGGAATATCCAGAAGGAACATTTCAATTTTCTCATACTCCTGTAACTTTTAAGACTTTCAAAGAAATGAAACAAACAATGGTTACTTATGGTAACCATAAGTAACATATTATATATTCTACTTATGTTAGAGAAATTTTACAAGGTCTTGCTACAGAGTTTAGATTAATACTATTTGATTGGAAAGCTTTAGCTAAAGCGGTTTTAGAGGCAGAAACTTACTTACAATTTAGAACTTGGTGGCAAGATGAAACTGTATCAGTGGTTCAAAAAAATCAAGAAAACAGCTAAACAGCTAATGGGGTCTAGAACATGGCTTAGAGTTGAGGGACAACTCCAATATGATGCCACTGACATTTCCCAAGTAAGGCTTTGTTGTCTTAGGGCATGGAATAAAGTTGCAAGCCCTGGACACTCCTCAGCATCATTTACTAAAATCATACGAAAATTATACAATCAGCTAAAGAGGCATATACAGTTTTTTTTGTCTCATTTATGATCTGCCATTGCTAAAGCTTCTCACAAGTTGAAGTACAAGATCTTTTATTACAAACCTTTATTACAGACTTTGGTTTTTAAAAATGTTAACTCAAAATGTCAAAAAGTTCTAAGGCCTCTTAGAGCACAGAGAACCAAACAGTATAAAGAAAAAGGATTGGACAACATAGAGTTAACTGTACAAACTACTTTGAAAAGTCACAAGCAAGTTGGAGGAATGCCACAAAGTTCATTACACACAAAGAACTGTGTGGAGGTGTCAGTCAGCAAACTGACTGACACCACAACCTTCATCTTGAGCTTGTTATTCCAAAACCTTACAGCCGTGACAAAACTTTATACCTAGATAGTAGTTGGGGAAAAGTAACTGAAAAAAAGTTTATGTCCTATGAGAAATCACATACTCTACTTCCACTTCTCATGCTGTAACTATTTTACAAGGCCAATAAAAGAAAAAAACAAAAAAGCACTCAAGGCTCTCACCCTGGAGATGCTAAGACCACGACTGTCTTTGAAATAAGCATTCCCCGTGTCCATGGTTATTTTCAGGATTAGACATCAACATCTAGTGCTATAAGTAGTGTGTTTTGGGTGCACCTAGTTTTCATGTAATTGTGTCAGATATGTCTATGATAATTGTTTTCATGTATTGTTTAAGATTCCATTTAATTATATCATGTATTTTTATGTTTCTATGTGTTGAGAGTCCATGTAATTACATCATATGTGTCCATGATAATTGCCTTTATATGTCTTTATGTCAAGATAATTTCAAAGTGTGACCACTTTAATTTTTTTCTTTTTCATTCTTTCTATTGTGCACAAAAATTATTGGTTTTGTTTTTGACATGCCTAATTAAAATACAAAATTTACATTCAAAGGCCTTATAAATCTGGGTACCCTAATCATTTTTAAATCTATTAAACAGTGTCTCTAGGTCTCCAGTTACATAAAAATCCTATTTGTTAAGTATCTTTTTGCTCTCAAGATGTTTTAAAATATTCATTTTGTTTGTCAAATTATCTTACAAGTAAAGCCTCATACAAATTAAAACTGTTAAATTAACCTAAAATATTTTTTCCAGGTCACAATGTTTTCTCTTTAATCCTTATCTTAATTCTTGTTCTACTGGTATGTTTAAGATGTTTATTCATTTATTTCTATGTATAAAAAACTAAATATATGGCCAGGCGTGGTGGCGCACGCCTTTAATCCCAACAATCGGGAGGCAGAGGCAGGTGGATCTCTGTGAGTTCAAGGCCAGCCTGGTCTACATAGTGAGTTCCAGGACAGCTGGAGCTACAGGGAGACCCTGTCTCAAAAAAAAACAAAAACAAAAAAAGACCAAAAAAAATGCTAATACTAAATGTCAAAGTCTTAAGATCATTATGGGCTCAAGGAACACTGTTACAAAACTATATTAAAACCTGTATTAATATTAAATACAATTCTTACAAGACTAATTTATTAACAACTACCTATGCTGATAAAATAACACAAATTATTTTAAAATGGTGCTTATATTATAGAGCCTTAGTAGGAATAGATCCAGTCCCATTAACTGATAAACAACAACAAAATTTGTTAAAAACAAATTAAAAAATAGTAAATTATACTAAGTAATTTTATCAGGAAACTAATATCCAAAAAACAAAAAAAATACAATTTCTTAAAATAACAAATGCTATTTTAGATAAAATTATTGTTTCAAAACCTATTTCACATACCTTAACTATATTTACCAATCCTAATAAAATTGGTCTAACAGGTTATACTGATGGTAAAAGATCTAACCGTGCATTAAAGGAAATACTCATTAAACAAAAAGGGGGAAAGAAAGCCCTCGTCATATTCTTCTAAACTCTTTATTTACTTTAAAATTTTGAATCGAAATGAACAAAGTTCATCAGCAGCAGAAATTCGCTGGCCGTGTCTAAAAACTCCTGAAACTCAACAACCTATATGGGTACAAGGACACTTTGTCTAATGAATGGAAAAAGACTAATGTTATTAAATGGGGAAAAGGATTTGCTTATATTTCCACAGGACTTGAAAAAGTTTGGATTCCAGAATGCTTATCAAATTAAGAGATGAGCAAACTACCGAGATTTGATCCTGATCTGGTAACTAAGCAGCTGAATCATCTTACCCTTGGACCAATTACTAGATTTGTGCCTCGATCTTCACCATCTACTACAAATTGTGACCTGCCTACCTAGGGTCAACTAAAAAAGCTTACAGGAGGAGAGTGCATGGTCCAAAGACAGCCAAGCATGAACTCCAGAAACATTATTTTTAGCCATGCTTGCCATCACCACGGTTCAGGTAACTGCAGACTAAGTTTTCATATTGGGCCTATCTTCCAAATCCACCCTTAAACAGAGTTGTCCATTGGGGAGACCCCACTATCCCGATATACACTAATGATTCCAACTGGATTCCAGGTCCATATGACAGTCGAGGACCTCTGTTTCCTATAGAGGAAGGACAAAAAATTAAGTTTCCATACACTGTAGGAGTTCGAGGGGCTCCTGTATGTATAAGAGCAGAACCTCATTGCTTAAAGGGAGAAAGCTGCAAATGGCTGTCAATTGTAAAAAATGAAACTAAAAAGAGAACCCATAAAGATATGTTTTTACTAGTTGGAAAAGGTTTTCAAGGAGATATAATAAATGACACTATCTCCTTCCTCCTCCCACTTTACCTTTATGCCAAATGCCTGTTTCTCCTGATATAAATGGATGGATACATTGGGAACAATGTAGGGGACCAGTAGCCCGAATTCTTGTTAATACTCCCTATTGGAGCATCATAGACTGGAGCCCTGTAAGCTCCTCTCAGGATATAGGGAAAACAACAGAATTAAAATGGAAAAAGGGCAATCAGTCTATTTTTACAACTGGTAAAGGAAAAGGGAGTACTTGGGAAGGAGAGGGGATGTCACCTCCCACTCTACACTTTACAGGGGGAGCTACACAAGAGCACTTATGGAAGTTACAAGAATGTTAAAAACGGCATTAACCCCATTAAGGACATGGAAAGGCAACTTAAGCTGGAATGAAACCAGAAATGAAACCTCTTTAACCTTTACTAGAAAGGAATCTCATAATATAATGGCCTGTGTTAGACTACCTTATCTGCTAATGATAGGGAACACTGTCTGGAATGATATTGAAGGACCTGTTACTTGTTATAATTGCACATTATATACTTGTTTAAATTCTACTCTTAAAGTTAATTTCTCAGAACAGTCATTGTATGTTTTCCGTACAAGAGTTGGGGTTTGGATGGTTGTTCAATTTGATCGACCTTGGGAAGAATCACCATCTATATCTATGATTTATCACCTACTTGAACAATTGAAAAAAACGATCAAAAAGAATGATTAGATTAATAGTTGCTATTATTATGGGAATCATCACTATTTACCACTACTGCAGCAACCACAGGAGTGCCATTACATCAAAGCATACAAACTACATTTTGTGCAACAATGGCACACTAATTCTGAAAAGACATATTGATAGTGTTCCTAATACTGAAATCACAGATTTGGAACCCACTGTTGTAATGCTAGGAGACCAAATTGTTAGCTTACAAAGACAATTAACCTTAAAATGTGATTGGAATGTATCTCAATTCTGTGTTACTCCTGTGCAGTGGAATGCTACCTTGTTCCCTTGAGAGAATGTTAAGAGACATTTACTTAATCATGGAAACTTAAGAGATACTAGGATTATAGTCTGATATAGCTCTCACATTTGGTGAACAACTAAGAGAATTATCTGGAAATGACATAATTGATAATATTGTCAGTAATCTAGAAAAAAATTAATTCTTTTAATCAACTACAGTATCTAGTACTGCTTATGCACTGCTTTTTTTAAATTTTTTTTTCTTGGCCTTTTTGAGACAGGGTCTCCCTGTAGCCCCAGCTGTCCTGGAACTCACTATGTAGACCAGGCTGGCCTTGAACTCACAGAGATCTGCCTGCCTCTACCTCCCTAGTGCTGGGATTAAAGGTGTGCACCACCCCGCCTGGCCACTGGCAGTTTTTTTACTTTGATTTCCTGAATTTTAATTGTGCCTTTTTGTATTATTCATTTCAGTCAAGAAAAAAAATCTAACAAAATCCAAATCATAACACAACACAGAACTGCAGTAGTTGGCCTTATGATGCAGACCGTGGCTAAACAAAAGGGGAAATGAAGGACAGCAAGGAAGAGGTTAAGAACGTCAGGGACGAAGTCCAGACATTTCTCGAAAACAAGACTGTTGGGCTCAGCGGAATGCCACCTTAGCCATAGATCAGAAAGAAACGTAAGTCTAAGTCACGGTACTGCAAAACATAGGATGATTGTTTAATGTTAAATGTATTCACCGGATGACTCGCCTTCCTGAAAATTGTTAAAAATCTATAGATTGTGTAAGAAACTAGTATACTCTTTGTAGCCTACTGATTAACTTTAAATGTAAACCTAGAGAATGTGTTTTGTTCTTTGTGAAACTAATTCTTTCATGTATTCTGGCACAAACACCAAACTTGTAACTGTAGTTTTGAGAGTATAAAAAGCACTGCTAAAGAATTAAACTCACTCCTCTCCTCCGTCAGAGGGTTGAGTCCTTTGCCTTCACTCATTCTGTCCATCCACCAGCAGACCTGAGTCTCTACAAACAACCATCCATAATTCCAGTTCCAGGGGATCCAACACCTTCTTCTGACCTCTACAGGCATTGCACTATGTGGGTGCACTTATACACACATGCAGGCATAACACTCATACACATAAAATAAAAATAATAAATAAAATTTTAAATTTTTACTTAATTTTTGTCTTTTTTGAGACAGGGTCTCCCTGTAGACCCAGCTGACCTGGAATTCACTATGGAGACAAGAATGGCCTCAATTTCACAGAGATCTGCCTGCCTACTGAGTGCTGGGATTAAAGGCATATGCCCCCACACCTGGCTAAAAAAGATTTTAATTGAATCACAACTAGAAAAAAACGCTTTTAAGAAAATTTTTAAGAAAAACTTAAAAGTTCAGAGTTTTACTTATGGAAATATGTATTAGACAACCCCCAAATAAGATATGGAATATTTGATCATCCCAGTAGGTGCATGCCTCCCAGTCACAATGTGAACCAGGGTGACCTCAATCTCACAGAGATCCACTTGCCTCTGCCTCCCGAAGCCTGGGATTAAAGGCACACAACACCATGCCCGGCATTATTCTGATCTATTTTTAAATCATGAATTTAGTTTTTCATAGATTACTACTTCTTGACTTGATGATTGGTTACATAAATGTGCTTTTCTTCTTATTGATTGATTAATACATTTCGACTTCATGCACTTTTATGTATGTATGCTATACTCCAATAGGAAGTTTTTGCCAAGCCTGTTATCAGACACCTATAATCCTAGTACTTAGGAGGCAAGAGGATCACTGTGATTTGGAGGCTAGCCATGGCTATATAGTGAGACCATGTCTCAAAAACTAGAATATAAAAATAAGATGTCTATTTTAGTTTACTATGTGTATGTGTGTGGTCTGTGTGGGGGTATGTGCATGTGAGTGCAGGTGCTTAGGAAGGCCAGAGCTGTTGAATCCAGTGGGGCTGGTTGTGAGTTCTCCAACATGGGTACTGAGAACCAAACTCAGGTCCTCTGCAAGACCAATAAATGGTCTTCACCACTGAGCCTCCAAAACTAGAATTTTAAAAAGATCTATAGACTGCATAAGTTATGTGCTTCCATTCAGCACAGTAACTGCAGAATTGTTTTCAGGTATGTTCTAAGCATTATTTTTTCCATTTGTTATTATAGGCATATTTCCCGATTTCTTTTTAAAATTACCTTTATGTATTATTGTGTGTGTGCATATGTATATGTGTGTGGTCTGATTCTTATTGTACTAATGGTCAATGAAAGCTGAACAAAAGGGGCTCAAGAGATGGCTCAGCAGTTAAGCACTGATTACTAACAACTGTCCATAGCTCTGATACCTTCTTCTGACTTCTGAGAGCATTCATTGCATGACATGGGTGCACTTACATAGAGTGCAGGCAATTCACCCATACACATAAAATAACATTTTTTAAAAAGTTTATTTGCTTGATTTCTGGTTCAGGATCCAATCCACGGGAAACAGCAAATGTTAAGGATGCTGTGTTAGTCAGCTTTTTGTCATTGTGACATACTACCTGAGACAGACAATTTCTAAGAGGGACAGATTTGTTTCAGCATTTCAGTCCATAGTTGTTTTTCTTTTTTATTTTTTTTAATGTGTATGTGTGCATTGCCTGCATGTAAGTGCATCTGCGTCATGCAGTGCCCAGGGACGTCAGAAGAGACTGTAAGATCCCCTGGGACTGGAGTTACCGACAGTTGTTAGCTGCCGTGTGGGTGCTGGGATTCTGCACAAACAACCAGTGTTCTTAACCGCTGAGCCATCTCTCCAGCCCCAGTCCATAGTTTCTTGACCCTGTTGCTTTGGGCCTGTGGAAAAACACTGTATCGTAGTGGTAGCACATGATAAATGAGGCCTTTTGGCTTCGTGGCAGCCAGGGAACAAAGAGAAGAGACCAGGGTCTCCAAATCCCTGATGGCATAACTTCTTTCCTCTTTAGGGTTTTACTTTCTAATAGTGCCATGGACTGGAGTCCAAGGCTTCAATAAATGGGCCTTTAGGGTACATTCATGATTCAAACTATGGCAGAGGCTAAGATAAAAAGCATAATGATCAGTTTTGTGCTTTAGAAAGGTCATGCTAAAAAGAAAAAAAAAAAAGAAAGAAAGGTCATATTAAAAGCCAGGTATGGAGGTACACACACACCTGCAGTCTTAGTACTCAGAGGCAGGATGATCGTGAGTTCAAGGCCAGCCTCAGTTACATAGCATTCAAGAACAACTTGAGCAACATGAGACAGAGGCAGAGAAACAGAGAGATAATATGTGTTAAAAGTAGAGCAAACCTATCTATAGCCCTTCCAACGAGAAGCAATGTGTGCTCAGTTGTGCTTTGTGGACAAAATCATGGATGGTATTCTTAAACCAGAGATAGATTTATCTGATTTGAAGTCTTTTTGAAAGAATTACCATGGCCTAGCTTGTTTATGCAAACCAGGAAGCACACTAAAGACACCTTGCAATGGCCAACAGAATGGAGGTCGTTTCCCTCAGTTCAGAAAATAACCTCAGGAGTTGGAGTAGCAACAAACTCGTGCTTCTAAACTCTGAATTCTGAACAAATTTTCATTTATTTAAAAATAAATGTAGGGGCTGGAGAGATGGCTCAGCGGTTAAAAACACGTGTTGTTCTTGCAGAAGACTGGGTTCGAATCCCAGCACCCACATGGCAGCTAACCACTTTCCATAACTCCAGTTCCAGGAGATCTGACAGCCTCTTCTGACCTCTGAGGGCATTGCATGACACGGGTGCACTTACCTACATGCAGGCAATATATGCATACACATAAAATAAAAATAATAAAAACTTTTTTTAAGTTTTTTTAGAAAAAAGACAAAATAACAAAAATAAATGTAAACCCTGTTCTGACTTTCTTCTGGTTCCCTGTCTAGAACTTGTAATGCTAACTACTCTTGCCTTTACTTCTCCTTCACATCTCCTATTCACCGGTCAATGACTTTCTTTTCTCCCTATTGACAAGAATTATGTAATCTGGGAGTCTTTTTAGATAGACCCACTGAAGGGGTACCCCAATTGCCTCATCCTGCATCCCTGTTCAGCATAGAAGAAGCCAGAGCGGTCTGTATCCCAATTCCCTATCGGCAGTTTGGGAAACCTCTTCAGAGGATGGTGTGATAAGAATAGGAGGTAGGAATTGGCTAGGCAGTTAGGGTAAAAAGACCCCAAAGAAAAGTAGCCAGTCTCTTGACTAAAAGTCAAAATGTCCTTGGGCCTCTTAGCAACATACTATGTTCCAAAGGCCAAAAATATCTAAAGTATTTGGGAGCTTTTATCTAATCCCTAAAGGATTTTGGGGTTACCGTTTCAGAGGGGGGATAAGTAGCAAAAACCCCCATAAAAAGAAAAGGAAGGAAGGAGAGAGAGAGAAAGGAAAGAAAGAAAAAACGAGAGAGAGAAAGAAAGAAAGAAAGAAAGAAAGAAAGAAAGAAAGAAAGAAAGAGAAAGAAAGAAAAGAAAGAAAGAAAGAAAGTGATGGGGAGATATGGGAGGACTTGGAGGGGAGGCAGTGGGCATGAATTTGATCAAAACACCTTATATGCATGTATAAAATTCTCAATAACTTTTTAAGTTGAAAATAAAATAAAATAAAATGCTCTACTCTTCAAAAAAAATAAATGTAAAACACTTCAGAAATGTCTGATTTTTGTAAAATACCAGCTGAACTCTTCTTATGAAAAGTCCTAAGAAAGGTGTATTTTCCTAGGATTCAGACTGGCAGCTGAAATTCCTGGTAAGATTCTTTTTTTCTGCACCATAACATATTAGGAAAAGCAATTCTATACCTGATTGATTCAGGAAATCAAAGTGAAAAAGCTGCCAGAGCTGGGAGTGGTGGCATTTGGGAGGCAGAGGCAGGCGGATCTTTGTGAGTTTGAGGCCAGCCTGGTCTACATAGTGAGTTTCAGGACAGCTGGGGCTACAAGGAGACCCTGTCTCAAAAAGACAAAAAAAAAAAAAAAAAAAAAAAAAAAAAAAAATCCTGCCAGCAACAATGTGGCCAAGCAATTTCAAGGCTCAAAATTCAAACAACCTTTTAACTCATTAATCTCCAACTGCTAAAGACAAACAGCAAAATTAACATGATTGTAAACTAAGCACTTGTGTCCTGTGGCTACCGTTTGGGCCTGCTGAGAAAGGTTGAGTTGATCAAAGCAAGTGAGTCTGCCTACAACTGTAGGACCATGGCTGCTCCAGGCAGCACACAGCCCCCATTGGTTACCAAGCCTGTTTCAGGAACAGGTGAATCTCATAATTAATACTGGCTTCCATTTGGAGGGAAACAAGAACTCTACTTCCCTATCCCCCAAGTTTATGTGTTAATCCCCTGAGTTCTGAGGAAAAGTTTTTAAACTGATGTAAAGACTTTTTCTGTCCTAAACATGTGGAGGAGAGCCAAGAGTTGGGAGAGGACGAAATCAAGACGCCTCTCAGAAAAGCTGTAGATAGCTAGCTACCTTGCTTAATTTGATGCATCTCACATCTCAGCACACAGAGCCAAAGGCACTTCCAGAGAAGCTAGGTTTTGTTCCGTTGGTCTTTTAAACAGTCCCACATAGGCTTCTCTCAAACACTATGTAAATGAGGATTGACATTGAACTTCTGATCTTCCTGCCTCTACCTCCCAAGTGCTGGAATTATAGGCATGCCACCACTGTGCCTAATCCTAACAATTTTTTTTAATTAAAGAAATTACGCTGAGACCCCTGAATCTTTGCCTCACAACCATGAAAATCCAGAGCTTTGAAACTGGAAATGTTCTCAAAAGCAAACTTCTTAAAACAATGAATTCCTGAGGATGGCCAGATGACTAAGGGGATAAAAGTGTTACTGACAAGCCTGATGACCTGTATGTCAAGTGACTCACCATCGCCCCTGGGTAGCTAATGTCCTCTCCTGGCCTCTGTAAGCACCTGAACTCAGGTACACATACCCCCACACGGACACATACACATAATTGAAAATGAAAATAAAATTTAGAAACCAACAGGCTCTTGAAGTGTTCAAATTATGTCCCTGGCTTTGCAATATATTTCTAGGTACAGGAAAATAAATAGACATCTGGATCACTCCCTCTTCTTCACCAAATTGGTTTGGTTTTTTTTTGTTTTTTGTTTTTTTTTTTTAGTCTTTTTGAGACAGGGTCTCCCTGTAGCCCCAGCTGTCCTGGAATTCACTATGTAGACCAGGCTGGCCTTGAACTCATAGGGATCCACCTGCCCTGCGCCCCCGAGTGCTGGGATTAAAGGCATGCGCCACCATGCCCGGCTAAATAAACTCTCATAACACCTCAAACAATGTAAATGCTATAAATGTCATTACGGAAATGAATGACAAGGGAAAAAGTCTGTACGTGTTCAGTATGTACAGTTTTATTTTGAATATTTTAGATCTGAAGTTGGTTGAACCTGCAGATATGGAGTCTGGGGATATGGAAAATTGAATACAACTCTACCAGCAACAGATATTTCACATTAGAAGCACAGGGATTTATGCTAAAATTCAGAGCTGAACCAACTGGGTAGCAAAACAAAACTAAGCCATGGAAGGCAAGCACTATTTTCTCTTTGAGGAGACACTGAATTATGGGGATAAGCAGATGTGAGAAGGTGTCCCCCAACATTCATAAGGCACAGCGACCAAATGTAGTAGAATGTAGGATATAGTAGGTTAAAAGGGAGAAGGGGTCTAGGAGGCTTTTTAGAAATTGCAAGGCTTTGATGCCCTTTTCTGACCCCTTTAGGGGTGGTTGAGTTTTCAACAAGGCAGAAATTGGCTAATCAAGCATAAGACCTGATGGAGTAGAACCCTGTCCCTGGAGATCCCACTCACATTTCAGCTTCAGCAGTGACCCCCTCTCTCATTCCAATCATGCCTATCCACAATTTTATAACAACACGGTACCTCATTTCTGAAGTATTTCTGTTATTTTGACCAACTTGTTTTCTTTATTTCTTCTGGATCTGATGTCCTACTATCAAAAATGTGATTAGATCCAACCAGTGTCTGGCAGAATCCCAACTCAATGCTTATTTTGTTCAAAATCAAATGAGCAAGAGTTAACATGAATCCACTGAGAGCAAACAAAATTCAGCCCACATTTGCCTTTTGTTACTCAGTGAATAAAGAGTCCTTTATGGAAGGAGGGCTGGAGCAATGTGGTTAAGAGCACTGACTGCTCTTGTAGAGGATCTGATGCCATCTTCTGACCTCCACAGGCATCGCATGACACGGGTGCACCAGCATATATTCAAGCAAAACACTCATACACATAAAATAAAAATAAATTAAATAAGAGTCCTTTATGGTTGCCAGTTGCACAGCAGGATTTGAAATAAATCCCATGGTCATTCAGCTTGGATTGACTAACAGAGGAGATACATAAGCCAAGGGTCAGCAAGAGAAGCTAAAAGAACAAAATGCTAAAGCAAAATGCTGTATGTTTCCTGGAGAGGGATCGGTACTGCCTGAGAAGATACCAAGAAAACTGTGAGAAGACAGCCTTAGCACAAAGTGGACAAATATTTAGACTCAGCGTAGGTGCTCTATTAGTTACCTGTCCTGTTGCTGTGATTAAAATACCCTGACAAAAGCAACTTAAAGGTCTGAGGATGTGGCTCAGTTGGCACAAGGTCCTGGGCTTTATCTTCTGCACCACATTAAGTATGGTGGTACAACCCTGTAATCCTAATACTTGGGAGACAGAGACAGGAGGGTAAGGGGTTTGAGGCCAGCCTGGGCTAAATTAGATTTCTTCTCAAGAAAAAAAAATAATAAACTACAAAAGAACTTAAGGAAGGCTTTGTTTCACCTCAAAGTTTCAGGGTACAGTCCATCATGGCAGGAAAGTCTGAGTGGCAGGAGCATGAGGGATCTGGCTCCATTGCTACGCTGCATCTGGAGTCAGATCACTGCTTATAACCATTGGCTCGTATCACTTTCTCTCTCTCTCTCTCTCTCTCTCTCTCTCTCTCTCTCTCTCTCTCTCTCTCTCTCGGTCTTTTTGAGACAGGGTCTCCCTGTAGCCCATGCTGGCCTGAAGTCACTATGTAGACCAGGCTGGCCCCATTCTCACAGAGATCTGCCTGCCTCTGCCTCCCAAGTGCTGGGATTAAAGGCGTGTGCCAGCTACTTTCTCATTTTAATGCAGTCCAGGGCCCAAACCCAGGGAATGGTGGGGTCCACTTTCAGGGTGGGTCTTCCCATCTCAGTTAACTTAATCTAGAGAATCCCTCACAGGCATGCTCAGAGACTTGGCTCCTAGGTGATTCTAGATTCTGTCAATTGACAATATTAACCATCACAGATGTCAACTGTTAGAAGGACTGGGTGGAAAAGCCAGGTCCCCAGCACCTGGGGATCTTCAGGAAGTTCAACCTCTTCTGCTAGGAAAACAAAAAGCTGTCCTGTGGGAAAACTAAACTTGGAATACTGCCCCTCCTGCTGAGAGAAAAGGAGAGATTAGTCCTGACACAATATACAGGCAACCCCAACATTGGCCCCAAAGTCACTTTTACATATTTCTCCATGTGGTACTTTCTTTTCTATTCACTCTTTTAAAAATGCTACTCCCAATACACTATCATGACATGCTAATAACTGCTGCAACAGTACCGTGTTGCCGACTGCCAGAAAAAGACAGTCTGTCAGAAAAAGACAATTCACTAAGTTAATGAAAGTTGTCCGGAGATGAAAAATCTTCCAGTGAGCAACTGTATAGACACATGAGGATACTAAGTCATCGAGGAAGAAGGCAAAACAGAGACAGCCAAACAGGTAGAGAGAAAAGGAAAGAAATGATGAGATGAAGAAAGACATAAGAGGAAGTAGGTTGAATTAAATTCATCCACCAAATATTTATTGAGCACCTATGCTAAGTTCTAAGGATGAACTAGCATTCAAGACTGCTCTACAGGCAAGCAAACATAACAGATGTCAATGTGTTCAAGTAGTAATTTACAAGGACTTTTCCTTGGTCACTTGCATTAACTTTTTAAGAAATTTTTAAAGAGACAAAGCTATGCAATCCAGGCTGGCCTTGATCTCTCCGTGCTCTTACCTTAGCTTCCAGAGTGCTAGGATGACAAGCATGTACCTCCATACCTAGACCTAGCTTGTACTCACATTTTAACACTCTCCCAAATTGCAAGCCAATTTACCTGAATAAATTCTTTGAGACAAAGAGTTGGGTGGTGACTTACATCTGTAATCCCAGCACTCAAGAGGCTAAGGGAGAAGATAGTTATGAGTTTAAGGCCAACCTGGGATAGCTAGTAAGTTCCAGACCAGGCCAGTGACAGAGAGAGCGAGAGCAAGTCAGCAAGAGAGAGAGAGAGAGAGAGAGAGAGAGAGAGAGAGAGAGAGAGGATTTTAAAGTATAAAAAGCAAACATATCTAATCTTTAATACTTGGGGAAAAAGTAGAGAAAGACTGTTGAGGAAAAAAAATAAGCTTCAAAAATAAGAATCCAACATCAAGTAACAAGAAAACAATGTCCTTCAAGCACTGAAGGAAATAGTCTCATTTAGTCAAAGGGCATTTTCAAATACACCACAACTAAGAATAAGCTGAAAAAGCTCTTTCTGCAACAGGAAATGATCAAAAGAATGCAAGCATCAAGAAGCTGTAGCTCAAAAAGACTGGCAGCCAGTGCTGAAAACTGTTCATTTGTAGGGGTGAATCTGGATAACGGCTGTAAACACAGTTATGTCAATACAAAAAGTGCTAACAGACATGAATAGGCAATCTGCAGAACAGGAAATATAAATGAATGCTAAAATACGAAAGATGCTAGCTTTCACCACAGGTTAGGGACACCAACTTCAAACCACAAAGACATTCTTTCCAACCTATCAGATTGCTTTTAAAATGTAGTTTAAAATGTTAACAGAGAAAACTGCTTTACAGAGGCACTCACAGCCAAATTGGGGACAATTTTAGCATCAAAAGAAAAATGACTGTGAAACATAATAACTCTATACAAATCTACAAGGCTAAAAGATGCCACAAATTAACAAGTAGAAGGAACACAACATGGAAGCAAATAAATAAAAACCTCATTATAAATATTCTGCAAAGAATTGTTTTTCCTTTGCATCAGACCCACTTTGCAGGGCTATCTAATAGCCCCAGTTGATGAAGGTTAGTCCTTCTTTCCAGAAGAGGCCAGCCATCAGTGGAGACAGAACTGGAAAAACAAAACAAAACAAACAAACCAAAAAAAACCCCACAAATTGAAACTCCTAGGGAAATAATTAATCAAGCCAAGAGTTATCAACGATGTTGAAACACTTAAAAGGTGTTAAAGCTGGATATTCACCTGGTACCAAAGTTATCACGCTTGTAGAGCACTGGCTAGTATCCCCCATGGTTATCGCCATATAGACCCAGTGATCGATCTTAATATCATTAACAATAGGATAACGAAGTGTCATTAAGTACCTCTAGTGTTTAGCTGAATATAATGAAGACTTTAGACCCAACTCCAATAATAGGAGACAAGGAAGTTATTGCTAGATAACACAAGGAAGCAATTAGAAAAGTCCAAAAACTGGGACATTTTAGAAAACAACTAGCCTATACTCTCCAAGTCAAGGTCATATGCAAAAGAAATAAGTGAACATCGGCTCTAGATTTAAATGTACTTGATGGGAGAGGCTATGTACGCATAGGAGCAAGGAGCATTATAGGAAATCATTGTGCCTCTCTCTAAGGTTTTTTGTACAACTCAAATTGTTCTTTAAGTGGCTAGAGAGATGGCTCAGCTGTTAACAGCATTGGATGCTTGGGTTCAGTTCCCAGCACCCACATGGCAGCTAACAACCATCTGTAACTCCAGTTCCAGGGGACCTGACATCCTCTTCTGGCTTCTGTGGGCATTGTATGACACAGGTGCACTTATATACATGCAGACAAAACGTATATACAGATAAAATTATAAAAATTAATTAATTAGGGCTAGAGAAAAGGCTCAGCAGTTAAGAGCATTGACTGCTCTTGTAGAGGACCCAGGTTTGATTCCCAGCACCCACATGGTGGCTAGCAACCATTTGAAACTCCAGTTCTAGGGGATCCAACACCCTCTTCTGACCTCTGTGGGCACTGCAGGTCACAGGTGTACCTACCTACGTGCAGGCATTACACTCATACACATAAAATAAAATAATAAAAATTTTAAATTAATTAAAATTTAATTGTTCATTTTATGAAGTCTTAAAAAATATACTTCAAAGGACCAGGGGACGTAGCTCAGTGGTAGAAAGCTATCCTAACATGAAGTTTCTGAGTTTAATCCAAAGAACCAGATGAAAAACAAATCCCACTTCAAATATCCAACAAACAAATGCAATCAAAGTTCTTGATTGGATTCTACTATGAACAAATGTAGTAAAAGACATTTGGGGGCCAACTGAGAAAACCTGAGTGTAGTAATATGGTGGTGTAGCAAAGTGTTATTAGATATGCATATCAAAATATTTAAGAGTGAAATATACCTGTACTTCCCTAAAAGATTTCAACAAAAACTGGGCAACAAATGTCAAAACACTAAAAAAAGTTAAGTGTAGGTGATAAGTATATGGTATGTATTAGACAATTTTATACACATTTTATGTGCATTTGTAATATTTATGATAAATATTAAGGACTAGTGACAAAGATCAGTGATAGAGTGCTTGTCTGGCGAACATGAGGCCCCAGGTTCCATTCCCAGTACCACCAAAATAGATATAACGAATATTAAAAATTGACAAATGCCTGTAATCCTAGCACTTAGGATACAGAAGCAGGAAAATATCAAGTGTAAGGCCAGCCAGGGTACATGGTGAGACCCTGTCTCAAAATATACAGTGCCAGTGAGATGGCTCTGCAGATAAAGACACTTGCCATCAAGCCTGGTCACCTGAGTTTAATCCCTGGGACCCACATAGTGGAAGGAAAGAGTTGATTCTCATAGAATGTCCTGTGAACTACACACACACACACACACACACACACACACACACACACACACAATGTTAAAATAAATAATTTTAAAGCCACATGCCCCAAACCCCAGTGCTGAGGAGACTGGAAGATCCCCAAAGCTTGCTGACTAGCCAGTCTAGCCAAATCAACCAGCTCTAGGTTTTTCAGTAAAAGATCCTGTCTCAAAAAATAAGGTAGAAAGTGACTGAGGAAGATACTCAGTGTCAACCTATGGCCTCCATAAGCACGTACACTCACACATAAAGAGAAATAAAAGAATCATCAATGACTAGTGACATAAATACCATGGATCTATGCACAAGGATGTTTGTAATAGAGTATATTATAAACTAATTCAAAATATTTGGGAAATGACTAAATAAATGACATATTTGACATATTACAGAGAATATCATGTTACTATTAAAAAGAACAAAGTAAGGGGACTAGAGAGATGGCTCAGTGGTTAAGAGCACTGGCTGCTCTTGCAGAGAACCTGGGTTCAAGCCCCAGTACCCACATGGCAGCTACCAACTGTCTGTAACTCCAGTTCCAGGGGATCTGACACCCTCTTTTGACCTCCGCAGGCATTGCCCAACACGGATGTAATTACATACGTGCAGGCAAAACACTCATATACATTAAAAAAAAAAAAACAAAAAAACAAAGCAGAAATTTATTATATTACTTTGCTAGAGCTGCCATAATAAAATATGGCTTTGTTAATTTTTCTATGTGTGTGTGGTGTATTTGAGAATACATGTTTACTTGTGTGTGCAGGTATGCATATACATTCAGGACAGAGGTCAATGCTGGGTGTCTTCTATCACTCTCCATCTCGCTTTTAGAAATATGGTCTCCCACTGGCAGCTAGATTTGCTGGCCAGCAAACTCCAGGAATGCACCTGTTGATGCCTCTCCAGTGCTGAAATTACTGGTGTGTTGCCACATCTGGTTTTTTACGTGCACTGCAAGCATTCTACCAACTAAGCTATCTACCCAGCCCACAAAGTATGACTTGGATGGCTTAAACAACAAACATTTCCTCACAATTTTGGAGGCTAGATGTCCAAGATTAGGTGTCATAAAGTTTGGTCTCTTCTAAGGCCTCTGTCCTTGGATCATATTATCTCTTCTCAGTGCCTTTCTACCAAGTTGTGTCTAAAATTCTTCCTATATCAATCATACACAGAACCAATGGCTTCATGTTAAATTGATTACCTCTTGAAAGACCCAATCTCTAAATACAGTTATATTATGAGGTATTGTGGGTTAGGATTTAGTATATAAAATTTGAAGGGACACAATTCAGTCCATAATATTTACTGTGCAAGGATGCATATAATTTTGAATTAAAAAAATAGGACACCTTTATCAAATCTCTGTCACCGAAGGCTCATTGCAGAAGGGGAGGAGGGGGATTGTAAAAGCCAGAGGTGGTAGATGACCACAAGGAAACAAGTCTTCCAGACAGCTGGGTAGTTACCCATATGAACTCACAGCAATGGTGACAGCATGCACAAGACCCACATAAGCTCAAGCATCCCTCAGCTCAAATCCCAGCCTAGAAGTGGGGAAATAGGGAAGCAGCCCCAACCCTAGCTGAGGAACTATATTGGCAACCGAGCTGCTGGGAGGGGTAAAATCAGTCTTCTTTAAGGGTGTAATGTGACACTGGGTAGGTCAACCAGGCTTCAGTGGATGGACCCACACTGAAGAGCATTTGGGGATACAAATTTAACCTGATAGGCCTCAATTTAGATAACATAGTACATGAAATCAGCGGGGGGCATTAAGGAAGGGTGCAGATGGGGGAAGGGTCTAAATATGATCAAAATATATTGTATGAAATTTGCAAAAAGTCAATAAATTTTTTAAAATTTTTCTTTGTTTGGGGGGACACAATTCAGCCCATAATATTTGCTAACATGAAAAGATGCACATAATTTTGAGTTTTTTAAAAAAACAAAGTACAGCTGGGCATGGTGGCACACGCCTTTAATTCCAGCACTTGGGAGGCAGAGGCAGGCAGATCTCTGTGAGTTTGAGGCCAGCCTGGTCTACATAGTGAGTTCCAGATCAGCTGGGAGACCCTGTCTCAAAAAAACTGAAAAAAAAAAGAAAGTACAGAACATGTTTGATATGATTCCATATTTTTTAATGTAATACAACTAATACAATAATAAAGTCTCTGGCATATATTTATATATCATTTGGGGTAGTGGAAGAATAGATACATAGTTGTTAATAATGGTTCCCTTGGAAAATAAAACTGGAATGAAGAACCAAAGGGAGAGATACAGGTCTATTCTTTCTTTATGAACACAGGTTACTTTTGTTTGAGGAATTTGTTGTTGTTGTTGTTGTTTGTTTACTTGTTTTTGAAACAGAGTTTCAAGTAGCCCTGGCTGGCCTCAAACACACTTTGCATCCAAAAGTGGCCTTGAATGGGTGCTCCTCCTGCCTCCACCTCACAAGTGCTGGGATTGTACGTGTGCACCACCACCTGCTAACAAGGGCTACTTTTGCAATTTGAAAAATTTTAGCTGAATAGACATAGCTATAATACATACTTCAAAAAGAAACAACAAAAAAAGAGTCTTTCAAAATAAGAGTTAGATACTGGGCGTGGTGGTGCATACCTTTCGGAGGCAGAGGCAGGTGGATCTCTGTGAGTTCAAGGCCAGCCTGGTCTACATAGTGAGTTCCAGGACAGCTGAGGTTACAGGGAGACCCTGTCTCCAAGACCAAAAAAAAAAAAAAAAGAGTTAGAGAAAAGAAAATGTTCTTTTTGAAATGAGAGTTGTCAACTGACATTCAATCCCAGGTATATTAACAAAGAAAATAGAAAAACAAAACAGTGCCAAACTAGAAGTTACATAATGGAAAATAAAAAGTATAACTCTGACATTTGATTTTCAGGTATGGATGTGTGTAAGTGCACCAGTGTCACATAATGCCCACGGAAGACAGAAAGTGTTGGATTAAACAGGGCCCCATTCATATTTTAATGATCTGAGTATATGTTTCCATCCACTAGACAGTAAACTCTTGGGTAGGAATTGTTTCCGTAGTGTCTGACATATAATTCTGCAACAGAAGTGTATAACTCATATCTGATGGTTTTCTCCACCAAACTCTGAACTTGATGAAGCTGAACAATACATTTGGTTTTGTTGCTACTGTTGTTTTTGAGATAGGGGCTCCCTGCAGCCCCACCTGACCTGGGACTCACTGGCTCTGCTTGGCCTTAGTCTCACAGAGATCCCCCTGCCTCTGCCTACCGAATTCTGGGATTAAAGGCACAGGCCATTACACCTGGCAAGAAATGTATCAGAAAGAACTTAAAGCATAACACAGAGACTGACATAGGTCAGATTTTCAATAAATATTTTGGATGGTTATGTTACTAACCATCAGTAAGTAACCTCTACTGGACCTGCTCATCTTCCAAGAACAAACAGCTTCTTGGGGGCGTGGTGGCACATGCTTTTAATCCTGGCACAAGCCTTTAATCCCAGCATTTGGGAGGCAGAAGTGGGCAGAGTTCTGTGAGTTGTCAGCCGAGTCTGCATAGAGCTTTCCAGGCCATCTAGGGTTGCATAGTAAGACCCGGTCTGTCTAAAACAAACAAAAAAACAAAAACAAAACAAGAAAAGATGTAGTATTTGAAATTACTTTTACCCTTTAAATTTTTTTTTTTTTTTTTTTTTTTTTTTTTTTAAAAAAAAAAAAAAAAAAAAAAAAAAAAAGAGGACGATAAATCTTTCACTGTGATATATCAAAATAGCCCTTGAACTCACAGAGATCTGCCTGCCTGTGCCTCCCGAGTGCTGGGATTAAAGGCGTGCGCCACCACGCCCGGCACCCTTTAACATTTTTTAATTGGTCACTTTCCCTCTCATTTTCGTTCTCATCATCACACAGAATATGATTTTCACTATTTGAAAATGTGAGTTTTTTTGTGTCTTTTGTTTACCCTATGGCAAACGGGTAGCAACTGTATCCAGCCTCTCAGGTAAATGCCACAATGTCATAAATCGGGAGCATAGGGGTGGTGCTTGGAGGGAGAAGTGAACAGTTAGACCCTAATTTATAAGCTCTCTTTCCTGGTATGATTGTGTTAAAGTCGCACGTTCTTGGGTGTGAACCACTGGTAAGAAAAATCTCAGTGTTGCTTTCGTCTATAACTAAAAATGTGGGGCTCACTGAAGAGTTAAAACAGTGTTAGGAAAAGCTGTGACCTTCTCTTTATTCTTTCACTGCGGAAACAAGGGAAACATTTCCAATTACCTTCGCAGGGGCTGGATTAACAGTTCTACCTAAAGAACCCTGGACTCTACAGAGCAGGGTCGGCCGCGCACCCGCGGAGGGCGTGGCCCCGAGCCGAGCTGGGGGCGTGGCCGAGGGCGGGTCCTGGGCTCGAGGGGCGGGGCCGCAGAGGGCGAGGGGCAGCCTGGGAAGCGGCGCCATATTGGAGGCGGCCGGGCTGTATTGTCATAAATAGAGCCGGGTTTGTGGTGTTGCCACTGCTGGGTTGAATGCCTCGGCCGTGGTGAGTTGGGAAGCGCGCGAGCCAGCGAGCTAGAAGCGAGCGGAGCGAGGTGGAGCGGAGAAGGAGGACAGGCTAGAACCGGACTCCAGAGCGCAAGACACCCGCCGTATAGAGACACGCAGGAAGCGATGAAAGAGATGTCTGCGTAAGTGGGGGCGGCGGTTGCGGGCGAGGTGGAGAGGTGCGCTGAGGTGGGCGGCCGGCCCCGGGGGCCACCCTGTCCTCCGCAGGGGCGCTCCCCTACCCCGCGACTCACCTGGCCGACCTGCTTGCCTTCGGGTCCTCGGGAGTCCCCGTCAGCCCTCGGCCGGCTTCCGAGGACGCCCGCAGTCCGGGACGCGGCCAGGCGCGTGTGGCGGACGGGGAACGGCGGTCACCGCCTGCCCCTAGCCCTGGGAGCCGGGCCGCTACGGTCTGCATTGGCGCAAACACTAGATACCATCCCCCTGCGTCCCCCTCCTCCCAGCCCGAGTGGCTGTCCTCAGGTCTTCCGGAGGGAAGAGCCCAGCCCGGGCGAGGGGGTGCGCCCCCCTCCCCGCGCCTTCCCACCGTATCCCGGCATCTCTATCTACCTTCTGCTCACACTTTGTTAAGTCAGAAGCAGTTCCTGTACTTGCCAGGAATTTATTATGGCTGGCTCCTTAGGTTGCAGTTAATTGGGAAATAAAGCAATCCTACAGAAAATGCAGAGAATTAGCAGAAACTCTGGTTTGCGTAGCCACCACCCATTTCTCCCAAAGAATAAGGTGCTGTGCTCTACCTTATCGCTTTATTTAAAAGAAGTCAGGCATTCCAGTACATCTGAAGGACTCACCTGCACTTTCGCTGGTCCGATTCTCACCATTCTTCAGAGGTCCCATAAAACTGAATGTGTTGTCTTTGGTCGCTGCATTTGTTAATGCTACTCCTATGCCTCTGGCCATGACTCTATTGTGCTTGTTTTAAACTAGGTATAGTTGATATCACGATTGCCACTATGCAGCCTGCTTCTTTATAACATAACTCTGACCTTTCTCCATGTTAACATTTGCATTCCTAATTGTTATTAACTAATGTATTGCGTTGTATATAAATACACCCCAATTTAGCCCCTTTAGCGACTATTTAGGTTTTTTAGAAGTTTTACACTGTGAAGGTGTATATTCTTTCACATATCTTCTTGTACACCTGTAGTAAAATTTCTCAAAGGTTTTTACCTGTAAGTGAAATCGATGGGTTAAAGGGTATGTGGCCTCCCTCCCCCATAAGAGAGGTTCAAAACCCTAAATTTGGAGTTTGGACCCCAGGAGAGACCTAGATGGCCACCATTTTGAGAATACAAATAAGAAAGTGAGGGCCAGGCGTTGGTGGCACATGCCTTTAATCCCAGCACTTGAGGGGCAACTGCAGGTGGATCTCTGTGAGTTCAAGGCCAGCCTGGTCATTATAGTGAGTTCCAGGCCAGCTGAGGCTACAGGGAGACACTGTCTCAAAAGACCAAAAAGTTCTTAAAAAAAGAAAAAAAATGAGGACTGGAATCCCACCTTTAGAGCTGAAGTAGTTTTGTGGAGGGGAGAGTGGAGAGGTGGGAAGAGGTGTCTCGTTAAACCTTAGGTTATATATGTAAAATAGCATTTATTATTTTTTATTATTTATTAGATAATTTGATGTTTTCTTTATTATATAAAATGGCATTTATTTTTTTACCTACCTCTCAGAGTTTTTGAAATTAATTATATGAAAATCCATCTGTGTTCATTGTATATAACCAGCACCCTTAGCTCTCTTAGATGTAAAAAGCCAAATCTTTAAGAACTACAATTTGAACTAACTGAAGTTTTACTAGATCGACAGCAAGATAAAAAAGGTAGAGAAAGTTGACATTGACCCCCTATTTTTCATTGAGTCATTTGGAAGGTATATAGACTACTTGTTTATTGAGACCAGGTTTCATATAGCCCAGACTAGCCATGAACTTGCTGATTCTCTTGCCTCTACACCTCTGGAGTGCTGGGACTAGGTGTTTGGTGTACTACCAAGCCTAGCCAGGCTATTCTTCATCTAATCAAATCTGTAGCTAAAAAACATGCCTTACAGCCTGGCATGATGGCGCACGCCTTTAATCCCAGCACTTGGGAGGCAGAGGCAGGCGGAGTTCAAGCCCAGCCTGGTCTGCATAGTGAGTTCCAGGACAGCTGGAGCTACAGGGAGACCCTGTCTCAAAAAGACCAAAACAAAAAAAAAAAAAAAAAAAAAAAAAAAAAACATGCCTTACTTGTAGACTTAGTAATGATAAGCCAATGTCATTTTTGTAGTTTGGTTTGGATGCTGAGGTTGGACTCAGGGCTTAACACATGCTAAGCAAATCCTCTACCACTTGTGAGGCAGAGGCAGAGGCAGGCAGATCTGTGAGTTCAAGGCCAGTCTGGTCTACATAGTGAGTTCTAGGCCAGCTGGGGCTACAGGGAGACCTTGTCTCAAAAAGACCAAAAAAAGTTAAATGCCACAAAAACAGAATAGCAGTTATTTTTTCATTGTAACTGGTTAAAACACTGGCTTGGGGCTAGAGCTCAGTGGTAGAGGGCAGTGTTTAAATTTTTTGATTGACACATAGTAGTTGTACATATTTGTGTAATGATCAATTTAGGGCAGTTGGTATGTCCATTACATTTTTTGTTTATCTTTACTATTTTGAAAAATCCAATTATTATCAATCAGTTACTTTACTGCTGTATAGGACATTAGAAATCAGTCTTCATCCAGTTGCACTGCCATACCTATAATTTTTTCTGGCAAGATGGGGATCTTGCTTTGTAGCCTTGGCTGATCTTGATCTCCCATCTCCTACCTCAGCTTTGCCTGGTCCATTCATTTACCTCCCTCTCTCCAGCAGCTCTTATTTTTTAGTTTTTAAACATTTATTGCCAGGTGTGGTGACACACGCCTCTAATCCTAGCACTCTGGAGGTAGAGGCAAGTAGATCTCTGTGAGTTCAAGGCTAGCCTGGTCTGCATAATGAGTTCCAGGCCAGCTGGGGCTATAGGGAGACCCTGTCTTTAAAAGACCAAAAAAATTTTCTTTATTTCTGTGTGTATGAATGTTTTGCCTACCTATGTGTAAGTACATGCTTCTAGAGTTCAGAAGAGGACATTGATTTCCTGGAACTGGAGTTTCGGTTTTTTGTTGTTAGCTGCTGCCATGTGGGTGCTAGAAGCAAACGGGATCTTCTGTAAGGGCAACTGGTGCTCTTAACTGCTGAGCTCTCTCCTCTCCAGCTCCATTATTTATTTTTATTCTATGGTATGAGTGTATTGCCTACATGTAGGTAGGTGCTCCTGTCATGTGCAGTGCCCTCAGAGGTCAGAAGAAGGTGTCAGATCCCCTGGAACTGGAGTTAGGACAGTTGTTAGCTGCCATATGGGTGCTGGGAATTGAACCTAGGTTCTCTACCAAGAGCAGTCAGTGCTCTTAACTGCCGAGCCAACTTTCAGCCCCCTGTTATTTTTTTTTTTTTAAGGCTTAGTCAAGTTAAAAGGCTGCCTTTCGTTTTGAGATTACATGTTGTTGGTATGAATTGTTTTTAAAAATATGATAAAGATAAATTGCTGTTAGAGTATATATATATATATTGAGAGAGAGAGAGAGAGAGAGAGAGAGAGAGAAACAAAATAACCTGTTACACTTTTTGTCAAAAAATTTATTTTGGAATTATTGTATAAAGTCTCAAATTCTGTTGTACTTTATTCAAGATTGAAATTTTTTACTGGCTAAGGTAAGGTGGTTTTTAGTGTAAAGAATTTGGTAATTATTCAGTGTGAAAATAATATGAGTCCCAGTTTAAAATGAAGAGAATAATTAAGTCCTGTCACAAAATAACAGGACTATAAACTCCTGAGTCAAATAAAAGGTATTTGTTAATGTAGATTTTCCAAGGACTAACCTAGCTGTGATTTCTTTTTATTTATTTATTTTTTGGTCTTTTTGAGACAGAGTCTCCCTGTAGCCCCAGCTGACCTGGAACCCGCTATGTAGACCAGGCTGGCCTCACAGAAATCTGCCTGCCTCTGCCTCCTGAGTGCTGGGATTAAAGGCGCGTGCCACCATGCCCAGCGTGATTTCTTTTTAAAAGGCGGAGTATGTCTCAAGGACCTTCTAGTGGGATGTTTTGTTTCTTGTTTCCTTCCTTGGAGGTGAAACCATTGTTTTTACCAAGAGCATCTCTCAAGTGTTGACTGCTTTTCAAAAAGATTCCATAATATAGATGGTACTTGACTCAGGCTGTAGGATCCACTGGAGGTAGCCCTCCCATAGATCCCATTCAGGCTCTTTGTATTTGAACTGAGTATTGTTGATATAGTTGTCCTGATGCCAACACATACTGCTTTGGGTATGAAAAGACATTCTAACCAAGAAAGCTAGAGGCTGAATGACCCTTCATAAACTAAACATAAATACAAAATACCTAATTTTCCTTTAAAAAAGTGCTCAACAAACTTTTAAGGTAGTTTAATTAACATGAGTAGATTAAGAGGTTCATTGTGTCAGTATGATGTTTTAAATTTTCTCCATTTCTTAATTTTTCTTGAACAGAAACACTATGCTGGACAGCCAGCGGCAACAAAAGCATTATGGAATTACCTCTCCAATCAGTTTGGCTTGTCCTAAAGAAATTGATCATATTTATACACAGAAATTAATTGATGCCATGAAGCCATTTGGAGTATTTGAAGATGAGGAAGAATTGAACCACAGGTATGTCATTGAAAACTATAAAATACTTATATTTTGATCATGAATTCAACGAATGTTGAATGCTTTCTGTGTCCCTCCCTAGGTATATAGAAATACCAAAAAAGAAAAAAATAGGGACTAGAGGAGACTAACAATCAGTCAAATAAATAAATACAATGTTAGATAAGTGCTGCTGAGAAAGTAAATTTCAAGGTAGATGTCTTCAGAAAAGAGTCCATTGAAAAGTGATATTTGCCAGGTGTGGTGGCGCACGCCTTTAATACCAGCACTTTGGAAGCAGAGGCAGGCGGATCTCTGTGGGTTCAAGGCCAACCTGGTCTACATAGTGAGTTCCAAGACAGCTGGGGCTACAGGGAGACCCTGTCTCAAAAACAAAAGACCAAAAAAAAAAAAAAAAAGGAAAAGTGACATTTAAAGGAAAACTTTAAAGGTTAGGGAAAGAGCCAGGAGTTGGAGGCAGTGTTCTGGGCAGAAAGCCCAAGGTGTGTAGTTTATATGTTTGAGGAGTGTATAACAAAAAATCTTGGGTATCTGAAGCAGAGCGAGTAACTGGGAGAAATTAGGTCTTAGGTAAGAAGGACCTTCAAAGACAAGGACACTGTGAAAGTGTTGGAAATGGAAAGTTATTGGAATTTTGAGTAGAACATTAGCATGATCTGAGTTTTAACATAGTCTGTCTGCTGTACTGGCAATAGTCTAAAGAGGCCTAAAAGAGCAAAAGCAGGGTGACTCTAGTTGTAGTAACCCAACTTGAAAATAATGACACCTGGTACCTGGAGGATGACAGTGGAAATGACAAGTAGTATCATCAAGGTGCATTGTAAAGGTTGCAGTGAGGCATGGGAGAAACAGTTCTCAGTAATGACAGCAAGATTTTCAGTTCCAGCATCTCGGTGGATGGGGTTCCATCTTCTGGGGCAGACTGAGAAGTAATTTGGAAGGATCAGGAGTGAGTTTTCCATGCTATTTATGGGATGCCGAAACACAACTCTTAATTTTATTTAATGTGAATGCTTATGCCATTGATTTCAGGTTTAGTAATACCAAACTGCTTTAGTTAAGTAATATTTCATGAAAATTGGCTGATAATTAATTTACCCAATTTAATTATACAAAAACCCATGACTGTTAGTGAGAGAGTGCCGGCCCTACTACCACGTTGAATTGATGTGATTCTGTGTAGTAAGGCAAAGAAAACTGACAGTTTAGTTCTCCTTTGTATCCCCGTTGAAGGTAACTTTACTATTCACACTAGATTTTTTAATTTTTGAAATAACTCAGAAACCAAAATGCTATCATCACACTTATCCTGTCTTTGGCCCTCTTCCATCTCTGAGATGTGCTGTGTATGAAGAGCATGCACACATGATAGATACGTGCGTTTAACCTAGCATCAACACAAGGCTCTGCCTGTGTTTATTTCTTTAATAATGTTTAGGTTTTGGAGTGGTGTTTTTTTTTTTTTTTCCTATTTTAAAGTTTAAATCTAAAGTTGTCATTTTACTTTTTATTATAGGCTGGTTGTTCTTGGCAAATTAAACAATTTAGTAAAAGAATGGATTTCTGATGTCAGTGAGAGTAAGGTAAGACTCTAAACTGCATGAAATTCTTTGTTTCATTATATTTTGGCCATTCATCCTAGCAATAATGTACAAGGGTCAAATTATGTGACATGCTTTAAAATTTACTCTGCAAGTGTGTTGAACAGTAACATTTTATATAACGTATGGATGTTTACTTTTGTCTCTTTGAAAGGATGGTTTTTGCCTTGTTTGCAAAAGGGCAGCTTTTATCTGTTGTGATTATCTTTTTTTTTTGCAGAATAGTACTATTTGCAAGTTTGTAGCAAATGAAACATAGATTCAGTCCATTGGGTTTGATTTTCACCTTACCTGTACCAGAATCTTCTCATAAGTATTTTATTTTGAGTGGATTTAGTAATTTTGCAGCTCTCCATTTGGATTTTGCAATAAATAAACCACTAGGTTCCATATTGAGCAACAAATACAAAAACTAGGCTCTCTGATATACTTGGGAATAAATTGGTCTAGGCAATTGAATTTCTAAGTAAATGAGGTTTTACCCCAGAGATAACCAGTTATAGCTGCAAGTCTGTGCAGATGGCATGTTTGACCCACATGTAGTAGGCCAGAATTTTCAATTTCAGGCCTTACTTAGAAAGCCAGACCCTAGACTTTTTTAATTTTACTTATTTTATGTGTATGAGTGTTTTACCTACATGTATGTAAGTGGAGTGCTGAAGTAGGCCTTAGAGGATGTCAGATCCCCTGGAACTGGAAGTAAGGGCGGTTATGCTTGCTGTTGAACACAACCAAAAGAGGCTTGAATGGGATTGGGTTTCTTCTCTCCAGTGGCTGCTAGACCCCCACTCTTTTTTTTCTGACATGGTGACTGCCATTTATCAGTATCTATGTTTCTCAGGTGGAATTCTCTATTTTTGCACCTGCCTGGCCTCTCAGACATAGCTGTTTTCAAATCTTAGTTTATGATTATGCAGTTTCCCCTCTTGGAACTTAGCTGGTTTTCCTTTGAAATTAATTATATTTTCTGGCCTTTTTAAAGGGTTTTGAGTTGTGAGTTTTCTTTATTGCTCCATGAATATTATGCTAGCTAGACCAGAATGAGATAGGGCATGTTCAACTAGGTGGTAAAGTTTGGTTTGTATTAGTTCATTTCCTATCACTATAACTTAATACCTGAGACAAAATAATTATAATGAAAAGGTTAAGTTAGTACAGTTTTAAGAGGTTCAAGTCCAAGCTCAGGTGACCCTATTGTTTTGAGCCTCTGAGAGGTACAGGGAAGATGGCAGATGGCACTGACAGGAGTATATGTCAGAGCAGGTTTCACAGCTCCAGTCAGGAAACAACTAGTGGGATCTCACACAGTCCCCCCTTTGAAACCTCCCAGTCCACCCAGCCTCCTTAAGGTCCACTCTGACTCTCAATACTCTCACCTGAGAAGCAAGCCTTTTAACATAGGAACCTTTCAGGGAGCATCACTCATATTAAACCATTTGTCCATTCCCCAATTGCTCTAACTTGTATTTTAAGCTTTTTGTTTGTTTTTATAGTATCCTTGTCTCTTCCCTTAACAGTACTCAGTTGAAAGTTAATAGCTCAGTATGTCTACTTAGAAAATCTCTTTCTGCCCCTTAATCTTCATGGATTTAGAAATTGCCTGTTAGAAATCTTTGTTTATAACGCTTGTTCTTTTATGCCTATGATAAATTTCTAGAATTGGTTCTTTTAAACACTGGACTGAGAATATCAAGTAATGAGACTCTGAAGCCCTTGGTCATTAAATTTAACATGGTCTTTATGCTGTTTACTTTGTTGACACAAGGCTGTCTAGCTCATTTCTAGTGAATTGAGGATTACCAGTAGCTAAGGTGTTGGATAAGCTAGATTCTAGACAGGTGAAATGCTGGTCATGAGTAATGAAAAAAATCAGTTTTAACATCTGTTGAGTAGATAAAATAGTCATTTTGGTTTCAACATTATAATTTCATTCAAACATTTTAATTTTGGAAATAACCTAATGATTTGAGCTAAATCAAAGATCATTTGAATATTTTCCACACAATTGAGATGAACTCAAGTCTGAAATATAGATAAAATAATTTAGTTGTATTTTGCTGGCCGTGGCGGGGCATGCCTTTAGTCCCAGAACTCAGGAGGTAGAGGCAGGCGGATCTCTGTGAGTTCAAGGCCAGCTAGGACTACAGAGAGACCCTATCTTAAAAAGGCCAAAAAGAAAAGAAAAATTATCTACTTTATGATCTCTACTAAAGGCTAAAACTTACCACAGAGTTGAAGATAAAGAATGTTTCGTGAACGAGAAGGAACTTAAAATGAATTTTGACAGGTCAATATTAAGATACTGATAGAATAAACATGTACTTAGTGCAGGGACAGTGACAAATCAAAGGAGATTGAATTGTGAACCAAGTTAGCAGTTTGAACTTCAGAAAAGGGAGCCCATAGGAGCATGTTGTAGAGGTTTTCAGTAGCACGCCCAAGAATCCTTATTTCAGTAGTCCAAGAAGAATGCACTGATTAGCCTTTAGCAGAGAGATCATAAAGTAGATAATTTAGATGTGTTTTTTTTTTGTTTTTTTTAAAAATAGCATAAAGAGAAAAGACTGAAGGAAAGTGTGTAATGTAGGATAGTAATTAATTCAAAGTCTAGGTTAGGGGAGTAGAAGTTGAGAAGAGAAGCCACAAATATAAGGTATTTAATCTGGGTGTGGTGGTGCAGGCTAATAATTTCAGCACTTGGAAGGTAGAGACTGAAAAATATGAAGTTCAAGGTCTCCCTCAGCCACTCATAATTTTAACTCTTTGTGGTTTGTTTTGGTTTTTGAGACAGGATCTTACTGTGTAGCCCTGGCTGGCCTGGAACTCACCTGGTAGACCAGGCTGGCCTCAACTCAAAGATCTCTCTGCCTCTGAAATAGTGGGATCACAGACATACGCCACCACACACAGGCATCGCTAATTTGAAGCCATCTCGGGCTATAGGAAACCCTGTCTTAAAATAACAAAGTCATCAATAAATAAACAACAACAACAATAATAATGGCCCATTGTGGTGACCACGCATTTAGCCCCAGCACTTGTGAGGCAGAAGCAGGCTGATCTCTGAGTTCAAGGACAGCTTGGTCTACATAGTGAGTTCCAGGACAGCTGGGGCTGCAGGGCAACCCTGTCTCAAAAAGACCAAAAAATAAAAAATAAAATAAATAAATTGGGCAGTAAGAATATTGAGGAACATAAATAAGAAACTAAAAGGAATATCGTGTTTTTATCATAGAGCTAATGTTTAAGGCATGGATATTAAGTGGATCAGGATATATCTGGATAAGCACTTGGAATTGGCCCTGGGGAGAGGTAAAAAGTAGCTTTTAAATTATGGAACAAAGAAATGTTCATTGAAGTCTTCAGCACTCCTAAGTAGCTCCAGTCAAAAGTGACCTCATAGTTGGGTGTGGTAATACATGCCTTTAGTCCCAGCACTCTGGAGGCAGAGACTGATGGACCTCTTTGAGATCAAGACCAGCTTGGTGTCCTAATTTCCTGGATACTGGGGCCACAGGACGACTCTTAAAAAGGTTGCAAACCCAAAATTAAACAATTAAACATACCAGTTAATAAAACCAAGGGAAAGATGGGATTGACCAAAAGTTTTGTGTCAGAAATAGCTGGAAGTTCATTAGTTTGCTAATTAAGAGTTCCTTGATGGCTAATGAAAATAATGGATCCAAAGATAAGCATTGGAGTAGATAAAGGAATTAAAAAGAACGGTTTTCATAGGACAGTGATGTTGGCATATGTAGTAGACATAGTTTGTTTAGTCTGCCTCTGGAAACTCCCTCTTTACTTCCAAGTTGCAACTATAAGAGCCTTAAAGTACTTTTACAAATCTCTAAGATTGACAAGTTATTATATATCATTTGTTCAATAAAAGATAGTAAACATTTAAGTGCTTTTTATACAAAACGAACTGAATGATTGAATGCCTTTTGCTTCCTTTTATTTTAGAATCTCCCACCTTCTGTTGTGGCTACTGTTGGTGGTAAAATTTTCACATTTGGATCATACAGGCTTGGGGTACACACCAAAGGTAACTGTTTTTCTGTTCTAGTGATAAGAATTTTCAGTAAACTGTTTCCATTGTTGAGCAAATAGAGCACAGAATTCCCATTATCTTATTACTAAGCATTAACGATGGTTAAAGTTTGTATACTCATCTCCCATACTTTGTTTTATGTGAACATTAATGAAAATATACAATATATCCTTCTTAATAAGAAATACTTTGATTTGTAGGAGCTGACATTGATGCACTTTGCGTAGCTCCAAGACACGTGGAGAGATCTGATTTTTTTCAGTCTTTTTTTGAAAAATTGAAACATCAGGATGGTATTAGAAACTTAAGAGTAAGTATGCTCTGGCATTTAATATTTTGACATTAATAACATCTATAAAAGCTAGGGTTTATAATTATTGAAATATCTCTTTTAAGTTGCTCTATCTTGTTTATATAATGCATAGAACATAGGTTTTATAGTTCTATAGACTGTTTGTCTGACACATTGGCCTGGAACTTACCAGTTAGGTTAGACTTACTGGTCATTGAGCCCCAAGGGGTCGTCCTGTCTTCCTAGTGCAGTACTGTGCCCAGGATTGGGTTCTGTGGATCAGATTCAGATCTTTGTGTTTGCAAGTCAAGTGCTTTTGCAAGCTGAGCCAGTCTCCAACCCCAGTTTTTTGTGTTTCCTTTGTTTCTTTTTTGGCTTTTTGAAACAGGGTCACCCTTTAGCTCGAGCAGGCCTGGAATTCACCATGCCTGTGCCTCCCTAGTGCTGGGATTGAAGGCATGTGCCACCATGCCTAGCTCCCCAGCATAATTTTTTTGATAGACTAGATATGAGCTCTGAATAGTTTTTAACACTAGTACTTTTATTTATTTATTTTTTTTCTTTTTTGAGGAAAGAATCTCATGCCTTCTAGGCTCAAACCCTCAAACGTACTGTGTAGCCACTGAGTGCGGGGATCACAGGAGTGGATTGCCATGCCTAGTTTACACTAAAACTTTGTAACTAATCAGTTTTAAATTTAGTACCCAAGATGACAACAGTTCTGCCTTCCAATTCCTGACAAATATATTTTTTATTTTATTTATTTATTTTTGGTCTTTTTGAGACAGGGTCTCAAAAAAGACAAACCTGTTTATGGGGGCTGGAGAGACAGCTCAGTGGTTAAGAACACTGGTTGTTCTTACAGAAGACCCAGGTTCAAATCCCAACACCCACATGGCAGCTAACAACTGTCTGTAACTCCAGTTCCAGAGGATCCAACAGCCTTTTCTGTCCTCCACATGCATTGCACGACACGGATGCACTTACCTACATGCAGGCAATACACGCATACACATAAAATAAAAATAATAAAAATTTTTAAAAATCTGTTATTATGTGTATAAGTGTCATGCCTACGTGTATGTAAGTATACTCATCTGACAAATATTTTTTGGAAAGACAAGTTAAATAACAGTTGTAGGAATTTTGTGTGACCTGAATAACACAAGTTATAAAATAGAAGAGCTTAACTAAACATTACACAAATAATATGTTCATTTTTCTTTATTGAATTAAAATGAAAATTAAAAGCAAAGACGTATTCTTGGCAGTCAGGAAGGATAAATAACAGAGCTAACCTATGTGTTATTTTTGTCTCCTTTTATAGGCTGTAGAAGATGCTTTTGTACCTGTTATAAAATTTGAATTTGATGGTATTGAAGTAAGTGTTTAATTTTTTAAAATATTACTTTTATGTGTATGAGTGTATTGTTTGCATGTATGTAAGTACACTAATGTCATACATTGCTGGTGGAGGTCAGAAGAGGGTTATCTGATCCCCTGAAACTGGAGTTAAGGTTGTTAGCTACCATGTGGGTGCTGGGAATCAAACCTGGGTCCTTTGCAAGAGTAGCGACTGCTCTTTAATTGTTGCGCCATCTGCCCCCCTCCTTTTTTTTTTTGATTTTGCAATTGAAATATTTAACCTAGCTTTGTTTTAAAATCAGACTTAACATGGACATTTTTTGGATTGGTTTGGTTAAGATTCATTTTGGTTTTTGAGATAATGTAACACTAGCTAACCTCCTGGGGGTTGAGATTATAGGTATGGACCACCTTGCCTGGTGCTCTGTGGCTTAGGAATTAAGTAGTCTTTCCACTTTCTTTCCCATTTCTGTTGACTTCTTACCATGGAACATGAAACAGCCACTTACATCACTTCTGTCTACAATCATGATTTCTATACACATCTTTCTCATTCCCATAATCTTCTAAAATAATTGTACAGTTAGAATTTTAGGTGGCGCAGTATTCTATTTACATTGTTATGATCTCAAAGTTAAGTACTAAGTATACTGAATTTTCTTAGGAGTTAATGTTTGTTCTATTTTGTTTGCTTGGGTTTTATACTTAGGTCTACTTTAAACCCAGTCTTCTATAGTTGTCTGACTCGCCTTTAAGTAAGTTAAGATTCACCAAGCATCTTGAAAAATAAAGTTTCAGGACTGGAGAGGTGGCTCAGAGGTTAAGAGCACCGGATGCTCTTGTGGAGGACCAGGGTTCGAATCCCAGCACCCATATGGCAGCTAATAACTGTCTGTAACTCTAGTTCCAGGGATTCGAACACCCTTTTGTGATCTCTGTGGGCATTGCACAACATGGGTGCACTTACATACATGTAGGCATTACACTCATACACATAAAAAATAAAAATAAATAATTTTTAAAGAAAAAGTTTCACTGAGTCTTGTTATCTGTTCTAATCTCAGCTAATTATTTTCTTGTCTTCCTGAAATTTTCTTTCCCTACTCTAGAATTTTCTTGACATACTGCCATTTTTTCTTTTTATCTTTCATGCTTTGAAAACACTGAATTTGCTGGGTATGGTGGCACACACCTTTTAATCCCAGCCCTCAGGAGGCAGAGGCAGGCAGAGAGATGGAAGCAAGCCTGGTCCACATAGTGCCTTACAGGTGGACTAGGACTAGAGAGACCCTGTCAAAAAAAAACCAAAAAAAAAACAAAACCTGAATTAATGATTTTGCTGAGTGTCATTCTAAGTAGGAAATTATTTTTCACATTAAAGGCCTTCAGGATCTCTGTTGCTTTTGTGCTGTATTGAAAAGTGTACCATTTTGGTTCTTCATTGTAAATTGCAGCTGTCTCTTGTTTTGGTTTTGGTTTGTCTCCTTCATACTTGTAGGCTTCAAGATGATAATATACTTTGGTATGTATTTTTTTAACCAATGTGTTAGGCATTCCTTAGTACTCTTTCAATTTGGAAACATACAGACACACCCAAAAAAACAAAAAAACATATGTACACCTTTTTTTCCATGCATTCCTAACATACTTCTTAACCATAGCATCATATTTTTGTTCTGCTTTTTGGTGTTCTCTTGTCTTTCAGGCTTTGTTGCTTTTCATTTCTACTGTCATATTTGTAGTTTTTAAAACCATTTTACGTTTTGTGGGCCTTGCGTGGTGGCACACACCTTTAGTCCCAGCACTTGGGAGGCAGAGGCAGGTGGATCTCTGATTTGGAGGAAAGCCTGCTCTACACAGCAAGTTCCAGGCCAGCAGCATACAGGGAGAAATTTAATGTTCTTTTACATTTATTCAGTTATTTATCGTAGCTGCCTATCATTTTATTGAATAAAACATTTTTTAATCTGAGGTCTTCTGGGCGTTTCCATTTGTCCTGCTTTCCAGCTTTTATATCTTTTGCTGTTGTTTCTTTTTGTCTTGTTTTCCTAGTGGGTTATGCCTTTAAAATAAAAACAAAACTAAACCAGAAACAAAACAAATTTTTCCTTATATTTTGAGTTTCAAGAAGGAATAAATGGAAATGTGTGTTGGATCTTCATCTTTATGGATAAGCTTGTTGATGAGCTTTTTTGGTATATATGCTAAAATCAAAACATTTTTCTTAATTTGAAACCTAAAGACTGCAGTGTTTTGTGTATTTTTTTCCCTACCATTAGATCCCCTTAATGGGCCTTTTAATGCTCTGGTAGACTGTCCCAAACTAATAATTGCAGTTTTTTGTGTTTTTGAGGTGGGACTGGGGAGGATGGACTAGAAGGAGAAAAGGTAATATTTTTCTCTTTTCTTTTTTACCTCTTTCCAAAGATTGATCTAGTCTTTGCAAGACTGGCAATACAAACCATATCAGATAATTTAGATCTAAGAGACGACTCTCGCCTGAGAAGCCTTGATATAAGGTGTATTCGCAGCTTAAATGGTAAGCTTCTATAGAGAAACGTTAGATACCTGGTTGAAAACAACTAGATCAATAGAGAGTGGCCTTTTTTGAGGACTGAACTAGAAAAATGCTATTGGCTTAGAGTATAGCTCAGTGTTAGAGCATGCACTTAGCTTGTGAGAGACCCTGTATTGCAAAAATAAAGAGGAAAAAATCAGTTTTCTTTATATGAATAATATAACCACATTTACACATCCTAAAAGCCACAATTATTTGAAAGATTATGTTTTAAGTTGTGGCTCATAAACTTGTCTCAGGTTCCTTGTAAACAAGATTTATAGAGAACCCCCAAATGCTTTTGTTTTTGTGGATTATATCAGTTAATATATACCATATTATAAATAGAAATAAATGTTTAAAGTATTTATTAGTTCATTCAAAAATAATAAACCTATTATAAATGAAAAAAAAATTTGTGTATAAAATGGCTTTTTAAAGACTATCTTAACTGCTTTCATAGTCAATCTTTTATCTAATATCTTATTTTGGTTAAAATATCAAGGGAAACTCTTGGTTCTTAGTGATATACATTGAAAATGGAGTATTTTAATAATCTTTTTATAATTATGATTCTTCTGTGCTGTTATGCTAAAACTTTACTCCAAACTTGTTTTTAACAGCTTTTTGGGGGTATATACCATAAAGTTCATCCTTTTTTGTATACAATTCATTGGTCTTTAATGTAGTCATGATTTGTATACTAGAATCCAACCTTAGAACATTTCATCCTCCAGAAAAATCCCCTAGACCCATTTGCAGTTACTTTCCCTTCCAAGCACCAATCTGAGGTGACCACTGTTCTCTCTCTGTCTCTATGTACTTGCCTTTTCTACACATTGTAAGTGGAGTCATATAATATGTGCTCTTTTGTGTCTGGCTTCTTTCATCTAGCATAATGTTTGTGAAGCTTGTCCACATTAATAATTTGTTCATTTCTCTTGTTAAATAAAATTGGTAGTTTCTTAAAGGTTAATTAGAAAATAGAATCTAAAATCATATCAGTGAAATTACTCTGTTACATTAAAATCTAATGGTCTGTCTTACCCTTGTGTGTGATTTTTTTTTTTTTTCTACCATAGTTTGGCCATTTGGAAAATATTGATTCATATCACCAATTCTGTCAGGAAGACTTTACTATAAAGATGTCAGGTTCACAACATGAAATACAAGTTATTCAAAATTCCAATTTAACATAGAAGCTTAAATTTTATTATCCACAATTAATAGTGCCATTATTTTCCTTGAAACAAGGACCTTACTTAGCTCTTTTTTTTTTTTTAGGGAGTATCTGAATACGCAATACTGTACAAGTAAATTGGTGTTTCATAGAAGTAACAGATAATAGCATACAACTGAAATGATGACACATTCTTTCCTTTTGTTTTTTAAAATTGTGATGGTGGTGAAAATAAGCTGTATATGTTTATACTTTGTTGCCATTGCCTTGACTCACTGCTAAGATAACAGCAGTTTATCCACCACTGCTATTGTACCATCAGTGCAACTGTTTAACCACTGTGATAGTGGCAAAAATGTAGTATTTCCTGGGCGTGGTGGTACAGTCCTTTAGTCTCAGTACTCAAGATGCAGAGGCAGGTGGATCTCTATGAGTTCGATGCCAGCCTGGTCCACAAAAGGAGTTCCAGGCCTGCCATGGCTACATAGTGAGACCCTATCTTAAACAGAACAAAACAACAACAAAAATAAAGTAATACTATAAAAGTAGATTTGACCTCATAGAGTCTCATGGTTTGAGAACCACTGGTTTATAGGTCTCTCTTGGTTCAATTAATCATTGCATGTTGCTATACTTCCAGAATATAACAGTAAATCACACTTTTTTTGTTGTTGATAAGGTTTGTTTTGAAACAATAACCATTTTATAGGACAAAATCAAATGTAGAAGAAAACGAAAAGGTGCTCAGACCTATCTGTTTCAATATTGGGTTTCATTATGCATGCAATTTTTAATTGTTCAAAAAGTAAAATATTTTCTCATGTATGCTAAATATTTAAAAGTCTGAAGGTTAGGAGGACATTGGAATTAACTGAGTTTTGTTCTTTAGTGAAAAACAATGTTTTCTCTTTTTTTAGGATGTAGAGTTACTGATGAAATTTTACATTTAGTGCCAAATAAAGAAACTTTTAGACTTACCCTAAGAGCAGTCAAATTATGGGCAAAACGTAAGTATCCCAAGTCTTGTATGGTTATATTCTAAAATCCTGATTTTCTGTTGCCAGTGATAGCAGCACACATGAACACTCTGAACTTAGTGAGGCTATTAGATTGAGTGCCAGTGAACTTTTGAAAAACTGTTTTTTGGGTGTAATGGTTATGGTGTTCTTAAGTATGACTATCTTTCCATATATATAGACATTTTTCATGTGATGATTCATAAAAGGCTCTTTGCCTAGCTTTGATCTGACAAAGGATATTCTGTATTTGTGACTATAATCAACTACTGATAATGCTAATATGGGGGCTAGAGAGATGGCTCAGAGGGTAAAGAGCATTAGCTACACAAACATGAGGACCTGAGTTTGAATCCTCAGCACCCATGGCCATGGTTACATGTGCCTGTAACCCCAGCACTGTAGGAATGGAAACCAGGAGGGTCTCTGAGGCTTGTGGGCTGTCAGCCTAGCTCCAGGTGCAGTGAAAGAGCCTGTCTCAAGGGAATAAGGTAGGGAGAGGTAGAGCAGGACACCCAGTTGCCTCCTATGGCCTCCCTGTGCATGCACCTGTACTCACATGTGTACATATACTACACAAACACATAAACACAGAATTTTTTTAGAGAAGTCAAAAACAAAGTGATATAATCAGAGAAATGTTAGGTCATTCTGTGGGCATGCAAACATAATAGAATGTGCTCACATAAACCTAGTACACACAGCCTGCTGTGTATATAGACTGGTATTGTTCCTAAGCTGAAAACCTATACAACCTGTTAGCTGTTTTGATTAATATAGGGATTTGTAACACGGTGTTAAATAATTACACGTAAAAAGATACCTAAATACAGATAAGGTACAGTAAAAACACAATAGAAAGACAACATCTCTGTGATGCACTTGCCATGAGTAGAAACAGCTGTTTCAGAGGTTGCTCAGTTAGTGAATGTCTAGGACATTGATGTGCACTACCATAGACTTTATAAACACTATTTTGACCTCACTAGGTTTATGAAAAGAATTTTTTCTTCAATAATAATTAACCTTAGCCTGTTGTAACTTTTTACTTTATAAGCCTGATTTAAAAATGTTTTGACTCCTTAGTAATCATACTTAGTTTCAAACACAGGCACAAATTGGTTATGGTGGCACAGGCCTGTAATTCCAGTACTTGGGAGACAGTTGTTTGAGGGTCATAAGTTCAAAGCCAGTTTGGGCTACATAGTGAAATCCTGTCTCAAAAACCAGAAACCTGCAGACCACCTGCCACTGGTCCCAGCTACTTAGAATCCTGAAGAGGGTTACTTGAGTTCAGGAGTTAGAAGCCAGCCCATGTAGCAAGTGCAACAAAGCCCTCTCTAAAAGAAAACAGAAATTCAATCATTGTATAACTACCCCCAAAATATTTTCTTTCTATTCTTACTCTGTAAAAGTAACAGTTTTTTTCCATTTAATAAAATTTTTTACTTAAAAACAAAGACATAATTTTTTTCTCCTTATAGGTTAAACATCATGTTTTGTCAATTTTTAGATGCATAGTTTTTAAGTTTAGCACGTCTGATATTGATATCTTACAGGATTTCCCCCCACTTTCTATATGGGACATAAAAGAATGTCATTATGTAATGAGGATATACCAAGTTTTGTAAAATGTGGGTAATTTTTCATAGATTTCTATAGGAAACAGTAGTTTCACAAGTGAGTCTAGTGCCACTGGTATGTTCTGCATTATGGAGAGGTATCCAAATCTGTAAAATACTGAATGTTGTAAACAACTTTATATTTGGTTAAAATAGACTTTGAGCCTAGCATGAAAGTCTGCTTATCAATTTTAATATTGTATTCAGCACAGGCCCACACAGAATCAAAACCACCAATACCACTGTCTTCCACCTCCACTTGTCTCACAGGAAGAACTTCATAGCCAGTAACATAAGGAGTTACTTATGTAACTCCAGTAACATAAGGAGTCATTGCCTATCATCATAACAATGCCCTTTTAGCAATCCCTCTACAGTGCTTGCTTCAAGCTCTTCCTGAAGAGTTGCCACTATTCAGAAACATGTCCATCATGGTTTGTTTTCTTTTTTTTTTTTCCATTGAAGATTTATTTTTAGGCAGCTAAAGCATCATGAACATTCTTAATGAAACCTTCAGTTTGAGTGAGGTGAGGGGCCTGTTTGACTGATTTCTTTCCTTCCTTTCTTTCTTTCCTTCTTTTGGTTTTTGAGACATGGTCTCTCCCTGTAGTCCCAGCCGGTTAACTCACTATGTAGACCTGACTGGCCTCAAACACGCCCAGGTCATATTTTCAGATTTATTAAAAGAAGCTTGTTGAGATCTGCGAAAGCTTCTGCTAAATCCTTCACAATAATTTCTTTTTGGTGGTGGAGAGTAAGCTAGTGGTTTTCATCAGGCTAGACAAACACTACTCCTGAGCTAGATTTCCAGCTCGTTGTCACTGAGTTTTTTGATAATTTTTTCCTTCTGGAGTTCTTTTTTTCTTTTACGTTGTCTTCAGCTATACAGTCATTATCTTATAGGCATTGGTCATCCCCATTGTAATCTTAAGGTACTGCCATCCTGTATGTGGTCTGTCCGTGACTAGTGTCATTAGTTGTCTCAATCGAAGTAATGGTGCACAAGGTTTTGTTTTGTTTTTTAATTGAATTTTTGTGTACATCATCTTTATGCTCCATTCCCCTTTGGCACCCTCCCATAGCCCCCCGCTGGAGTTCATACATTCTATCATTTGCTGGTACCAGCTTTTTGTAGTCTAATGTAGAACTCTCCAGTGAACTTTCTTTGATTATGGTAATATGTTTTATATCAATATTGCCAAGTACAGTTAATTCTTCTGACCATTTCGCATTTGAAAGTGCAACTAAGAAATTGAATTTTTAAATTTGTTTTATTTCATTGACTTTAAAATGAAATAGTTCCCAAGGGAAAATAATGTTCATAAAAAAAATCTTACACATAAATGTTTGTAGCATTGTTGTTATTCATAATAGCTCAAAGTAAACACAGTCATGTAGTCATTCACTGATGAATGAGTACGTGGAATATCCATACTGTCAAATATTGTTTTGTAACAGAAAGAATACAGTACTGGTAAAAGTTACAACATATATGAATATTAACACCACTTTGTATGTATGTGTTGTATGCTTTGATTTATATAAAATGTCCATAAGTAAAGCAGAAGGTAGATTAGTGGCTGCCTCATTGTTAATAATAATTAACAAATATTTTCATTTTCTAGGTCGTGGTATTTATTCTAACATGCTGGGATTCCTTGGTGGAGTCTCCTGGGCAATGCTGGTTGCCAGAACTTGCCAGTTATATCCAAATGCGGCAGCTTCAACTTTAGTACATAAGTTTTTTTTAGTCTTTTCCAAGTGGTAAGTGTATTTACTTGACTAGTTGTTGACTTCTATGTATATGTAAATTTTATTTGAAAAATTTAAGGACTGTAACTAGGCAAGGTGGCCCATGTCTGTAATCATCCTAGGTCTTGCGAGTTTGAGGCAGGAAGAATAACTTGAGTTTAAGGCCAGAGTTCCATAGTCTGTAGCAGTCCTAGGCTACAGCATAAGACCCTCTTTCAAGAAGAGCAACAACAGAAAGAAAACATATGCAATAAATATTTTTTCCCTTCTTTTACATTCCTTAAAAGCTTAAAAATTTGAGGCAATGGAGGCATCTAGAGGGCACTCTTTTCTCTTTTTTTTCCTTTTTTTTTTTTTTAAAAAAAAAAACCTTTTTTATTTTTTTATTTTATGTGTATACATGTATTGCCTGTATGTAGGTAAGTGCACCCATGTCGTGCAATGCCCACAGAGGACAGAAGAGGCCATCGGATCCCCTGGAACTGGAGTTACGGACAGTTGTTAGCTGCCATGTGGGTGCTGGGATTCGAACCTGGGTCTTCTGCAAGAACAACCAGCGTTCTTAAGCGCTGAGCCATCTCTCCAGCCCGAAAAAAAACTTATTTTATGTGTATGAGTGTATTGCCTGCATGTGTGTAAGTGCATCTATGTCGTGCAGTGCCCAAAGAGGACAGAAGAGGCCATCGGATTCTCCCAGAACTGGAGTTAGGAAGGCTTTTAGCTGCCACTTGGGTGCTAGGAATCAAACCCAGGTCCTCTGCAGGATCAGTCAGTGCTTTTAACTGCTGAGCCATCTCTCTAGCCCCCTTCTCCCTTTTTTTAAATTGATACATAGAAGTTGTACATATTCATGGGGTGCCAAGATATTTTGATAGGTATGTACTTTACATGATCGGGGTTTGAATGTTTGCCTCCTCAAATCTTTATCATTTCTTTTTGTTGAAAGCAATTTTTACCTTTCTTTGAAGTCTGTAGTGAAACTATAATTGTAATTAGTCTAGTGTGTAATAGAACACCACAACTTGTCACTCTGTATAACTAATATAATACAGCTGACTAACAAGTCCCTCTCCCTTGGTCTACCTTGATCTCTTGCTAAGCACTATTCTACTTTTACCTGTGAGACCAGCGTGTTTAGATTCCTTATTAGAGTGAGATCCTGAAGGATTTTTCTGTGTCTTGCCCATTTCACTTAATGTAATAACCTCTAGTATCCCCCACAATTTCATCTGTTTTATTTCCCTTTTTTTTTTTTTTTCTGGAGAAAGAGTCTCACTTTGTAGCCCATGCTGGCCCATTCCTGCTGTCTTCTCCTTTCAAGTATTAGGGTCACAGGTGTGCATTATCACACCTAGTTTTTTCTGTTTTTTTTTTTTTTAAGATTTATTATTTATGTGTATGTGTGTGTGCTTTTGCTTTGCACATTTGTGCAGGTACCCACAGAAGCCGGCCGAGCCTTTCAAATTCCCTTGGTGCTAGAGTTGCAGGCAGTTGTGAGCTTCCCAAAGTGGGTGCAGGGAATCAAACATCGGTCCTTTGCAAGAGCAGCACATGCTCTTAACCACTGAACCATCTTTCTAGCCCTTGTCTCTCTCTCTTTTAATGGCTCAATAAGTAATAAGGAGTTTGTGGATGTGGGTCTTATCTTGGGAGAAAAAAGTTATCATGGGTTTGGCTCTGTAAATTACTAGCTATGAGGAGGTTGTTTAAGCTCTCCTTTCTTGTAAAATGGAGATAATAATCATTGCTACTCTATTGATACATTAGTATTTCCAGCAAATGTAGTTATTGCTATTAACATATTATCAGAATTCAATCCATGAAAGCAAATGAGAAGGAAGGGAAAACTCAGGTATAAATTGTTTACAACTAATAAGCAAAGGACTGTTTGGCATTTTAGAGAAAAGACAAATAAATAGCTTTTTCCTTTGTGCACTTTGTACTTCTCTTGCTAAAATGCCCAAATACCAAATACCCAGAGCACTAGATGTAAGAAGGTTGAAACAGACTAATAATTTAATAGTTTCTATAGACTCTGAAATGAGATTCTGTGACTTAATTTGCTTTATTCATATTAGGGAATGGCCAAATCCTGTGCTGTTGAAGCAACCAGAAGAAAGCAATTTGAATTTGCCTGTCTGGGATCCTCGGGTATGTAGATTTATTATGGAAAAGAACATTTCTCAAAATTACAGTCTAGTCTCTGCACAACTTTCTTCTATGTTGCAGAAGCCCTTCCCTGGCTGTGTATTTTGGTGCAGCTGATTTGAACCTCTATTCAAATGTTACATCATTAAAAATTATTCATATGACTAGTAAGTGGGTATATCAACTGTAGTGTCACAGTCCATTGTGAAAACCTGTTTCACAAGTAATTGGTTATAATAAAGTACTGGAGTATATAAAAATTTTACCTTGCAGTACAGTTTAAAACACTTGTACTTCTCACAGAGCTTCTCTTTTAATTTGGTTATAGAGTGGGTGCTCATGTCTGTGCATAACTAAAGATAGTCTCTGTAGTTATCATTGTATATTTCCTTAATCCTGAAAAACCCATTGCTTTTAAGATAACTGTCTGCAGTTTCATCAAACAAGCAAACATCTGACTTGAAAAAGAAACGTAGTTGGGGAGGGGAAATGTACTTCCTAGAATGGAGGAAATTTAGTATTAAATTTATATTTCATATTCTTCAGACTTTGGGGAAATGAAGTGAGGACAACTGAAATAAGAGAATAGATCAGTTATTCTGCTTCTAATTTCACAGGTAAATCCATCAGATAGGTATCATCTCATGCCCATAATCACCCCTGCCTACCCACAGCAGAATTCTACGTATAATGTGTCCACATCAACTCGAACAGTAATGGTAGAAGAATTTAAACAAGGTAAACTTCGGCCCTGTTGCCCTTACATGTTCCCCAGGTTTTGGTTAATTCTCTATATTGCAGCTGTTTGGCAGTTAGAATTATGAAACTCAACTCTTTCTAAAACTTCAAATTTTTTCCAAAGTATATGATACTAAGGCCAAAGTTTGAGCCAGTTCAGTATGATTGAGCCTAACTTTTGTGTTCTAAGATGCAACAGTGGGTTTACATTGTCTACGTCAAGCATTTGTTGGGGTTAGGTGTTTGTGGGTAAAATAGTATAAAAGCTGATCCAGTTTGAAAATTAGACATAGTTTCTAAAACCCTCTGAGTTTTGTTTTTGTTTAGGTCTTGCAGTTACAGATGAAATTCTTCAAGGGAAATCAGATTGGTCCAAATTACTTGAGCCACCAAATTTCTTTCAAAAATACAGGTATTTAAATTTTTACAAATTTTGTTTATATTTAGAAAGAATAGCAATTTTTTGGTTTGGGTTTTCTTTGGTTTTCAGGACTTTTTAAAACATTTATTAGTGTGAGGAGTGGGCTACATGCCACAGCACTCATGTAGAGGACAGAGAACAGTTTGCAAGAGTTGGTTCTGATTTCCACTCTGAGGCTCTCAGCGATCAAGCTCAGGTCGACAGGCTTGGTGGCAAGCTCTTAACCTGCTAAACCATCTTGCTGGCCCCTTGTGTTTTGATTTGTTTTGTGGTGGGTTGGGGCATGATGTGGTGTTTGAGACTGGCCTGAAATTTATACTGGTCCTCCTGCCTCTGCTTCATGAGTGCTAGGATTACAAGTGTAAACCAACCACATGTTCAAGCAAGAACATTAAATTTAGGACGCTAATACATAACAGATGACAGGAGATACTTATATTTCTTAAGCAAGGTAGAGAATGGGCTAATAGAGAAATTCTAGATGATAAAGGTTGTCTCTATTGTAGTAGCAGTCTAGCAGTGGTGATTTTTTAAGTGAGTTATTTTTAAACTGTAGGGGCAGCTTTGTGAAAAACAGCATGCTCTTTCATACACTGTATACTTGTATTGTTCTTTCGTTCATTGGGATGAAGAAAGAAAAAAGCTGGTGGAAAGTAGACTAACAATGTTTCTGGCTTTTTTTCCCCCTGATGATTGCTGCAAATTCTCGATAGACATTATATAGTATTGACTGCAAGTGCATCAACAGAGGAAAATCATCTTGAATGGTAAGTTCTCTTTCCTCCTGTCTGGTGTTAATAATATGCTTGCATGATGCTTTACCATTAACTAGTTTCTTGCTCAGTTTTCTAAACTATGCTGTCTTGTGGTGACTAATCATACATGACGGAGCATCGTTAATTAAGACATGCCATCAAGTTAGATTTCAGAATCAGCAATGGTATAAGAATGGGTTCATATTTTATCTGTTGCTTTTCAGAGTCAGATTTAAGCAAAGTTTTGAAGTAGTCTCGATGTTTCTGATATGCACCAGCTTTTTACTATCCTTGTTTCCTCCTCCAGAATTAAAGGGAAAGGCATTTTATCTCTTTAATTTAGGTTTGGTGGTATGAAGGTTTTCAGAACTGTACAAGGTACATCCATTCATCCCTTCTGCCTTTTCAGAATGTTCACATTCCTGGCTCTATTAGTCAGAAACTGTTGGGCCCCCAGTACTTTCCTCCAGTCTGGACTTGTTGCTTCAAGGGCTTTTTGTTTCATTGGTAATTCACCTTTTACTGTTGTATTTAATTTATCTAGATGAGGAGTCAGAAAAGTACAGCCTGTGACAAATTCAGTCTGTCACTGATTTGGGTTTTTATAAGATTTTATTGGAATAAGCAATCCTTCATTAATATATTGTTGATAACTACACTTTACTGCAAAGGGAATATTGCACAGATGGCATAGTTCAAAAGCCTAAAATACATACTATTTGGTCCTTTGTAGAAGTTGACCAACCTCATTTAGGTAATACTACATTAATTCAGATTTTTTTATATCTGCTATTGAAACACAATATACTACATAAGGTTTTATAAGCATTTGAAAATATTTTAAAATATTCTTGAAGTTACTGATTTAATAAAGTCACTAATAACTGACAGTAATTTTTTTTTAATACAAGTGTTTTGCATGCAGATACATAAGTGAACTGTGTGTGCGGTACCCACAGAGGTAATTGTTGGATTCCCTGGAATTGGAATTATATATGGTTGTTAGCTGCCGTGTGGGTGTTGAAAAATGAACCCAAGCCTTCTGCAAATGTAGCCAGGGCTCTGAGCTATCTCTCCAGCCACAACAGTCATTTTTCTTTTCTTTTCACTTTTTTTTTTTGATTAAAAGTTTTCTTTTTCCAAATGTATAGTCAGTTGAACCTGTTCAGGCATCTTCACCCTTTGTGTTTCTGCTGCCCTGGCCAGGACAAATCTTCAGTGTCTCAGGGACCACATCTGGGGTAATAAGTTTATAGTTGGGAACTTCCTTACACAGCTTGTCATAACCTAGCTTTGCCAAACAGGACCAGGTTGTTGAGCTTGTCCCAAACTTTGCCTTTGGACCATTTCTTTTTGGCCTTGACCCAAACTTGTTTACTGGATCTTTGTCTTTCTTGACCGACTTTCTAGCATGTCTTTTTGTTGTCCTTGGGTGGCATGGTGAACTCCGAGAGCAACATTAACCACTGCAGCCTCACTAAGATGGTAGACTATTTCTTAAGTGAGATAGAAAATAAAGTTGGAGGAAACCTGCATATTTTTCTAATATTTGATTGAAATTTAGTGTATTTTTAAATGCAAAGTCTAACATTAACTTGAAGAAAATAAGTATACTTATTTCAAAAAGTATGTGCCTGCATTAACTTTTTGTTCATATTATGTAAAATTAGTTTAGCCTTAGGGTTAAAAAAAAAAATACAGGACCACACTGAGTAATAGTTTTTGTTCATGTTCAATTCATGATTATTATAGCCTTTTACCAAAAGTAGGTGTTTTTATATTCAGAAATGCATTAAATAAGTCAGTTCTACCTGAAGTCACTAAATTGACATTTACCTGCTTGATATTTTATTTCTTGTGTCTGTGTCTATGATGTATGTGTGTGGGAATATGTGTTTACTACGGCCTGGATATGGAGGCCACAGGCCACTTCAGGAATTTTTTTCTCCTTCCACTATGGATTCCAGAATTCAAATTCAGGTTGTTGGGCTTGCATGGCAAGCATTTTTCCCCATTGAGCCATCCTACCACCTCCTAATGGTATTTTGAAGAGTCCCTACTATAATTGGACTATGTTTTGTATTTCAGCATATAAAGCTTCATAGTTGATATGCTGCTTGGTTTACTGTAGTATAGTTGCCAAATTTACTTGATATGGTCATACAAAAATCTTGTCTGTTATTTAATTTTAGGGTTGGATTAGTAGAATCTAAAATCCGTGTACTTGTTGGAAACTTAGAACGGAATGAGTTTATTACTCTTGCCCATGTGAATCCCCAGTCATTCCCAGGAAATAGGGAACATCATAAAGAGTAAGTCCATTCTTAAATACATTCTTGAAAAGTTATTTGACATAAGCTTTGTTTGAAATGAGTTGTGAGATTGTGCTTTACAAGTATTGATAGAGGGATGGTGTATGTTTGAGTATGACTGACTGGATTAAAAAACATGCACATTACTGTAGTATTTAGCAGTCCTCAGCAAAAACTCCCTGACGGTATTTGGAGTATCTTTAAGTATATATTCAAAAAGTCATTGTTCAGAACTGTTTACTCTTTAGAACAGTATTAGACAACAAGTGTTTTGGATATAGTTTCAAGAATTTGGCCAGATTACCAAAATCTCTATTAATGAGGTAGAGACATAGAAGCTACGTTTTAATCACCAATTAGTATTTGTTCAATTGAAAAAAAAAATTAATGGAAATTTTTAAATTTTACTTTTTAGGAACAATTTTGTATCAATGTGGTTCCTTGGGATAATTTTTCGAAGAGTAGAAAATGCAGAAAGTGTTAACATAGACTTGACATATGATATCCAGTCATTTACTGATACAGGTAAGACTTTGTTATTATAGGGCTGTGATTCTCAAGCATGGCTGTAACCCAGAGTCATCTATCTAGGATCTAGCTGGAGATATTTTTTAAATTCCTACAATTTGGTTAAATGAAATGGTGCCCATATTGTGGAAATCTGTACTGCCATTTTAGAAAAGCATGATGAAGCAGTCTTCAGGGCATAATAAGGACGTTACAGGACAGTGGGTATAGTACACTACCATTTAATTGAAGAAACAAGTACATACCCACAAATACAGAGACTATCTTTGATGAGATACTTTTTTTAAAAGGGAGCTGGTGATTGCTTCTTAATCAGTGAGCCAGCCAAAGTGCTGTACCATTTAAATGTATTCTCTGTTTTAAAACTAATACTCCACAGATCATTTTCCATTTATGTACAGCCAGAGCTGATAAGCACAGTTCATAAAGAGGACTTGATTTTCTGTTTTTCATGTTTAATAACTATTAGTAGATAATAGACTTGCTGAATACATTTCAAATCAGTAGAAAGAATGTCTTTCATACCTCAGCCACATTTCTCAGAGCTAGTATTAATCTGGAGCATCATATGCTTTTTTTTTTTTTTTTTTAGGTCTTTTGGAGACAGTGTCTCCTCTAGCCCCAGCTGGCCTGGAACTCACTATGTAGACCAGGCTTTCTTGGAACTCTTGAGATCTGTGAATTAGAGATCAAATTTTTCAAAAAGGGGTTAAGTTGGGATACTCTGTATTAATGATCTATAAGATATTCTTGTCCACATGGAAACTCTGTGTCCCAAGATATTAATTTATTGCATTTCATCGTTTTTACTGAGCGTCCCTGTCTTCACTTTACAGAGAACCTCACTGGCCGTTCACAATTAAAATATGTTAATTTGTGTGGTAATGTAACTTTCTTACAAGTTGTGAAAACACAAGAATGGAGATGGATTCTGTACATGTGTATTTTGAACCAGGCAAGGTGTTCAGGGCTTTTTGAGCCACATTTTTCCACCTGCACAGTAAAGGTGGACTTCAGATAACTTCTAAAGTCTCATGTTATTTTCCTGATGTGGAATACAATAATAAAAGAAGCCTCTCAGGGTAAAAGAGAATTTGAATTGCGTCTTGAATATTTGATAGAAGAATTATCTTAGACCTGGGCAGGCAAATTATGAGTAAAAACTGCTTTTTTGGAAAATAGCAAAAAACACCAGGAGTAGTGGTACATGCCTTTAATCCCAGCATGCAGGAGGCAGAGGCAGGTGGAGCTCTGTGATCACTGTGTCTACATAGTAAGTTCCAAGCCAGCTTGAGACCCTGTCTCCGAAAAACCAAAAAAAGAAAAAGAAAAATGAAAGAAAACAAAATAGCAATATGATTTGAAAAAAAACTTTCTTGCTGTATATTTGTTTTCTTAATGAGGTTTGTTGGTAAAGCCTTTAGAGGACGGACAAATGAACCAGCCAACACTTAAATACGATTGGGGCACAATGGAAGTGTTGTAGAAATATTTGCTCTATAAAAGGGTATGTTTCATGGGGATAGAAGATCTCTGCCTATTAGAATATAACAGCTTGTGGTTCAGAAAGGAGTTTCCCATTCAACATTAATATCGTTACAGTATACAGACAGGCAAACAATATAAACATGCTAAAGGAAGGAATGAAAATCGAAGCAACTCACGTAAAAAAAAAGCAACTTCATCACTACCTACCAGCAGAGATTCTTCAAAAGAAGAAAAAGGTAAATCTAATCTTATTCTCTATGATTTTATGCAAACAGATGATCCTCAGACAAAATTTGAATTAATACAGCTCCTAGAACTATTGGGAGAAAGAGAAAGATTATAGACAATTCAGTGTAAAATCTTTCCTTATCACAAGAAATGATTCACTTTTATATACTACAGAATTGAAGCCAGTCTTTATATTTTCTTTCTTTTTTTTTTTTTTAAAGATCATTTTTTAAATTTATGTATTTTTTTCGGCCTTCTTGAGACAAGGTCTCCCTGTAGCCCCAGCTGGCCTGGAACTCACTATGTAGACCAGGCTGGCCTTGAACTTGGAGAGATCCACCTGCCTCTGTCTCCCAAGTGCTGGGATTAAAGATGTGCACTACTCCTCACTCCCCCTAGCCTGTCTTTACATTTTCATTTGCTTTTGAAATCCTAACAGCTTTTCTCTTTTAACAGAGCCTTTCTGATGTGAGTCGAAGTTCAGGTGGACTTCAGGCCAAAAGATCATCTCTGGATAGCAGCTGTCTGGATAGCTCCAGAGACACTGATAATGGAACACCTTTTAATTCTCCAGTGTCTACAAATAAACCTTCTAAACCTGATAGTCCTTCAGGAGAAGCAGAAAGGTATGTATATCAAAACTGTCCTTTCAGTCTTTATTAGAGAATATAAGAACTTTTCTATACTTTTGCTAAAAGATTTTTTCGTCATTAAAAGACTTTTATCATACTAGCAGCTAGTCGGCTTCTTGTTTAGAAACACTTGATAATTTCTGTAGTGCTGTAGGAGATGGTGTAGGGAATCATGAAGTACAGAAAATGCAAGTTTCTTTTGGTAAGGTCGGAATAGTAGAAAGAAGTAATCCTAAATGTTAAAATAAGAGTTCTTAAGTAATAATTAAATCACTTAATAATGCTAATTTAATATTTTTGCTAGGAATAGTGCTGAGCCTACTACTGTAATTGTGGAGCAGCCACCAAGCGTCCTCCCAGCTCAAGGACTATCAATTCCAGTCATTGGTGCAAGTAGGTGTCTAAACTTTTATTGTTAACAATTGTACTTCATAAATACTTAATTACTAAAATCCTTTTTGTGCTTTTCAGAAGTTGACTCTACAGTAAAAGCTGTATCATCCTCGGCCGTGTGTACCATCCCTACTGTAGTAGGACGTAATGTTATTCCTAGAATCACAACACCTCACAACCCTGTGCAAGGACAACCACATCTAAATGGAATGTCAAATATAACTAAGAATGTTACACCCAAAAGATCTCATTCCCCGTCTAGAGATGGGACTTCTAAAAGGTTGAAAGATGTAGAAAAGGTAAGTTATGACTTTAGTGGTGACTAAGTAGTTAATTTTTTTGTAAACTCACAATTCTCCTTAATTATGTAAGTTTTCCATTAAGGGTTGTCCTGTTTGAAAAGAATATTTTGAATCCTAAAGGAATAATATTTGTTATTCTTTAAATCAAATTACTAAATGTTTGAAAATTTGAATGATTAAGTCTCTCCTTGACTTCCACAAAAGTCAAGGAGACTGCTGGTAACTCAGTTACTGTTATTTCTTCTGTTAAGTGCTGCGTCTTTTCTGCTTCCAGTAGATGGTGGTAAAATGTATTTTGTTAGACTCTGATTTGGTTTCATCAAATGATCACTTAAGAGTAGCAGTTGAATTCAACATAAGTTCTAGTTGGATTGTAGTAGTTAATCAAATTGTAGTTTTTGATGATAGTTTATGTAGATGTGTGTGGTCTTTGCAGCTACATAATAGTGACTTATTTTTATTGTTTATATTTTAGTTTATTCGACTTGAATCAACATTTAAAGACTCCCGTGCTGCTGAAGAGAGAAAAAGAAAACCAGTGGTAATTAACATTGTACTTCAGAGTATTTAGTTTCAGAGGGCAATGTATCATGAAAAGTACGATAGAAAATATCTCAGATCCATCAGGTTTGGGTTGTGTTTTATTTCAAGTAAGAATAAGTGTTGCATGTGGAAAGTTTTCACTTGTATATTTGATTCTGTTCATAGGATGCCATTGGTGGAGAATCTATGCCTATTCCAACTATTGATACGTCACGCAAAAAGGTAATAGATGATAGGTAATAGAGTCATAGGTTTAAAACAAGTACAAAAAATTTATTAAGAAACCAGAACTAGATCCCATTACTTGGGAGGCTGAACAAGGAGGATTGCTGGAAGTTCAAGTTCAAGGTGAGCCTGGGGGTGAAAGGGAGTGATGCTAGAATTAGAAAAGGGTAAGATTTTTGTCCCTGTTCTCAAAGACTAGTAGGCGAGGGATAACTAGTAGAGTATAGTTCTGAAAGGGCATCCCTCAGAAGTAACTCCAGTTCCAGAGAATCCAGCACCCTCTTCTGACCTCTGTGGACATTGCAAGATACGGGTATACACAGACACGCACACACATATGCAGGCAATACACTCACACACATAAAATAATAAATGTTTTTTAAAGAAACGTAAGCTGAATAGCTCCCAACACTCAATTTTAAATTTTACTCTTTGAAGAATTACCTAATGGTAATTCTTACTAAATACTACTAAATTAGTATTAAGCATGTAAGCTAATAAGCAAAGGTTGAAAAGTACCTTGTACATCATTTAAGGCCCTTCTCAGTTGTCAGTGAACAAAATGTCTTCTTTTCGCCCCTCCACTGAAGAACAAAATGCCTCCTTGTCATTAGCTGTCACCCTCCCAGGTTCCCCAGGATGTATTGGCCCTTTGAAAGGAAGATAGTATCTTCATAGGCAGTTTTAGTTACAGAATTCACAAGACTGGGTTACAGAAAATATGTGTATAAATATATTGAATATGATAGAGGAAGAAAAAATATTGAGGTGGGTATTAAAGTATAGAAGAGTGAATGACTTGATTGTGCTTTAAAATATTTCAGGTTAAAGCGTAAGTGGGTAAAATTGTGTTGTAGCAGTGTCTAAAGTTTGGCAGTGTCTAGCCTTCATTACCCTTTTTCTACTAATGCGGTTATTTATGAGTTTGTATTTGTGGTGCTGGGAATTGAACCCACTGATCTGCATCCCTAGCCTGCAAATTAAGTATTGCAGTCATATTTTGACACATTCTGTATTGTTTCTATCACACAAAAGTCTGTGTTTTAGAACTCTGTAAACTTCCTGGTTTCTTAGATTGCTCTCATGGTCTATTCTCAGGTCCTCAGCATTGCCTACATAGGCGTCTGAATTTTTCCATTAGTTACCTAGCCAAAGTTCAGTTTTCCTGAAGTGTCTCACAGTTGGGCTACAAGTTCTCCAAGAATGTATTACCAAAACAGATTGAGGGACATAACTCTCAAATACCAGATCTTCCTACATAATCCCCATTTTACTACCCACCCCAAGACATTCCCATTTAATCCTCAAGTGCTTTCTGTTTCTCAGTATGGCCTGACTTTAAGGAGGCAAGAGTTCTTTATGCATTTCTCAGTCTAGAGATGGTGAGCAGAATCCTCTTCCAACTAGACAAATTCACACTGCTGTTAACTGCTGCCTCTACCTTTTGCCCACTCCTCTGCTTTGACTTTAAGAAAAGTTACAAAAGTAAATACTTACAAATGAATAGTTAAGGAGCTTAAGGGATTTGGAGAAAAAACTCCAAGAAGGGTTTTGTGGTTGATGAGCCTTTGTGTGTGTGTGTGTGTGTGTGTGTGTGTGTGTGTGTGTGTG
>NW_008348076.1:100343-123434 GCF_000622305.1 Nannospalax galili
ATATGCTTTTGTGTTTGTTTCTTTTTCACAGAGACTACCCAGTAAAGAACTGCCAGATTCATCATCTCCAGTTCCAGCAAGTAACATCCGTGTCATCAAAAATTCCATTCGACTGACCCTTAATCGATAAAGCAGTGCCTCTTCACTTCACATGAAGTCACATAGAGGCATAGATGGCACCCACTCTTCAAAAAGAAGTGGCTGGCATACATACAGTGGGTGAAAGTCATCAGCCTAATGGCCTTGAGGTGGTTTGTGGACTTGTACACTTTGACCTTCCAATGCTGTAGCATTCTCCCACTGACTGCTACATACACTCCTGAGGATCACCTGCTATCAGATGTCACCTACAATGTTTATGGCTTTGCATTTTGAGGTTTTACTGCCTTAACTTTTAATGTTTGTTCCTCTGTTATGGGAACCAGTTCTTGGCCACTTGGACTCTGATAAAACAAGTCCTGAACCTTTTTTTTTTTTTTTTTTTTTTTTAATGTCTTATGTTATAATCATTGTATAGCGCAGAAAAAGTTGAAAAAAAATTGTCTTGTAATTTTCCAAATGTTAATGTATTTACTTTAGCGTTGAAGCCACTTTGTGAAACCTGAGATGAATGAATGTGAGATCTTTTCTGCTTCTTTCATTTGTGTAGATGTCTATTTTGTTGATTTAAATTATTTTTTTCCAGATTAGCACATGAATACTTAAACTATTTTGTGCTTTTCTGTCTAGATGTTGCATAGTTACCATGGAGGATTAGTCCAGTGATTATATAAGAGTTGGGCACCATAAATTCTCTGTATTTTGCCTCCCATGGAGGCCTTCAAAAAGTATCTATCAAAAATCAAAATATAACCAGGATACTGAAAGTCAGTACATGAATGGTGAAATTGTTAATCTATCTTACATATCTAGCTCATGATGTTCTTGTTGATTGATTGGTATTTTTTACAGAGGAGGAATTCTTTCCGCCATCAACGATAAGATACCTTTAAGTATGGCAGACTTGTATTTTTGAAGTGTTAAATTAACTCAGCATGATAACTCCTGACCATAACTTATCCCACAACTTCAAACAGTTTCTTCATGGACTAGGCATGCAGAAATAAGCGGTGGATTTTATTGAAACCTAAAGGCATTTTTGAATGACATTACCAACCATTAATCGGCTCAGGACCTTTGTAATTTTTATTTAAACTGTATGAGTTGTCTTTTTTTACACTGCTTTTTTCAGTGCATTTCTTAATATTTTTTAAGTTTCATGAATGCATGCTCAGTTTATTAAATCCATAACCATGTAATTCTTGTAATATGTTGACTCAGTGTTTTGTAAATGAAGTCGTATGTATTTTCAGAGTATTTTTGTATGTACTGTAAGATATCATCTTTTCAAAGAGAAACCTTTAAAACCTTTATTGTCTGTCTTTAATTTTTTAAATATTGATTATGCTTAAATTATATTTTAAATGAAAATATATAGATGTACATCCAAGAATACTGGTATATGTTACCTTTTTCAGTTTTTACCCTGAAATTAGTAGGTCCAGTAGGAAATACTATGTTTAAGTAGTGGAGGGGGAAGTGCCTGGCTGCCTCTCCTAGGACTCATGAGCAGTCATGGAGAAACAGCGATCCATTTTCACTTGCAAACTGCTTACCACTGAGTTAAACTATGGAAGTTCAAATTGCCAGAGAGGTATATCCTTCCTTTCCCACTCTTGTGTCCTGATCCCTTGGTATCTGAAAGATAGGTTCTGGTGTTTAGTTTGTACAAAGGAAAACATGGAAAACCTTGATAAAAATAAAGAGCAAAGGGGTGGGAAGGCTGTTATGTTCACGTTTTATATCACATCAGAAGTCCCATCACGAGGTTGTAGCTTCCTTGACAAGGCCATTCTCAGAGCTTACTTGTTTCCTGTATTTAAGTACTTGAGATTTGTCCTGTTGAACAATGGTCACCTGATCTTGAACTTTGGAAGTCTTTGATAAGGGATTTAATAATTTTATATGCAAGAAAGAACAAGTCTAACCCAGGTACTTATGGTAGAATCATTTCTCTTTAATTAAGGATCCATTTAGCATGGTCAAAAGTTCAACATCAGAGTCAACAAAGATGGTGTTCTTCAACCTGTCTGGTGACTGAGTATTTACATGGTTTTTGAGAAAAACAAACCCATTTAGGTGAGTTTGTTCAGGAATAGTGTTTGCTATCCTGATTGGTAGGAGAGACTTAGTACATTTCATTACTGAAGTAGAAGGGTTCTGGCAGACTGGTTCCATGTATGTAAAAAGGTATAGGATTCAACATCGCCTTTGTGTGTTTTCGTGTACCATACTGTAGCCAGAAATGTATTTTATAAAGTCAAATAACCTCAACATAAAGATACCTGTTCATTTTCCTAAGGTGTTAGATTTTAATCTCATTTTCCAGTGACTAGTGTATATGTCAAAAGATGGTTATATGGTTATGCAGCGGTTAAAACTTTAAAAACTGAACTAATTTGAGGTAGAAAGTATTTGGCATACTATCTTGTAAAACCGGGTCAGAAGAATGATATTTTTTTTGGGGGGGGGGTCTTTTTAAGAACAGTCTCCCTGTAGCCCCAGCTGGCAGCTGGCCTGAAACTCACTATGGAGACCAGGCTGCCTTCACAGAGATCCGCCTGCCCCTGCCTCCCGAGTGCTGAGATAAAGACGTGCACCACCACGCCAGCAGAAGAATGAATTTTTAAAGTTTGTATTGATGCTTAACAACACTAATTTTGTCTTAAGGCAGCCACTCAGTAGTGTTACTAAAACACTAATTACTATTACACTTGAGTGAAATAAGATTTTATGAGCATTTTCTAGTGTGGGGAAAGTTAGCTTTCATCAGTTTCTTAAAGTTGTTCCCCCCCGCCCCATAAAGAGGCTGCGTGTGGAAACCACCGGAATTGATCAATCCTGGAATATTTATAATGTTCTCCATTTGATTTTGCTATAGTATGTTTCTGAAAATATAATGTGGCTCTTAAACTAGTAAAATGGGCCATTGGGCCCCTAGGGACACCTTATTTCTTAGGTTCTTTATACACTTCGATGAAACAATGTAATTGGTATTTAGAAAAATATTTACCACCATCAACTTTACCATGTTAACTTAGATACATTAACATGGAGATTCCACCTAAGATTGATCAGAATATGGTAATTAAAAATGATCTTTAAAGGTAATAGAAAATTAAAGATCCTAATCTTTTAATTTCAGTAGCATAAAAGTTCTCACTTGTCTCCAAGTTTGTTGTTCAGACCAGAACAAACCAATAAATAAAAATGCTTGTTATATATATTATAAACAAATATGTTTAAATAACTACCTAATAAGTCATACAAAGCTTAGAATTCAACTGGTCATGATAGTAATAGTACATTTGGTGGAAGGAAATAAATCTTAATGACTTTCCTCAGGGGAATTTTATGATCTATCCTTCCCAAATTTTTAAAATATTTTCTAGTGATTTTGTATTGGAAATTAGTTGAACACAAGATTATCAAATTTATTAGATTTTTTTAAAGATTTTCTTTGTAACTACATGTGCCCATGGAGGTCAGAAGAGGGCATCAGATCCCCTGGAGCTGGAGTTTGAGTAAGCTGCCCAGCATGGAACCCGCCCTCCTCCCATGGGTGCTGGGAACCAAACCTGGGTCCTCTAGAAGAGCAGCAAGAGCACTTAACTGCTGAGCCACCTCTCTAGCCCCCAAATTTCTTAAAATTGCCTTATAAATTTAGAATATCCTCTGTGTAAATGGCGCTCTATTGTGCTGCAGTGTTCTGTAAATAAAATGCAGCTGCTGTGCTTTTCTACATAGCTTGTACATGTTTTATTTTGTAGTTGTGTACGTGAGTTTCATTTTTCTGGAAGAAGTAATCAAACGATTCAATAAACAGGTGATGATTGAGTGATAGCATTTGGTAGTAGTTCAAACGACTTTGCATACTTACTTTTCAAACTGAGAGCTAATTTAGTCATTTACTAAAGTTGTTTTTTGGTAGATAGTGGTATCTACTACCTACTTAATGTGAAAACGAAGATCAGATTCAGTTTGCCTCTTTCAGAATCAGTTACTAAGCATTTATTGGCAAGCAATAGTGCAACAATTTGTAAATCTCTAAATTTAACAAAGTCCCCGCTTTCTGACCTTTTAGGTGATCTCTCCATACAGAGCAAAGGAGTACCTAGGCTTCTGCCAAGTGTTAAATTCTGTCACTTGTGGTCAGGCTTAGGCAACTCTGGTTGGAAACATCATTAGGCGAGCAAGGCTTGGGCACTATCCCTAGAAACACAGGTTATAGGAAATGATACATTCTTATACCTTTATAAAAATTTGACATTATATATTAATAGATTGTGCCTTGTAACACTTAAATGAGTCTAACATAAGTTTGCTAGTTTGTTTATCCTGAGAAGATTGTAGGTTTAAAAGTGACCTTTTTCCAAGATCTTTCTATAGAGGTGAGTTGGGGGTGTAGCCCAGTTAGTAGAGTGCATGCCTAGCATGTAGGAAGTCCAGAGTTGATCCCCAGCACATCATAAAGCAGGTACAGTGGCACACACCCGTAATCTCAGCACTGGGAGGCGGAGGATCAGAAGTTCATGGTCATCCTTGGCTGCATGAGACCTTGTCTCAAAGGAAAAGGAAAAGAATATCCAACTTTAGAATATGTTGAAAACATGCACCCTTTTTTGGTTTGGGAGGAAAACAGGTGTTTATTTTTTAATTTGAATAGGATTACCTTGAGGAAAGACTTGATGAGGATTCAAGAAGACAAAACTTGAGACATTTAAATACATTTTCCAAACTTTTTTAGATTTACTTTGTGTATATATATATATATATATATATGAGTGTATATATATGTATATGAATGTTTTGCCAGCATATATGCATGTGTATTACATGTCTGGTGCCCACAGAGGTCAGAAGAGGGCACTGAATCCCCTGGAATTGCAGTTACAGATGGTTGTGAGCTATCATGTAGGTGCTGAGAACCTCTCAAGTTCCTCTCCCCCCTCCCATGCATGCACATGTACAGACACACACCCAAATAAATAAATGACAAAAAGATGATGTGCCAGGCTGCAAGGGCGCTGACAGCCACCAACAGCCCCACTCTAGCCCTACTCTGCCACTTAAAACTGTAGCTTTGATACTTAACGCCCTCAGCTTTGTTTCCTCCCATTGGAAACACTTGTCCTTCAAACCTTGGAGTAGCCATGGCATGAATATTCCAAAACATCCTCAGGACTCTTCTCATGGGAAGAGCAGACAGTTAATCCTCCCAGTATAGCAGCTTTGTAACATTCCTTAGCCCTCAAACCTGACTGGAGCAGAAAGAAAAGGATCCAGGAAGAGTGTGACCAGATCTAGAGAGGCAGAAATGCCTACCTGATAGAGAAGATAACACTTCTTCCAAAGACCTTGCGAACAAGCAAATAAACTGTGATAGTCTCGCTTTGCAGTCCTGGCTGACCTGTAACTTGCTATGTAGACCTGGCTGGCTTAAAACTTGTGATCTTTCTGCCTCTACCTCCATGCTGAAATTAGATGCATATACCATTCATGACACAAATTTTTTTTCAGACACAAATTGTTAAATGGTGCATTTTTATTTCAGAAAAACACAAAAAGTACATTAAGAAGAAATGTAACTACAGTACTTCACATGGCTCAACTGTTGACTACTGACATACTCTTTATCATTTATTTATTTGGGTGTCTGGACATGCTCATGCCACAGCGTGCATGGGGAGGTTAGAGGACAAGGTTGTAGGAGCTGATTCTCTCCTTCCACATGTAGGTCCCAGGGACTGAACTCAGGTGGTCAGGCTTAGGCTTAGCTGCTAGTCCCACACAGACTTAATGTAAATTAAAAATGTTGAACTAACTAAAAATTTTAACTATTTAGAAAAATGAGAACAGCATGTGAATGAAATTCTCATCTTCAGCAGTAATGGGTAGAAAATATCTAACACTGAAAAATAGTACAAGCACATAATTTAAAAATGGAGGGTCTAGAGGGCACACTTGCAAACCTGACACTCAGAAGGCAGAGGTAGGAAGATCATGAGTTCAAAATCACCCTGGACTACATAGCAAAACCCTACGATACAGAGGCATACAAAACAGGTACACAAAGAGGATAATTACTGATAACTATTAAAAACTTTATCATTAGATAGACATAATTTTGTCATTTATTAAAGATGAAAGTAAATTTGTACACTAATGAGATGAGTATGTTTGCTCTTTTTACATAAATAATTAAATCTTGGGCTCAAGGAATGAAAGCATTTTCTGTGCAAGTGTGAGGACCCAGAACACATAATCCCAAGAACACATAAAGCCAAGCACAGTAGTGCACATCTGTGAACCCCCAAAGCTAAAAGGCCAACTAACCTGCAGCACACAGAGGCAAAACGGTAAGACCCCGTCTCAAGGTGGAAGACGAGGACCAGCACCCCTGGTTGTCCTCTGACCTCTGCATGTTCATCATGGCACCCATGGATTCACACATACACACACACACACACACATATGCATACACACAAATTAAAACAAATCTTGGCTAAGTATTTGATACTGCCGGATGCACAGCATCTTCAGTGTTTCTGAGTTGATTGATATTTTGATTTCATAATGTCATGCTGAAAATGCCACTTAAGATAGCAGAAGTGGTGTGTTCAGGCCATTTCGGTAATTCTTAGAAATGCTGCTCTAATCTTAAGCTAAAATTCATAAAATAATCTTACAAAACTCAAGTCATCAACCCAAACAGCAGTTTTTTAAGTTGTATGTTCTGATACAATACAATCCAGTGATATATGAATTTGATGCCCTTACATGCTCGATTGTTGATAAGAAAATATTTAAAGTCTTCATTCTCCATAATTAAACCATAGTTTCTATAAGAGCAGAAATATGTATGGTTAAAAAAAAAACCTGTCATTTGTAACATACAATAATCTAGACCCTGAGCCGACGTGTTTTGGATGCCCTCTTGGTGTCGCATGGTGTGATGGCACATACAGTGCAAACTATGCATTTTCTGTGTTCAAGGCCAAGGCGGTACTCATGTTCCATGATGCAATACAGACAAGGCTGATTACATGTTTGATTTTGAATTAACTTTTGGTTGTTGGACATTCAGAAACCTTTTACTGTTGGCAAATTTTCCACCTCCACACTCAATTTCATGACCCTCCCATGTGACGTCTTAACCCACAATTTCAGAAACTGGACACTCTAACCATTGTGAGATAGGAGAATGCTATATATAGACTTTGAAGCTGATCAACCTAGGTAGATAGTTCAACTATACGTCTTACCACTTGTGGGACCTGGACAAGTTGCTTAACCCACTTGGGCTCTGGGTCGCTAATCTCTACAGTGGAAATAATTCCGATTTTGAAGAGAAACAACACAATGAAGAGCCTGGGAGGCTCTGCAGTTATGCCGCCTTCCTTGGCCTAGAATCCAACTCCACCACTTACTTGCTGACTGTGAAGTATTGCTTAAGCTCCTTAACCTCTAATGCCTCTGTTTCTCTTCTAAAAATGATGGTTATGGGCTGGAAACGTGGTTCAGCAGGTAAGACCACTTACTGCTCTTTCAGGGGACTCAGGTTCGGTTCCCAGCACCCACATGGTAGCTCACAACCCTCTTGAAACTCCAGTTCTATAGGTTCTGATGCCCTGGTCCTGCCTCTACAGACACTGCACGCCTGTGTTGCAACTACATACATGCAGGCAAAACATTCACACATATAAAATAAAAATAAGTAAGTCTCTTTTTAAAATGGTGGATATAATAACAAACCCTCCTTCAGAAAGTTGCTAAATGGATTAAAAGAAGGAATCCAAAAATTCCTGGCATGTAGTGTAATTCAACAAATTATTTTGGGGCATTATATGTTACATGAAATGGTGTGTGTCATGCACTATGCATGGCCCTTGGTCCACAGCAGACAGCTCCTCTCCTAGAAACCCATCCCAAGAATCAGGGGAAGAGGCCAATGTCTTTCTCCCCAGCCAGACTGAATAGATGTCCAATGTACAGAGATCAGTGACCCTTGCCTGGCCACCAAGCCCTTCTCACAACATCCTTCTCAGAGTGGTTGTTTTATTTAGGATAATGTGGGCAACTTTTTATGAGTTTCAGCCCACATAAAAATTACAACAGATTAGGATGAAATGAAAAAGCTTTTCAAACCCGTTTCTGCCAGCCCAGCACTCAGAATGCCTGGCCAAGTAGGTATCCACCACAGTCTAATTGACACTCTGCAATGTAAACAGACACCCCGATTTCAGATCCAACTAGATCTGTAAGCTGCCACATGTGTGTCACAGGAGTGATCCAGCTACACCCATACCAGATGCACCTGTATCTCCCTCCTCCCACCTCTCCTGGGTGTGAGGCAAGACTGTCTAACTCTGTTCCCAAGTCACTTCCTGCTACAGCTTCACAGTAGTTCAAAGAACTTCTAAGTGCAGGTTCTTTCCAAATAGATTGGTTTCTTGAAACTCACCAACAAGTCAAACACCAGAAAAGAGGGGATTTCTGAGAGACACCCACTTGGATGGCAACTGGTATTTGGTAGTTTCAAATATTAAGAAAAGAAAAAAAAAATCGACCTTGATTAGGCAGTATCTAATCTCCCAGAGCACAGGAAGTGAAGGAGATCAAGTCTGATTTGCAGGAGCCCTGAGGTTGCACAAAGCAGTCACTCCCCAGCAAGGCCCACTCACGGGCCTGCACAGGCGCCTGTTTTGCCTGCCTCCAGCTGTGTACCCCAGAGGGAAAGCACCATTAAACTCCCTGTGAGCTCTGTACACAAAGAGCTGCCACTGTCACCAGGTGAGAGGATGGGGAGAGGGAAGACAGGATGGGGAGGATGGGGAGAAGGGTGCGATGGGTTTGACAAGGCTCTATTATTGGGGCCAGTGGGATTTCATAGTCACCAAGCTATTCATATTCCATATATGTGTTTAGCATGAATGTTCTGGAAACTGGGTATTGTGGAAGATCAAGATGAAAGTTCCAGATGCATGTGGCTGGAAATGTAGTCAGAGTTCCACTTCCCATGGTGGTGGAGGGAGACAGAGGCGCAGGGATGATGGGGAGGCTGTGCTGTGGTCCACCTAAGAGATGGAGAAGAGAGGTAACCAAGAATGAGGAAGTTTTGAAGCTTTTGGAGGAAAAAAGGATGGGTTCTGCTGATAGAATGGATTAAGGTTAGAGTAGACCCTAGTGTGTCCCCTCCTTAGACAGACACTGTTGTCATTAAGCAACTCAGAACACCAGGGAAGGCTGGGAAATGAGGGTCCTAACTTGAGATTGGCAGTGATAAATCAGGGCTGCCTGGGTCCCCCACATGGAGATGTGCAACAGATCATGAGAAACACTCGTCTGAGCTCAGTAGAGCAGCACCCAATGTTTCATAGCAGCCATTCTTCCAGACCACTGCTGGGGAGTTTCCAGCACATCTGGCCCCTCACTCATGCCTATGGTCACAGGACAGTTTACCTGAATGGTCAGTTTGGGAGTAAAAGCCAAGCATACGCAGCCCTGCCACTAGGGCTTTCTCAGATCATTCTGGCCATGGGTTCAGTGGTTCTCTGAACTTCCTAGGTGGGCTGGACTGCAGAGCAAGCCTACATGAATCAGACCCCAAGTCATAGTCTCCAGTGAATTCTATTAGTAATTGAATTTGATCTCTGCCTCCTACAAACAGAGAGGCAGAAAAGAGAGTATTGAAACCCACTGCCAAACTCCCAACAGATTACCTGGTGTTCATTTGTTGTACTGTCCTTCCTCTGCATTCTGAGCTGGTGGTCAGGTCTGTGGTGGTCCTCTCTGCAATGTTTACACAGGGTTAAAAACAAGATAGGTGTTCCTGGGGTGGGCCTGTGAAAACTGAGAGAGAACAGTGAAAAGACTCATTCCTGGAACTGGGAGAGAGGAAATACCAGCAGGTCCCCAAGGACAGGGATCTGGGTGTTTATGTCAGCCCAGCAAGGAGGTGAGACACCTCAAAGAGGGTATCACTAGATACTGTTAGGGAGGCCTGTCTCCAGGCCAAGAACACACTCTGCCAAAAACCCTTTTGCTCTAAGCAACAAGCTGGAGGAACCTAGACTCAGCTGGAACATCTCAGTTATCAATGAGAAGCAAAAATCAATGGCTTTGCTTACGGGGACACCCAGGAGGCACTGACCATGACACACCTCTGGGTGACAGGGATGTGATGGTCACATCACTGGATTTAGAATCACCATGGGAAACACATCTCTGGGCATGTCTGTGAGGGTGCTTCCAGAAAGATATAACTGAGGAAGGAAGACCAGCTCTGAACATGGGCAGCACCATCTCCTGGACTGAATAGGGAGAAAGCAGGCTGATTGGCCTGCACCTCTCTGCTTCCTGATTATGGAGGGAACGTGACCAGTGCCCCATGCTCCTGCCATCACGTCCTCCCCATGAACCAAAATAAACCCACCCTTAAGTGGCTTCTTGCCAGGTATTTGGTCTCAGCAACAAGTAAAGAAACAAATACAGTAGGACATTCAACAATTACTGAGATTAATTTCCTGCCAGCTCAGTAGAATGGGGTTCAATGTCAGATTGAGGTTGACTTAAAATCATGAAATATGTTATGCCCTCACATCAGAGAGAGTTGGGAGACTAAGATTCACAGTTGCAGTAAAATGTAGAGGTGCTGGCAGGGATTGAGAGGGAGTGAAAAGGACCATGGGCAAAGCCTGGGCTATCTCAGACAGAGGAAAGGAATGGCAGGAATATTGTAAAGATTCCGGTGCTCTTTAGAGTTCCCTGGGGCCTTCAGACTACTGAAGCAGTGATCCCCAAGGAACTGGAATATCCCCCAGGAAAAAGCTGAAGCATGGTACCAGCCAGAGAAGGAAATTTGTCTCCTAGGAAGAGATTTCACAGTTTTGACATGTCAGACCACCTTGCAGGAGAGACTGGAGCCCAGACAAGAATGGGTCAATGATGGGCGGGCCATACCTTGACCAGGACTGTTGTCTACCTCTTGCCCTCTATTTAAACATAAAACCTCATATTAGGACTCAGAAGATGGACTTGGGATCTCTTTATTGGTTCCTCATCCCAATGTGGCCACACTAAATCTCCTTTCTCGTGTTATCACTGTTATCTGTTTGTTTAATGGGCCTGTTGAGGACAGATGGCTAAGGCTAACTTGTCAGAGCTGCTGGGGACCCAGCTCTGATCCTAACAACTGCAGATGAAGCCAGCAAGGTAGAAACTGAAGAGAGTTAACAGTATCTAAATGCTGAAAGAAGACTGGGGGTACAGCTGTGATACAGCACTTGCCTAGCATGTGTGAGGCCCTCGGTTTGATCCCAAGTCCTTCAAAAAAGCAGTGTGGCGGGGCACGTTGCAGAGGTCCACTTAAATAAAGATTGAGCAGCAACCATGTGATCTGACTGTACAGGCTGTGGAGGTGGACGCTATGCAGGGAATAAAGGTCACATTCTCAAGAAGAAAGGGGAGGAAGGAAGGAGAGATCAAAGGTCACAGACCAAGGTGGAAAGAAGGTTTATTTTTAGTGTGGAAGATTTCTGGACATGCCCTAGAGTTGAAAAGGGGCCTCGATGGACTTACGATAGATACTTTATACAACAAGATCCAAAAGATAGGAACGAGGCACGTGCTGAAGAACCAGCTCTGAAGAGGATCAGCGATATAGAAAGGAGAAAAGATGTGATGAGTTTCCAAGATGCACCCAGTGATCTCTGTATCAAACATCCTCACCCTTGTGAAATCCCATGGAATAGGACACACTCTCTTCTAACACACAGAATACTGTACAGGCAATGGTGTGTCCCTTCTGATACTAGGTTATAAAAAGTCTGTGGCTTCCAGCCTGGGCATTCTGTCTTCTCTCTCTTAATTCACTCACCCTTGAGAGTCAGCTGCCATGTTGGATGAGACACCTGTGTAAAGGCTCACATGAGTGACCCTAAAAAAGAAGATGACTATGCCTCAGCAGGTAGCTTGACTGCAATCTTACGACAGATTCTGAAGGAGAGGCAGCCAACAAATGCACTTCAAGCAGATAGCTGGACTTGTGGTAGCAAGATAATAATTTGTTGTTTTAAGCCACTAAGTTTGGTGGTAACTCATAAGAAGGTAGGAAATGCAGACATGTAAGAGAACATGAGCCCCAAAGCATCCTATTGCTGAGAATAAACCCAGATGACAACAGATTGGTTTTGCATGGTGGAAGATGGGAAATTACAGTGGCTAATAGCGTATCAAAGGATGAGGCCCATGACAACTCGAAGGCTTCTGGATTCTGGTGACAATGAAGTGGAAGCTGCTGCCATGTGCAGTCGAGGGATTATGGGTTCAGCCTCCTTAATACCTTCAAATAGAAGAAAAGACAGAGAGACTATTGAAATGATCCACGATTAGTTTAATAGACGATAGGATGGAAAGCCAAAGAGGCAAGTCAGTTAGGGATGATGGACTGCAGTAATGACACCACCAGAGGGGACAAGAGGAGGCTCAGCTGAGGCTGGATGGGCAGGAAGTGTCAGGCTCAGTGGAGTTGATCCGTTGATATGATTTGCTTACAAGGGAGTGGAACCAAAAGATCCCAGGTCTGTTCTCTAGGAGAGCAGTTCTGGGTAACCAGAAGAGTCAGGGTGTGCCCATGTACAGGATGTCCAAAATGAACGCCAAGGTTAGTCAGCTTTTCAACACTATTCTGAAATGCCTGAGATCGTTAGCTAACAAAGAGAAAAAGGTTGTGGTGACAAAAACTATTCATCTCATGGCCAGAAGGGAATAGGCAGCAAGGAGGGGATAAGGGTCCCACCATCCCCTGAAGAGCATCATCACCACAATGACCATCAGAGCTCCACCACCTCCAATAGACCACCATGGGGACCAAGCCTTTAACATACAGGCCTTGGGGACCATTCCAGATCCAAACTCTAACAAAGCCTTTTATCAGCTCCTCTGGTCTCGTCAGTCCCATAGCTAGGAACCCTGGTGCTTCAGCTGAACACAAAGGTTCCAGAGGCTTCCGTTCTTGCCACATTGACCTGGATGCCCTTCTGCCCTTGACTCATGACTGTCCTTCACCTTTCCCCAAACATACTTTCAACCGCGAACTCATATTCCACTTCCCTACTCCTAGCCTGAGTTTACACCTGTCAGCCCCTTGTATTTTACTACACATTATCATTAAAGAGATGAGGCCTCTCTTCTCCAAGGAAAGGTGTTCCCTTGGGGAGTAGAAAGTGGTGGCCAGGATCCTTAGGTAGATATGTGCTGTTCCCAGCAGAGTAGCTGATTTGCAATCACTACTCAGGACTGAACTAGATCAAGTACTGACATAACGAAGCTGAGGGTGCCAAGATCCTGTCAGCAGAGCAAAGGGCCGAGGGAGACAGACGTTCAGGGAGAGAGATGTATCCACTGAGTGCTTTGTCTACTTTGCGTCTGATAACTTTCAAATAGTTGTGCAGGGTAACCCTTCCATAGCTTGGGAGACTAAGGCTAAGAGGCCAGACACTTGGCCTTGACTTGGGCATGAGCTCCTAAGTTCTTATCCAGTCTCAGGACTAAACTTTACAAATATGTTGATGATCTTAGATTTCATCTCCATCCAGACTGGGTCTATGCTGAACTCTTAGACACAATTCCCACCTACCTAGGAGATAATCTCTGTAGATCTCACAAGTTTCACCTATCAAAACAAGCTGTTGATTCAACCCAAAATGAGTTATTCCTACAATCATCTCCATCCTGGTAAGTGGAGATTGCATTATTTAGGACAAAAAAAAAAAAAAAAAAAAAAAAAAAAAGACACACCCATGTGTGACACTTCCTGCCTGATCCCTGTTAGAGGGTAAACACATTCAACCATTTACTCTCTCCATCCAGCACCTGGATTGTTCTGAATCTCTGCTCCCATGCCTGCCTCTCCAGCCTATCCTCAGCACAGCAGCAGAGGGATGCATTTCATGCTTCTGCTTAAAGCCATCAGACAACTCCCCATCTTAGAGTAGACACAGACATCTTCACTGTGGCCTACAGGCCTTGAAAAGCTTTATTAAGATATCCTTCACATACCATAAAGCTTACCTACTCAAAGTACACAATGATATAGCTTTCAGCATATCCACAGAGCTATACAGCCATCGTCTCAGGGAACTGTAGAACATTATCGTCTCAGAAAGAAACCTCACTTCCTAATCACCCACTTGCCCAGGCCTGAGCAACTGCTTTATGTAGACAGATCTGCCTGCTCTGGATTGTCCACATAAACCTCTCTGATTTTACCTCCCCTCCTGAACACTTTCCTGGTGGGCCCTGAACACTCTCCTGCACACCTTCCACTCAGGCCTGTGGCCCTATACTCGTCTCTCCACCTAAAACCCCACTCAGCCCAGATCTCTGTGTGGCCACACCTTCTCATGTTTCTGCTTAAACACCACTTCCCTGACCTCCACACGAAACACCTACCTACTCTGCTGGTCCCTCAACATCCCATTGATTTTTAAGTCTAATAGTAAGCCTGTAAGTAGAATACACTATTAGATGGTACAAATAGCCTTGTGTCATATTTTTCTCCCTCTCTCTCCACCCTTCCCTACTCCCATTGTCAGGGTTTGAATCCAGGACCTCATGCATGCTGGTCAAGTGCTCTACCACTGAGTTACATTCCCTAGTGGTATGTTTTTCTTTATATACATATATATATATATAATTATTTTTATTTTATGTGTATGCGTGTATTGCCTGCATGTAGGTAGGTGCACCCATGTTGTGCAATGCCTGCACAGAACAGAAGAAGCTGTCGGATCCCCTGGAACTGGAGTTACAGACAGTTGTTAGCATCCAGGACCTCATGCATGCTGGGCAAGTGCTCTACCACTGAGTTACATTCCCTAGTGGTATGTTTTTCTTTATATACATATATATATATATAATTATTTTTATTTTATGTGTATGCGTGTATTGCCTGCATGTAGGTAGGTGCACCCATGTTGTGCAATGCCTGCACAGAACAGAAGAAGCTGTCAGAGCCCCTGGAACTGGAGTTACAGATGATTGTTGGCTGCCATGTGGGTGCTAGGAACTGAACCCAGGTCCACTGCAAGAGCAGTTAGTGCTCTTAACCACTGAGCCATCTCTCCAGCTTCTTATTTTACTTTTAAAAGAAACCTGTGATAGAAATAGGATGCCCTTAAGAAGGACTAGGTTCTGATATATTTTTCTCTCATTTATTCTCTCTGTCTCTCTGATGGTTAATATTGATTTACAGGACCTAGAGTCACCTAGGAGACAGACTTCTGGGTGTGTCTATGAGCGATTATCCAGATTATAATAACTGAGGTAGGAAGTCCCTAAAATGTGGGCCACACCATTCCATGGGTTGTGGTCTTTTCTAAACAAAAAGGAATAAATCAGCTGAGCACCAGCATTCATCACTCTTTGCTTCCTGAATGTGGACACAATGTGACCCACAATCTCGAATTCCTGCTACCATGACTTCATTGCCGTCATGAACTGTACCCTCAGAATTTGAGCCAAAGTAAACCCTTCATTCCTTTAGTTGCATATGTTGAGGACTCAGTCACAGAGATAAGACAAGTAATTGATACATTCTCCCACAGCATCATTCAGAGGACTCAAAATCATACAGAAAGCATTAAAGAAATATGAGTATTAGAGCAACTTTTGTGGGTATATGTATATACGCCTGTGGTGTATACATGTGTTATGTGACTGCATACATATATGTACATATGTTTGCATATACAGGTGTATGCTGAAGCCAGAGGTCAAAATCAGGAGATTCCTGGATTATTCTCCACCTTTTTAAAAAAATATTGGTATTGATTCTTTGATAATTTCATAGAATGTACTTTGATCACATTTAGAACTCCTCCCCAGTCTCAGTCCCCACCTGACTACCGCCAACCCAACTTCAAGTTCTTGATTGTTTTTTAAGGCCTATCGAGCCTGATCTGTGTTCCCCAAATGCTCTTGGTTGTGGGTCTATCCCTTGGAGTTTCCTCAACCTACTAGAGATAGCATCACTAAAGAAAACTGACTGTCTCCCAGTAGCTGTCAATTAGCAATCAAAACCTCAGCGAGGACTGGAGCTTCTTTTGTGAGACAGCGTCTCAATGAACTTGGAGCATGCATTTGGCTAAGCTAGCTGGCCGTTGTGCTCCAGGGATCTGCTGGTCTCCATGTCCCAGTGCTTTCCCCTCCTTCCTGCCTGTGTCCAGGCTCAGTGTGTCTCCCTCAGGCTTAGCTTGTGGTATTCTCTGTGTCTGTCTGTCTGTCTGTCTGTCTCTCTTTCTCTCTTCCTTTTTTTCTCTCTCTCATGCATTCATTCTTTCCAGATTTTTTTTTCACTTTCTTTCCATTTGTCACAAGGGAATGTCTTCTGGGGCGGAAACATCGCACATGAGCTAAAGGTGAACCATGGGCGCGAGGTGCTGAGCAAGTCTGGACTGTGGTGACTGTCTTGTGGCTCCTAAGCTTCCTCCATGGGAGATCTGATCTGCAGTGACACCCGGCAGGGCGGTGGAGACATTCATCACTTCCTCCCTCAACAAAAGGTGTGAATGAGAGATACTTTTTTCCTCTCCTGGACCAATTGGTCCTGTGCTGACTACAAGGCCTCCTTAGGCTCTCTGAGCACTGTTATGCCTGCACTTGCAGGCCTCTGCCCAGAACAACACATACAGGGGGATGGAGCTATCTAGTGTCTCCTGACTTCCCCAGCTCCCCAGCTTACTTTCTGCTGTGCTGGAAGTGGTCTGAATGTATCTCTTGGGGTCCCAAGTTGAAAGCTTGGTGCTCAGTGTGGTGATCTTAAGAGGTGTGGTACCTGTAAGACACAGTGCCTAGTGGGGAGTCATTGGGTCCTTGAGGGCATTGCTCCCAGAGGGGTTTGATGTATTTCTCCTGGGAGTTCTGCTTACAAGACAGGGAGCCTCTCCCCTCTCTGGGGTGCTCTCTGGCTTCCATCTCACCATGTCATTTCTTCCCCTTACATGCTCCTGAGGTAATGCCATCATCAGGATGTGATGTGCTCAGGGTGAAGCAGGGTGTTGCCATGGCTGTCATGCTATTTCAACTTTTAGCCTCCAAAACTGTGAGCTAAATAAATCTCTTTGTAGAGTACCTAGCCTCAGGCATTTTGTTACAATAATGGAATCAGTGTACACTGTTAAAGCAGTGGGACCAGGACTCTGAATTCTATGCAAGCCCCAGGCAACTTCAATGCAAGTTATCCTGGAACTACACTTGAAGACAGGTTGGTCAAGAGTTTGAACAGATTGTATTTACTTCTCTCTTTCTCACTCTCTGTCTCTTTCTCTCTCGTCTTTTTGAGACAGGGTCTCCCTGTAGCCCCAGCTGGCCTGGAACTCACTATATAGCCTAAGATGGCCTCAAACTCGCAGAGATCCGCTTGCCTTTGTCTCCCATTGACTTCTTTAACTATGTTCACACTACATAAGCCTAAAGCATTTGAAGTAGTTACAACAAATGTTTCAGCTGTTCCTTGAGAAGCTGTGAGAAGCACAATAGAAATGGACCCAAGGTTTTGTAAGCTTAAAAAGACCCAACATTCTGTAAGCTTTAACTACTTCAGTGGGACCTTAGGAGTGAAGGTTGTGATGTCTGACAAGAACCAGAGGATGGAATTGACATGCTAAACAGTTTTTGATCATTGCAATTGAGTTTTCTAGCTCCAGCCTTCCCTAAATTACGTGTGGACCCTAATACTACTTCCTGTTATGAGCAGCTGTGTGATACTGGGTAAGTTACTTAACAGTTTTGATCTTCTGTTCCTCCTCCTCTGTACAATGGAAATTATAAAAGTCACAGGATTGTTGTAGGACTGAAAGAGAAGAGGTGTATAAGGAATTTGTACAGGGTACAGAACAGGAAAAACCGTCTTTTCCCTTCTAGCCTCTTAAGTTTTCCTGTAAATTAAACTGACAAAAATATGTTAACAAGAATTAGGCACAGCTGATTCACATGGAAGTCTACTCTGAGTAACTCAAGGTGGAGGTTAGAGCCTGGCTTACATAGCAAGTTACTACATAGTTACTACTACAAGTTACTTACACAGTAACTTGTAGGGCAGTGACAAGACAAAGGAGGAGGATTTGGGGTTCTGTGATGGTTGATCATCACTGTCAACTTGACTGGACTTAGAATCATCTAGGAGATACACTTCTGAGTGTGTCTGTGAGAGTATTTTCAGAGAGATTTAAATGAGTAGACCTACACTGAATGTGGGGGAGGGTACCACCCCATAGGCTGGGGTCTCAGACTAAAGAAGAAGGGAAAGAAGAGAAAGGGAGCTGAGCACCAGCATCCATCCCTCTCTGCTTTTTGAGTGCAGATGCAATGTGACCAGCTAGCCCACCCTCCCACCATCATGCCTTCCCCACCACAATGAACTATGTCCCCTCAAACCATGAGCCAGAACAAACCCTTCCCTCCTAACTTGCTTTTGTTGGGAATTTTGTCACAGAAACAATAAAAGTAACTAATGCCAGCCCTTAGGATGGCAAAAAAAGGAAAGATAAATAGATAGGGCACTGAGGGAGGCAGGCCTGGTGGATGAGTTGCTAATGCAGCGCCTTCTGGTCTCCCCCTGGGTTGACAACGCTCTACTTGTCTCTGGTGATTACTTAGTGTCCTTCTTGTTAGAAGGGTTAAGAAGGGGCATCTTTAAAAATTGATGACCTGCTTTGAGGCAAAGAGGAGGAAGGTAGAGAGCTTCTTGAGTTCCTTCTTAGTTTCCTTTAACACAAAATAATTCTTACAGCAGTGTGGCATATCTTGGGGCTACATCTGCAGCCCTTCATATGATTCACATGCAGAAGGAGCTTGTTAAGTGTGGCTTCCTCCAGTCTTTGCTGAACTTTAAGTTCTTCTTTGTGCTAGTGCCACACATTATATTTTAAATAGACACCTATTCCATGCCTAACACTCCCAGGGACCAGGGCTGAAGGACTAAACAGGATGTAGACATTCACAGTGGATGAGGTAGGCACAACAACCTTGGAGAACAAAGATAAGTGTCATACCCCTTCAGTCTTGGGGGATCAGGGGAGTTTCCTAGGGCTCACTTGAGCTGAGTCTATTAGGATAAATAAAGATTTCCAGAAAGACACGTTACAAAGACAAAGACTTGGGGTAGTAAGATCTAGCTGTGTAGACTTTCTGGGTTTTCTTTCATGGGGTCCATCAATTCAAAATCCAGCCTATTTTACAGTGAGAGATTGTCTGTGAATTAGGCACCAAGCCAGATACTGCAAGAGGTGCAAGGGTGACTGTCCTGGTTTGATTCTTCATTGCTATGACAAAACACTCTGACCAATACCAACTTGGGGAAGAAAGGGTTTATTAGGCTTACATATCCCAGGTCACAGTTCATTGGGGGAGCCCAAAGTAGGAACTCAGGGCAGGAACCTGGAGCACAGGCCATGGAGGAACTCTGCTTACTGGCTTGCTCCCCTGGCCCCTGCACAGCCTGCTTTCTTATGTAACAGAGGCCCCACCTGCCCAGGGGTGGCACCACCCACAGTGGGCTGGGCCCTCCCACATCACTCAACAATCAAGAAGATGCCCCACAGAAATGGCCACAGGCCAGTCCTGTGGAGGCAATTCCCCAATTGAGGCTCCCTCAACCCAGGTATGTCAAGTTGACACTAAAGCTATCCAGCACAATGACTCAGCAATGTCCCTGCTCTTAGGAAATGCATATCTGAGTCAGGTCCTCTCCAAAGCACCAGGGTGATGAAAGCAAGAGATGGGGAATTATGCTTGTGGTTTGTACCTATCCCCTATTGCTAAACAACTTCTAGTCCTCAAAGGAGAGGCATGAGAACTTGGATGCCTTACTCAAACCCCAGAACATGGCAACATTATGTGAACATAGAGGGAATCAGCCAGCAGTAATGACTGACCAAGTCCAACCATCTTGAACCTGCAACCTGCAGCACTTAGAAGTTCTGCATATGGAAAGCCAATTGCCTGGGAACAGTCCACAGGAGATCTGATGTGGGTCAGTAACATCTCTTTTTTTGGCTGTCTCTGGCAGGATTCAAAAGCCAAATTCAACCTTTTCAAGAAGACTAGTATTGCTTCAAGAACTGGCAGAGGTGGTCCATGTTCAGTGGCATGTTGGCAAACATTGAACCTCAGCTCTCTGAGGAGAAATAAAAAGCTCTGATGTGCACTGGTTGCTGCTTTTCTTGACTCAAATTCTTCCTCCAAACCCATGTGATATCACCAAATGTGCAATAGAAGGAGATGTGCACAGTACGCTCCCGAGAGTGAAAAGGATCCTTCTCCAGCATAGCACGAGTCATGCTCCACTTGGATCCTGAAAAATAACCTTTCATAATGATCTATACCTCAATGATGAATAACAGCCTTCCCTTAGAGTCCCAAAACCTTGTCTGAAACACCTGTGGAAACAAGTGACTTTCAGTCAGATCTAGGCCCAGGCCTCAGAGACCAGGACTCTATGACTCTGGAGCAGACCATCTTCCACCAGGTCTCATCCTTTCTCTGGCTGCTGACCTCATACCCATCCTGTTATGCTCAACCAAAGTCACTTCCATCCTCTCCCAGAAGGTCATATTCCTGCTGCCATGAGCCCTCAGGGCCTCACCCACCTCTCTTTCCTGCCCTCATTACAGTGAAACTATCTGGTGCTGGTGTAATGGTTTCATTTGTGTCTCCCTGTACAGACTATCAACTCCATCAGTTCTGAATATCCTGTGGGACAATGAAGAACTTGGTGTGAAGAAGCAACTAAACCGAAAGAACACTGGGACAGGACAGAGCCCAGAACCAGCTTTCAGGATCACCTCATAAAGTTTCTTCTCCTTTACTTCAGCCAGATGGGTCAACTGGCTACTGGTTGATCTTTGCCCAGAGTTTCAAGGTGTTCGGCCTCATGTTAATTTAGCCACAGGATACTCAGCAGAGGAGAAAACTTTCCAGCTCTGTATCATTCACTTTCCATGGTGCATAAAAATTAGATAAAGCTCTACTCTCTAGCTAGATGTCATCCAATGGACCCTTGAACCTGCTACAGGTTACTGTCTTTGCTGAAGTAAAAACGCACCTCTTCTTTAAGAGTTATGATGTAGTGGACAACACTATGTTCAAAGCAGCCCTTGCAGCTTAGAAACTGGCCTTGCCAAGATCTGCAGTTTTAAGCAGGTGGGAACAGTAATGCAAAGCCCCTGAGGCAGGACTGAGCTCAGGCTTTAAGAACTATGAGGCCAGGCGTGGTCCCCAGGAGCCCTCTGGGCCTGGTCCTGCCCTCACCTCCCTCTGCTTCCCTGGGCTGCATAACCCACCAGCCTCTTTCCTGGACACCAGGGCTGACCTCTAGGCCCAGAACCATCACTGTTTCCTGATCCCTTGCATAGGGAACAGATGAACCCAGGTCCTTTTCATGGTCCCCAAGAGTCCTCTGGGCCTGGGCCTGCCCTCACTTCCCTCTGCTTCCCTGGGCTGCACAACCCTCCAGTCTCTTTCCTGGACACCGGGGCTGACCTCTCAGCTTCCTGATCCTTTGCATCCAGACCAACCCAGTTCCTCCCTGCAGTCCCCAGGAGGCCTTGGTGCCTCTTCCCCATCCCCCATCTCCCTTTGCATCTCTGGGTGGCAAAGCCACCAGCTGCCTGAGACCAGCATCTTTCCTGGGCCCTGCTCCCAGGCCAGTCCAACCCCCAAATTCCTGAGGACAACATGTTTCCTGGAGGGATCCAGACCTTAGGAGAAAGCCTGAGAGCATCTGATTCTTATCTGACTTGGGCCTCTGTGGGAACTCCTGAACACAAAAGCAACCGGGTCACTCCAATATAAAATCAAAAGAGAGAACTGGAAGTTTAGATAAACTAGCTTTTCATGCCCAAAATGTAAACCACAAAGGGACATAAAGTTTACAAAAAGAAGCAGACCTAAACTTGAAGACTTGAGTCTCACACAAGAATCAGAAACTACAAAAGAAATTCACATGTCAAAATCACAGAGAAAAAATAATAACATGAAAACCAAAATAACACACCCTCACCAAATATCAATAGTCCTCTAGAGGAGTACAATGAGAATCCCCTAGATATAATGCAGGACATGGAACTCAAAAGAACAATTATAAACATGATAAAATAATTCAGTGAATTTAAAGAACACACAAACAAAGAAATCAAAGAACTGAAGGAAGATCATACAGGAAGGAGAAAAAACCCAAGTTAATGGCATGGACCAGATCCTCAACAGAATCATAGAAGAAAATTTCCCAAAATTAAAGAAAGACATGCCCACACAAATACGAGAAGCATATAGAATACCAAACAGACAGGACCAGAAAAGAAACTCTCCATGACACATCATAGTAAAAACACTAAATGTACACAACAAAGAGACGATACTGAGAGCTGCAAAAGAAAAACAAGTCACATAAAAAGAAAAACCCATTAGGATTACAGCTGACTTTTCAGTGTAAACTATGGAAGCGAGAAGAGGCTGGACCAAAGTATTCCCAGTTTTAAAGGACCACAGATGACAACCCAGATTACTATACCCAGCCAAAATGTCTATTATAGTTGAAGGGGAAAGAAAAATCTTCCATGACATAAATAGGCTGAAGGAATTCATGTCCACAAAACCAGCCCTTCAGAGAGTTCTGGAAGCAATACAAAGAGCTGAAGAAAGGAATGGCTATACCCAAGGGGTTGCAGAAAGAAATTCAATGAAGGTATAACTGTGGAAAAGTACAGCTATATCAAGAATGTGAACAGAAATAAAAATGACAGGATTCAATACTCATCTTTCATTAATAACTTTAAATATTAATGGACTGAATGCCCCAGTCAAAAGACACAGACTAGGTGAATGGACTAAGAAACAAAAACCCATCTTTTTGTTGTCTGCAAGAAACCATCTCACTTTAAGGACAGACACTATCTTAAGGTGAAAGGATGGAAAAAAATATACCAAGCA
>NW_008348076.1:123516-124125 GCF_000622305.1 Nannospalax galili
GGGCCACTTCAATTTGATCAAAGACACAATAAATCAAGAAGATACTACTATCATGAACATATATTCACCAAACTCTAGTGCACCCAACTTCATAAAAACAATACTACAGGAATTTAAGACCCAGATTAATCCCAGCTCATAAATAGTAGGGGACTTCAATACCCCACTGTCTCCATTAGGTAGGTCAACAGGGCAGAGAGTTAACAGAGAGACCTCTGAATTAAACAATGCCATATATCAAATGGACTTAACAGATACCTAATGATATTCCACCCAAGCACCAAAGGACATACTTTCTACTCAGCACCCCATGGAACCTTCTCCAAAATCGACCATATACTGGGGCACAAATAAACCTCAACAAATACAAAAAGATTGAAATAATTCCATGCATTCTATCAGACCACAATGCAATAAAGCTTAAAATCAATACCAGAAGAATCCCCAGTAACAAGAACACATGGAGATTAAAGAACACACTCCTAGTTGGGCGTGGTAGTGCACGCATTTAATCCCAGCACTTGGGAGACAGAGGCAGGCAGATTTCTGTGAGTTCAAGGCCAGCCTGGTCTACATACTGAGTTCCAGGACAGCTGGGGCTACAGGGAG
>NW_008348076.1:124584-125219 GCF_000622305.1 Nannospalax galili
CACCTCCAAAAGAATGAAAGAGCACCTCCAAATCAACAAAATCAGAGATGAATGGGGAAACATCACAAGAGACACCAGAAAGATACTGAACATTATAAGGGAATAATTTAAAAGCCTATATGCTACTAAATTTGAAAACCTAAAAGAAATAGACGGATATCTGAAGGCATGGGAACCACCAAAACTAAATCAAGAAGAGATCAACAGCTTAAACAGACCCATAACACATAAGGAAATTGAAACAGTAATATAAAACCTCCCAATTATAAAAATCCCAGGCCCAGATGGATTTGCAAAAGAATTCTACCAGACATTTAAAGAAGATCTACATCCAATACTATTTAATTTATTCAAAAAGATAGAAATGGAGGGAGAACTTCCAAAATTCCTTCTATGAAGCCAGCATCACTCTAATACCAAAGCCAGGAATACAGCCATAAAAGAAAACTATAGACCCATATCCTTAATGAACACAAATGCAAAAGTTCTCAACGAAGTACTTGCAAACCCCATACAGACACACATCAAAAAAGATCACCTGCCGGGAGTGGTGGTGCACGCCTGTAGTCCCAGCACTTGGGAGACAGGGGCAGGCTGATCTCTGTGAGTTCAAGGCCAGCCTGGTCTACATAGTG
>NW_008348076.1:125694-126075 GCF_000622305.1 Nannospalax galili
AAAGGAGTAGTAATTGGAAAAGAACAGATCAAATTATCCCTTTTTGCAGATGATAGGATATTATATCTGAGACATGCCAAAGATTCCATCAGAAAACTCCTAGAAATTATTAACACATTCAGTAAAGTGGCAGGTTACAAAATTAACCTACAAAAGTCTGTAGCCTTTCTATATACTAATAACAAGCAATCAGTGAAAGAACACATGGAAATATTCCCCTTCACAATAGCTGCAAAAAAAATAAAATATCTCGGAATAAACCTGACCAAAGACATTAAAGAGCGTTACAATGAAAATTGTAAATCTTTAAAGAAAGAGATCGAGGAAGACATCAGAAGATGGAAGGACCTCCCAGGCTAGTGGATTGGAAGAATTAATATT
>NW_008348076.1:126458-127389 GCF_000622305.1 Nannospalax galili
AGCAAATGGTGCTGGCAAAACTGGATCTCCACCTGTAGAAGAATGAAACTAAACCCCTATCTTTCACCTTGCACAAAAGTCAATTCCAAATGGATCAAAGACCTCAATGTAAAGCCTGAAACTCTGAAACTGTTAGAAGAAAACATTGGCGAAAACCTACAAGATATAGGTGTAGGAAAGGATTTTCTAAACCGGACATCAACTGCTCAGGAAACAAGGCCAAGAATCAACAAATGGGACCTCATTAAACTAAAAAGCTTCTGTACATCAAAGGAGGCAACCAGGGCCTACAGAATGGGAGAAAATCTTCACCAGCGGCACATCTGACAGAGGTTTAACATTCAGAATATATAATGAACTCAAAAAACAGAGAATCAAGACAGGACATAACCCAATTCTAAGATGGGCTAAGGAGCTGAACAGAGAGTTCTCAAAAGAAGAAGTAAAGATGAATAAGAAGTATCTTAAAAGATATTCAACATCACTAGTAATTACGGAAATGCAACTTAAAACCAATTTAAGTTTTTATCTTACCCCAGTCAGACTGGCTAAGATCAAGAGAACAAATAATACCAAATGTTGGAGAGGATGTGGGGAAAGGGGAACACTCATCCACTGCTGGTGGGGCTGCGAACTTGTTCAACCCCTATGGAAAGCAGTGTGGAGAACTCTTAAAAAACTACAAATGAACCTACCATTTGACCCAGTTATACCACTCCTTGGCATATACCCAAAGAACTCATCCTATTGCAGAGACACTTGTACATCCATGCTTGTTGCTGCTCTTTTCATCTCAGAGATGGAAGCAACTTAAGTGTCCTTCAACTGAAGAGTGGATAATGAAAATGTGGTTCATTTATACGATGCGGTTTTACTCAGCGGTGAAGAAAGATGAAATCATGAAATTTGCAGGTAAATGGATGGAACTAGA
>NW_008348076.1:127600-128482 GCF_000622305.1 Nannospalax galili
ATGAAAATGGAGTTATTTTAAGGGGAGAGGGAAGGTCACATAAGGAACCTAGGGGATAAAGGGAAAGAAGGAGCTCAAGAGAGGTCGCACCATAGCAGATGGGTATTGTTAAGGGAGAAATGGGGAAAATGGGGGCACCTTAATTGGGGAAACCTTGATGGAGGGGTTAGACAATGTGAGAGATAAATAATGCCTACCTAGTTTTAAAATCCAGAGGGAACCATATTAGTCCAACAACCTATTGACAAATTATACATACCAGATCAAGAAATGTATGTCTAGGAAAGGTTTATCTGACAACAATTGGTCTTTGTCCAAGATTTATCTACATGGCACACAGTAATTAAAAGTACCAGACTGGTGGAACTAACCTTCTTGGATGTTTAACAGACATACTTTGAGGCCTATACTAATTTGGTGAGACGGACATAAAGGACAGTTTTTGCTCCTTGCCCTCCTAGGTCAACTAGTTCCAGGGGACTATGAGCATCCCTCAAAATGTTCTGTAATTGTTGTGGGTCACCTGTCCTCTTGATCAAGGAGGTTGAGGAGACTCCACGAGACAGACTTGAACCATGTCTAGTCTTCAAAGAGGAGGGTCAACACAGAGGAATCATTTCCTCCATGCTTCCAAGTAAAGCCAGCCATGATCAAGCAGGACCTTTGACTTATCTTCACAAAGGCAGAACTGGTAAAAGAAAGGAGCCAGGGGCTCCTCCCAAGCCCATGTGACCCCTGAGGAACAGATCCTCAAACAGCCTTGAAAGTAAAAATAAATCCGTTTATCTGGGTCAACTGTATGACCTTAAAACACCCAAAAGCAACGTATAACCGTATGTATAGCTAAAGGCTACATAACAAGCAACAATGCCAGATAGGAGA
>NW_008348076.1:128678-159864 GCF_000622305.1 Nannospalax galili
TCCTAAAACAAAGACCTCTAGATAGGCTGACTAGATTCACCAGAGGGGAAAGTAGTGGGGAATGGCTGGGGGTGCCGTCAACACAGCAGACAGTAGCAGGGATACCAGAGTATGGGGCTCTAATGGGGGGACAGATGCTATGGGAGGGTGTCATCTGGGAAGTGGGTATATAGTTTCATAAGATGGTTTGGGATGTTCTCTGTGATATACACACATGCCCAAAAAAAAATCAACAAGTTTTTAAGAAGTGTGTTATATTTGAGGAGGAAGCATGGAAATTTACATTATTCTAATTAGTAGAGGTGATAAACAATACCATTGAAATCTACCCGATGACTTTATAGACATACACAGGTGCCAAGGATCCTAGTGCAACCAACTATGACTAGTAATAATCAGATACATACAGATTAGAGATGCATGTGCCAACATCTCAATGTTATGAGTAAAAATGAGTCTTTCTGTAAGAAACAGTATATTTTTAAATGAAATGGGGATCTTTTTTAAAGGTTAAAAACGCGTTCAATTTTATGTCTTACAGGGCTTATACTGAGTTCAATATTGTATAACTATATTAATTCAACTGTGAACCTAGAAACTTGCACCCACTTGTGAAAGAGATGTACTGTTGCTCTGGAGTGTGTTAATGGAGATCTTTTTTAAAGGTTAAAAACGCATTCAATTTTATGTCTTACAGGGTTTATACTGAATTCAGTATTGTATGACTGTATTAGTTCAACAGTGAACCTAAAAATTTTATAGCCACTTTTGAAAGAGATGTATCTTTGCTCTGGAAACTGTTAATGAGTATGTTAAAGCTGTAATGAAATGCTTCTTCTAAAAAAAAGTAAAAATAAAAAAGAAATAAAAAATAAAAAGAAATATGAGGCCAATGTTTAGCCTGGCCTAGATAGTGAGTTCCAGGCTAGCTTGAGCTACAGTATAAGATCCTGTCTCCAAAAACCATCCAGTGAGAGGGACACACATTGAATTTAAAGATGATATAAATAAATGTAAAATTACAGTAAAGACAAGTACAGAGGAGAGGCTGAGGTGCTTTGAGAGCCTACATGAAGAAGATTAACCTGTGAAGTAGGTCAGGGAAGAAATAATCTGGATCTAAGCATTGGGAATGGTGTGTGAGAAGATTAAGTAGCAGGACAGTGCAGGATCAATTTTGGAAAGGAACAGTGACAGAGAAGGAGATCGGGGGAGGGGGAGTGGAGTACTAGACATGGATGGAGGTCTAGGAAGGGGCCATCCTGCCTACTAGGAATTGTGATTAGCCTCTTGTTACATGTAAGAGAGGCTTCAATGAGCTATCAATTTTAAGTTCTCAACTGAAAACTATCTAGAGATAGAAAAAAGGTACCTTTATTCCAGGTTCCTTCTACCACATTCAGTTTCATCTTTGGATTTTTCTCATAGTCTCAAGATGGTCACTTTGGCACTAGTTACCATGTCCATAGTCCAGGCAAAGGACAAAGATGGAAAAACTCTAGCTAAGTCACCCTTTTTGTAAAGGACTTTCCCCCAGAAACTCAGTTTCATTATTTCAGGTTACAACTCATTATCCATCCATGGCTGCAAGGGAGGCTGGGAAATGTAGTCTCAACTACCACATCCAATAACATGGCCATTCTGTTACCAAGAAACAAGAACAGCTCAAACATTTTTGAGATAACCAAAAATAGTCTGGTGTGATAGCTCACACCTTTAATCCTAGCACTCAGGAGGATTATCCACAGGTTTAAGGCCAACCAAGCCTGCATAGGGAATTCTAGGCCAGCTGGGCTACAGAATGAGACTCTGTCAAAAAAAAAAAAAAAAAAAAAGGTGAGGGATACCCAAGAATAGATTCCAGGTAGGCATTTGGACTTTGAGAGTTTGAAAAAAGTCTGTAGTGGAGAATAAATTAGGGAACTTTCAAAGTAGAGGTGAGGATTGAAGTTGTAGGTATGAGTGAGATCTCTAAGCAAGGAAGAGACTCCAGGATATGACACCTCAGGGAGCTTTAACAACTGATGTACAGGTAGGGGGTGAGCCTACCTCAGAGACAAAAGGAGAGTGATAGAATTTGGGAGGTGTGAGACTGGGATACCACATCCTAGAGAGAGAGATCCTCTCCAGGGAGAGCAAAGAAAGAGAACTGCCCAGAGGTATCATGGAATGGGGAAGAGCAGGAACAGGACAGGCAGGAACTCTCATCCCAAATCCCTGCCTTTGGTTGGGTTGTTGAACCATCTTTCTGTTACATGAGCCTTCCAGTAAATCCATCTCTGTCTAAGTCATTTTGAGTCTGTCCCTTTCAATTTTACTATATACCATACAACCATCCATACCTTCAGGGTCCACATCTGCAGATCCAACCACCCTCAGATCAAAAGTATTTGGAAAAAAATTGCCTGTACTAGACATGTGAGGACTTTTTTCTTGTCGTTATTCCCTAAACAATACAGTAAAACAACAACTTATATGGTATTTATATTAGTTATTGTATTGAAAGGTGCAAAGATGATGTAACAAATAGGGAGAATGTGAAGAGCATAAATATTATGTCATTGTATGTAAGGGACTTGAGTATCCACAGGTTTTGGAGTGTGGAAAGTAATGCCTCCCAATGTACTTTGTGAAGAGAGGAAATGGTCTTCTGGCTATAGACAAGCCTTACAGTCAATAGGCCCACTTTTGAGTAAGTCCTAAATGTGAGCTCTCAAGGTCAGACCTTGTACTTTGTCCTAGAGGTTCATAACATGCTCCATTGTTGAGATGAATTTGTGGAGTGAGAACCGCCAAGGCAAGTTCATTGCCCAGCACGCATGAGGCCACTGGCTTGTCCAGGTTGGCTCCATCTAGTGTTCACCTCCCTTCTTCTCAATCTCTGCTCAGTGACTCTTTCAATGACCCTCAGCCAGGAGCACCACATCTTTGACTTTTTAGCTACTGTGGTAAGTAGACCAGAGGCAACAGAGAAACAAGGAGAAACATTCCTTGCCAGCTGCTCTGTTTCTGACCACAATATGTGCCTAAAGGGCAGGGACGACCTAGGTCCAACTGAAAAAAAGGCTTAGTCATTATACAAATGACATTCCTGAATTTTCAGCGTACTGAGTCAACTAATTATCTACAAATATATTTAACAAGCTGAAGTTGTTAACCAGCTTTCTCGCCAATTGCCTGAGAGCAATCTGGCAAAGTGGAAGGAGTTTTAAGTATTAGGGAAAAGACTGATAAAAAAATATTTTTTTTTTTTTTTGGTCTCTTTTGAGACAGGGTCTCCCTGTAGCCCCAGCTGTCCTGAAACTCACTATGTTTCAGGCTGGCCTTGAACTCACAGACATCTGCCTGCCTCTGCCTCCGAGTGCTGGGATTAAAGGAGTGTACTACCACGCCCGGCTTGATAAATTTTTTTTAAGGATGAGAAACTGAACTGATAAATCATCGAATTTCTACAGCCCTTCAAATTTCCTAGGTAAACAAGAATGCAAATTTCCTTGTAAATAAGAATGTAAAGCACACACCCTGGAATTTTGGTGTCCAAGGGGTTCCTGGACCCAACCCCCTGCAGACAGGATGACTGTACTTCTGAATACCTTGAGACTCCTTATAGCAATTATACAATGCAAACACAATGTGAATAGTTGTTATACTGTACTGTTTAGAGAAGAATGAGAATAAAAAAAAGTCTGTACATGTTCAGGTTCAGTACAACTGCAATATTTTTCCAAATATTTTTTTCGGATTTTTTTTTTTTTTTTTTTTACAAAATCATGTGGTGGTGGGGTATGTGTACGTGAGTACGGTGCCCGTGGAGGTCAGAAGAGGGCGTTGCATCCCTTGGAGCTGGAGTTATAGGTGGTTGTGAATCAACTGACATTGGCGCTGGGAACTGAACTCAGGTCTTCTGAGAAAGGAACAAGCACTCTTAACAGCTAAGCCATTTCTCCAGCCATCCAAATATTTTTGATCTGTGATGGGCTGAATCCACAGATATAGAGGGCCAACTCATCCAGTTTGATGTGCGTGTGTGTGTGTGTGTGTGTGTGTGTGTGTGTGTGTTCTCTAAACAATCAACTCCACTAGTACTAGGCACAATCATGGAAAGAAACTCTTATCCTACCACAGGATGTCTTGAAAATGGGCATTCTAGCTCCAACGAGTCTCAGCAGTTAAGGTATTAACCTGTCCAACTGGAAAGACAAAGGAAATACAAGCATTTGATTCAGAAGACAAGACACTGTCCTCCTCAAATTGAAATATTTTATTCTAGAAAGCATTTATTGTGAACAAATGTTAGTTTCTCATTGGCTCAAGGTTTCACCTAACTAGGGATAATTAATTGTTCCTGAGAGAGTATCTGGTCACGAGGAGCCAGTACCATGTGCTGTTTGGACAACTGTCCATATACTTTAGCACTTTGAAGTCTTTGCTTGCATATTTCATGGCATTAAAGTTCCCCACCAATACACATACACTTAAGGGATATGAGTTTGTCTTTTGCTCTAAGTCTCTGAATTAGATAAAACTCAGCTTCTTTGAATATACTCCTGATTCCTTGAGTCAACTGAGCAGTTTTCACTTACCATTAGTAACTGAAGAGGGGGAACCCCTTCTAATGTGGAGCTTTTGAGAGCCTAAGTCATTCCTAATAGAAAATCAAGAGTTTAGTGATTCATACCAACCCTTATAGGCAAAAAGGATGCCCACGTATATGACTAGGTGGTCCCTTCCATGTTATCTGTTCCCTTTGAGGAGGGACAGACTAGACTCCCCAAAATGTCTCCCTCCCTCCCACATTGCTAGTTATGGTCCTCAAAACTTGGCTACCTGCTCCCACACTTCAATGACTACTCCTCTGGGAAGAACAATGGCTTTGCCATCGTCCAATTCCTCGGGGCCAGCAAGTGAGGAGAAGAGACTTGCTGTTCATCATTTACACTTGGACTCTGCACTGAATATTAAATCACTCAATCTACTCTTTTTTTCTTGGGGCCTCCAAAACTTTGCTGGCAGGGGATTTTTCAGATTTTCTCAAAGGCAGGATGGGAGGTAGTACTGTTGTCTATTGTGGGCACAGCTCAAGATGGACTATGTACTCCATGGTAGCTAGGAAACATGATCAACTATTTATAATTTACTATTGTCTATAATATCTAGCAATAGGTATAAGAATATAGCAATTATTTACTAAGTATCTATGTTACTGAACTTCTTAGTGCCTCAGTCCTTATATCTTCAAAATGGGGATAGTAATGGCCCTGACTGGCAGATGTAGCTCAGATGACAATAATCTTTCTCTATTCTCTTCTCTGATCTAGTGGGACTGAATGAACTTGTAAATCCTTTAAGACTCTTCTCTTTCTCTCTCTCTCTCTCTCTCTCTCTCTCTCTCTCCTCATCTCTCTTCTTCTTGATCTAAGCTTTCTAAAATGCTCTTCTTTGTGGTAGAAACACCCCTGTCCCCCAACATGACCCCTCTTTCTGCCTCTGCCACATTTGAATTTTGTCTTAAATGATCCTTTTCCTGGAAACTGTCCTGTAGAGTTGCCCTAAATCTGGGATAAAGGTCTGCATCCATGTTCCCACCACACCCTGGTTTATTTTATCCAGGTCCTATCACACATAATTTTAGGTCCAGATTAGATAACACTCCCTAGGATTGTTATCCTCTCTGTCTCATGCCCAATCACAGAGCACACAGTTTTGATAAATAGTAGTCAAATTAAGGAATGAGCCACTGTATATATAGATGGATGGAAAACATGAGCTCACTGATTCCAATTTATGGAATTTTCCTACAACCATATCAGTTGACTGGGAAGAATACAATCACCCAGAGAAAAGATTTCTGCCTTCAAAAACATAGATCTAAGGCCCAGCTGTTACATACTTCCCTTGTAAAAATAATGACATTTAGTGTCAATAGCTCTAAAGCTACTTGTTTCATTTAACTTTACATATGTAATAGTAGTAACTTATGTCAGGATAACTATACCAAGAAGTTTCTTTAGGTATTTCTTTTTTTTTTTTTTTTTTTGCTTTAGCCAAGAACAAACAGGAAGGAAAAACAGGAATTGAATCCCCTAGCATGTAGTCATGTGCTTCTGTTTCTCAGAGCCTCGGTTACAGTGAAGAGGTAAATGACATTTAGATATGAAGTTTGTGACTTTGAATCTCAGTCCCTGGTGAAATAGGGTATTTCCATCTGGTGATCACTGCTCTAACTATGTCAATAGTGTGTTGTCATTCTGCTGAACAGAGCTCCAGCCCAAAGGAATTTCCCTAGGAGTCCTGGCTCAGCCATTTCCCCACCCCTTGGGCGGTGTTTGGTGCCTGGTGTTTACAAGGTACTCACCATTACTTGTTCTCTGCAAGGCACCGTCCCAGGTACAGTGGAAGGGAGAGATGATATCCATCCAGAGGCGTCAGGGTACCCTAGGCACAAAGACAGATCTCACCAAAGGCATAGAGTTACAGAAAGAGCTAGACCCTGTGCGTGGACTAGATGACTGAACAGGCCACGAGCTAACAAGAGAGTGGAAGAGGTGGCCAGACTGAGATATGCTTCCTTTGGGTAGTGAAGGGAAAGGAAGAAGATGAGGTGGGAGAATGCTGGGGAACCAGGGCAGAAGGAATGTGTCTACAGGAAGGGGAGGTAATAAAAGAAGGCAGGATACTTTTGTGGGGAAGTGCTAGAAGAAAACAAGATCAGGATGTAAACTTTGGGTAGAAAGGTGTCATCTTCTAAGACTACCGACAGATTTTCTGAAGGAGAAATACCAGGAGTTCCTACTGGAGATGGGCAGTCCTCGGATCAAATGCCCACACTGTGACTTGGAGGAAGTTGGAGGGCTTGTTGAACCCGTTTTAGCATCTGCAAGACACAGTTATTGATACTTGCTTCACAGATGAAGCATATTTAGCACACTATCTTGATGCTTGTTGCTGCAGCATCAGTGACAGCAGTAAAGATTACAATTATAATTCATAAAAGCAGGAAACAAGGTCATCTACAGAAGGGGAAAAGGGAGAAAATGGTTTAGAGGCCTGGAAGAAGAGGGCCACTATAGGACTATGAGGGAGAGAATCAGAAGGCACCTAGGGCCAGAGAGATGGCTCAGCACTTACGAGCTTACTGCTCTTGCAGAGGACCAGATTCCCAGCACCCACATGGTGGCTAACAATCATCTGTAACTCCAGTTCCAGAGACTCTGACATCCTCTTCTGGCCTCTGTCAGCACTGCACACACATGATACACTTGCATGCCTGGCAAAATGCTCATACACATAAAATTAAAATAACAAACCAGTTTTCGAAAAAAAAAAAAAAGAAGGTCCCTAAATGGAAAGAATCTTGAAAGAACAGCTAAACTCAGAAAGCAGAGACTGGGGGCATTGCATCTAGGACTTCAAACAGTAGAGTTTGGCAGCTTGGAGACAGGATCCCATAAGCCTGGCAGTGGGATCTACATTTCCATCACCTAAGTGTTCATCTTGCAGAAGGATGATGGCTGATAACTTTAATTTTAGGGAAACTTGTCTGCTGATGGGGTTTGCACAACCAGGCACCTCTCCAGAGCCTGTGAAACTAGGACTCTGTTTCTTACCTTCAAATGGCAAGCAAGGGACAGTGCTACCCATGAAGGAAGAGCCAGGGATATGACAAGACTGGTTTGTATAGGATTCTCAACTGCAGAATGCTTTGGGGAAATCACCATACCCAGTATTTGCTGATCATTTCTTGGGACAACCTTGGGGATCTGTTGGCGTGCTGTGAAAAAGGACTGCCCTAAAGCAGGGTCTCTCAACCTGAGTGCTTTGACACTGAGGCCAGGTAATTTCTCGCTGTAAGGCTCAGCTCTATATATAATGGGGTATTTAGCAGCATCTCTGACTTTTGGACACTAGATGCCAGTAGACACCCTACCACCCTCATCCAGTTGTGACTATCAAAAATGTCTCTTGATACTGCCTGAGGGTAAAACTGTCTGTATTGGAGAATCATTAACCTGGATTATCACAAGATAATCCTTGATTAGAGACAGACTGGTATTCATCTACATTTCATCATTACTTTGCACTCAGCTGTGACCAGCTCCTCTCCCAGTAGTTCTCTAAGGACCTGCTTCCTCATTAGCAAAGTCCACTGTTACATCACCTCATCCGGCAAGGCAGACCTAAAGGATTGCGAAAAAGGAAATCTTGAAAAGCAAGAGCTACAGAGATGGGGTGGCATTTTGTCAAAGAGCAGCTCCCCATTTACAGAACCTAAAAATGTAAGCAACTTGAGAAGCCCTCCTGATGACCTCTGATGCAAAATTACAAATACACAATTTCTAGGGTCCCTCTTGGGGCTTTGGGAGAGACTGAGGCTAAGTGAGGGGCCAAACCCAACTCGGACTCTCTTAGTTTCCCCACAACCCCAAGTCTATTCCTCCCGTGAATCTTATCTTTGTGCAATTTTCTTCTCTTGACTGAACGCCCCTCCCTCTTATAATATTATGCTGGATAACCCCACATATGATGTCCAACCCAATGTGGTTTTGTCTTGTCAACATTTATTTAAGATGCTAATCCCTTTGTTTCTTTTTCTCACAAGTTCTTGAAGATGAAACCTACCACTTTCTGCAAGAGAGGTGAAAACTTGGTCTGAGACTATGTAAAAGAAACCATCTCATTTTAACTTCCCAGGCCACATGGAAAATGAAATTGTTGTACTAATTAAAATAGCCCTTCTTCAAATTCTTGTGACTTACTAAAAATGACCATTCACATTTTCTGTTGGTTCCATTTTGGTTTTGGTCAGAGTTTCTTCTGAACTCAGTTTCACTGAGAACTTTGGTGACATTTATCCTTCACTTCCTTTTTTCTGATGCCTTCTGGACTGCGTCTAAGGGATGTGTCACTTTATTTCTTTTATCTTTTTGAGACAGGGTCTCCCTGTAGCCCCGGCTGGCCTGGAACTTGCTATGTAGCCCAGGATGACTTCGAACTCATAAAGCTCTGCCTGTCTCTGCCTCCCAAGAGCTGGGATTAAAGGTATGCACCACACCTAGCTAACAGCTTTTCTTTTTGACACTTGAGACTCATTGGTTGAATAAGTTGTGATAAAATATGTTTTCCTTTCAAAACAGCAGTAAACATGAATGACCCTCAACATTATGTGTAAGATTCTGTTGTGAATGTAACATATACAAGGGAAGAAAACAGTAAGGAAGTATCTTCAGCTGGGAAGATACCAGTAAGGGCTTCCCTTCCCCTTAAGGAGGCTTTTACTTTGGTAGGAAAGATATATGCATATATTATGGTAATACTCATAGTATAAGAATAACTTATGGTACTCCATGTTGCAAGCACTTTACAAACATGAACTTGCAAAGTGTGGGGCAAAGTGTGATTTGGAATAACAGATCTCAGGCAATGTCATCAGAGTCCATGTGGACCATGCTAGTGTGGGAACGGCCAACAAAGCTTCGTGAAGCAGATGGCATTTGAACTGAGCTTGTGGGATCATTACGCCTCATACAGACCAAGGTGAGTCACAGTACATGCACTGATTTCTTTTTAAATTTTATTTAGAGAGAGAGAGAGAGAGAGAGAATAGCACATGTGGAGGTCAGAGGACAATTTTCAGGAATCAGTTCTTTCCTTCTGTCTTGTTTTTGAAGCAAGGTATCTCTTACTTATTTTTTCTAAGAAGCTGCATGCTCTAAGCTAGCTGGCCTGTGAGCTTCTAGGTGATTTTCCTGTCACTGACTCCCATCTCTCCCATCTTGTTGTAAGAGTCCTGGGATTATAGACTCCCACCACCACATCTACATTCTTTTTTTTTTTTTTTTTTTTAAATTAGTCATCAGGCTTGCAAGCATGGCACTGAGCCATCTCTCTGGTCCCACATGCATTTACATCTTTTTGGCCCACATCAAGCTAAAATGTTGGCAGCTTAGGCATAATGACTTTCATAGCTTCGTCTTCTTCAAAAAACAAACAGAACCAGTTGTGGTGTCACACGCCTTTGATCCCAGCACTCAAGAGGCAGAGGCAGGTGGATCTCTGTGAATTCAAGGCCAGCCTGGTCTACATAGTGAGTTCCAGGCCAACTGGGACTACAGGGAGATCCTGTCTCAAAAAGTCCAAAAAAAAAAACCAAACCAAAATAAATAAAACCAAACAAACACATGTGCTTGCTCTAAACTCTAGGGTGATTGGCAGGGACAGGGACAATCTTTTTTTCTTTTTTTTTTTTTTTTTTTTTGGTCTTTTTTGAGACAAGGTCTCCCTGTAGCTGCAGCTGGCCTGGAGTCGCTAATGGAAACCAGGCTGGCCTCAAACTCCCAGAGATCCACCTGCCTCTGCCTCCCGAATGCTGGGATTAAAGGCATGTGCCACCACGCCCAACTCTGGCAGGGACAATCTTTATTTAATGGTGAATTAAATTGAAATTGTTTTCCATAGATGGAGAAAGGTCTTTCATGTATCTGTTTCTCATACTGAAATTATGGATTTCATGGAGAGGAGAGCTACCATCTAAGGCTGGACTTCCAGGTGCTCTGACTATATTGGGCTGTGGTAGAGAACTTGAAGCGATGCTTTCCAAACTCTAGCATGTATCTGAGTGACTTGGAGATGCAAATATAGCTGCTGGTGGTAGGTCCTTTCCACTTCTCTTGAGAAACTAAGGCTTAGAGCAGTGCTTTTCAACCTCAAACACACGGGAATCACAAGGCGATCCTCTGAAAACACAGATGGCCTGCCCACACCTTCCGGAGTTCACATGGTCAGCCTGGGGTGGGGCTTGGGTGTTTGCTCGTCTAACAAGATGCCAGACAGCACTCTAACTGCTGACCACCCCCAACCACATTAGAACCATTGGCTTAGAACATCCCTCCTGAACATGAGTAAATGGTCCTTCTTGAACTTTGCATAAAGGCTAGGAGCCACCGAATTTAAGATGAAACAAACCAAAATGGGTCTTCCAAGAAGGTAGCCTGTAAGTTTAAATGAAAAGAGATCGCTTGCTTTAGATAATGAAGATAAGGATAGCTAACGGTTTCTGACATTTTCTCTGTGCACCGAACTAAGGGTTTAATACACATTATCTTACTTGACATCTGGCCTGGGCAACAGAGTTGGCATTTGATGTATAGTGGAGGAGCCAACCCTGCATGCACGCCAGGAGGGAGTGTCACATCTTCCACAGGCTGCTGTGGTCTGCAGAGGTACCTGCATGCAAGGCTAAATCCTCCCGTAGGAAACACCTTTATCTACCTACAAGCAGTCACTAGAGGCCAGAGCTCTGCTTCACAGAACCTGCAGGAAACAACTGAGAGAAGTAAGAGCAGGTGCTACCATGGTCTGTCGCAACCACAGAGGGATCTGCATATGGAGCAGTATATCAGGCCTGGTGCACAGCAGCAGCACCCAGACACCCAGACACCCAGACAACCAGACACCCAGACACCCAGACACCCGGACACCCGGACACCCAGACACCCGGACACCCAGGACCAATCCTCCAACAAGCAAGAACATGGTCTAGGGAGACATCTGGACACAGGCCATTTTTTAAAGCTCCCTCAGCGAACTGGTTAAAGGTTTGATTTGGAGTGAGATGAATAGGAGGCAGAACCCAAAGTTAACAAAAGAGATTGGATCTTTAAGGGTTTGCCTAATTTCCTGCTGTTCTTTAGAGGAGCCATTTTCAGATGACAGTACTCTTCAGAATCACGTAGACAGTAGGCTGCTGGGCCATTTTAGGTCTAAGTTAGCAAGTCTGGGGTGATGGGAGAATCTGCAATTGCCCTAAGTTGGTAGTGTAGCTTGTTATTTGCTTCACTGTCAAGACCTTAGCTGTTCATAGAGAAGGCTGCCTATATTTCATATTTTCTAGTATTTCTCAACTTTTTTTAACTGAAGCAACAAACAAATGCAGATAGACGTGAAAACACTGAAATAATTCATAATCCAATGATAACCACAATAAAGGCCTTTTTCTGAACAACAGACACAAAAAGATTTTTTTGGAAATTATAATTTCCAAGCTAGGCAAGGTGATACACGTCTTTAATCCCAGCACTTGGGAGGCAGAGGCAGAGGCAGGTGGATCTCTGTGAGCTCAAGGCCAGCCTGATCTACAGTTCCAGGCCAGCTGGTGCTACAGGGAGACCCTGTCTCAAAAATAAATAAATAAATAAATAACAATTTCCATAATAATTAAGAACATTTTTGTAAAGTTATTTATGAATTTTCAAGTCTTTATTATCAAATCTATGCAGTAAATGTTGCTGTGAACTTAGAACTATAACAATTTTTAAATATTTTATTATTTTTTTTTAAATATTTTGACATCTTTATTTATTTATTATTTTTATTTTATGTGTATGCATGTACTGCCTGCATGTAGGTAAGTGCACCTGTGTCGTGCAATGCCTGAGGAGGTCAGAAGAGGCTGTCAGATCCCCTGGAACTGGAATTATGGACAGTTGTTAGCTGCCATGTGGGTTCTGGGATTTGAACCTGGGTCTTCTGCAAGAACAACCAGTGTTCTTAACCGCTGAGCCATCTCTCCAGCCCCCAGAACTATAACAAATTTTATTTCATTTGATAATGCCTTGAAACTTACATAGTAAAAATAGCTTTTAAAGCTGGGTATGGTAGCTAACACCTTTAATCTCAGCACTGGGGAGACTGAGACAGGAGGATTGCTATAAATTCAGGAAGAGCCTGGATTTCCTAGTGAGCTCCAGAGCAGTCTTGGCTAAAAAGTGAGATCTTGTCTTTAAAAAAAAAAAATTTAGCTAATCAAAATGAAAAAGGCCTATAGCCTTGTTAAAAAGATTTTGAGGTTGAATTCTACAGGTTTTATTTTAGTGAAAGCCTTTGAAGAAATACTGAAAGTTAGTGTCTCCTTCAAGCCACATAGTTTGACCCATTTGTTTTCTCTTTATGGAATCGGACTGATGATCAAGAGACATAAAAGTTTCTCAGTGTGTATGGTCCTTTCTTCAACTGAGTAAAGCAGAGAACAGCCAACATTAAAAATGGGAGGAATTTGCTTGTCCCTCCCAAGTAGGACAAGAGTTAGAAAACCAGCCCACATCCCCTGCAGATGATGGTATAGCATGTATGTCTGTATGGAATGTGTGCACCAAATAATCCCATGTTAAAAGGAAGAGAGACATGAATTAAGACATGTAAGCCTCTACAGCAAAACACAGAGATACAGAGATTAAAATCTCTGTGAAGGATCAGATAAATTAAAAAAATAAAAGTTGCCACAAATGTTTTGATTAGTGAGTTTGAAATTGAACTCAACTCAAGGAGGACAGAGGGCTGGAGAGATGGCCCAGCAGTTAAGAATGCTGGCTGTTCTTCCAGAGCACCTGGGTTTGATTCCCAGCACCCACATGGTGGCTAATAATCATCTGTAACTCCAGCTCCAGGGAATCTGACACCCTCATTTGGCCTCTGCAGGCATTGCACACACATGGTGCACTTACATACATGAAGGCAAAACACTGATACAAATGAAAAATAAAAATAATGTTTTTTTTTAAAGGGGAGGACAGTGTGGGCAGTCCCTGAAAGCTATTGTTTCCAGTGGGACCTTCAGTTATGGCCCCAGGTGAGAAGCCAGTCCATGCTCAGGGTGTGAACACCTGCCACCTGCCATCTTCCTTTTCTCCAAAAGGCAACCCTGTCCCCCAACCACTCTGAAGCACACCAGCAGCGCCTGGCCACCTAGCTGTGCACGCTGAGCACACTTTACCAGTGAGGTACACCCACGATCCTATCACATAATTTCATCCAGTTCTGTTGATGGTCATTTGAATTATCAGTTTGAACAATTACAAATAATGCAGTTGCAAGATTCCATCCAAGATCCCTACCAGATATCCTCATGGAAATCACTGTCAAACAATCTTCAATGGAAATGCCCTTGTCCTAGTTGCTCACGTCAAAAACTCTGATCTATTGCATGGCCCTCTTTTGCTCAGAACCTGCAAACGACCCATTATCAAATCTTTTAAACTCTATTGTCAAACTACACCCAGACTCTCACCCTCTCTATTATCACTGCCCTGGTCTAAGATGCCTTCTGGACTATTGCAGTAGTCTTCTAACTGGCCACACCCTTGTCTTTCACAGTTCATTCTCAGCAGAGCAGCAACCCTGTCAACAATGCAAAAACAAAACAAAGTCGCATGGTGGCACGTGCCTTTAGACCCAGCACTCTGGGAGGCAGGTGGATCTCTGTGAGTTCAAGGTCAACCTGGCCTACACGGCAAGTTTCAGGGCTACAGGGAGACCCTGTCTCAAAAACTCCAAAGAAAACAAAAAGTTATAACCAAACCAGCAAACTGATAAAAACACGGTCCATTCTCCTACCATCAAAACAACCAAGACTAGGGGGAAAGGAAAGCTAGAAAAGCAGGAGTCGGGAATCAGGTGAGAAGAAAGTGAAAAGACTGAAAGCAAGTCTCCTTGGTGCTCAGCCTGCTCTCCTTGTACGTATCTTACTTGTGCAAATACAGTGTATGCTTTTTAATTGAACCTTTCTTCCCTAGCTCATGTCACAATATCATATATCTTTGAATGATAAAAGGATACTCTTGTCCTATTTTATTTTATTTTGTTTTGTTTGAGTTTGGTTTGGCTTTTGTTTGAGGGGAGTTGTTTATTTGGGCTTTTGTTTCATTTTGTTTTGTTTTTTGTTTTTGCTTTTGTTGTGAGACAGGGTCTCTTTATGCAGCCCTGGCTGGCCTGGAATTTACTATGTCAACCAGGCTGTCCTCTAACACAGGGATCTGCCTGCCTCTGCCTCCCAAGTGCTGAGATTAAAGGCTTGTGTCACCATGCCTGGCCTAGTTTGGACTTTTTGAGACAGAGTCTCATGTAATACAAGTTGGCCTCAAATTTACTAGGTATCCAAGGCTAGCTTTGAACTTCTGACCTTCCTGCCTCTACCTTTCAAGTGCTGAGATTATAGTGCACCACCACTCCTAGTTCATACAGTACTAGGGCTTGGAAGATGCTAGGTAAGCACTCTACAAACTGTGCTACATCCCCAGCCCCATTTCTTTTCATTTCTAGTACCTGTTCATCCCTAGTCCATATGGACAACAGTTGTAACATCTTTTTGTATATATAACCACAGGGCCATCTGATTCCTCTCTCTTCATCTCTGGGTGTAGTAACCTGTCGGAACCAAGGGCCCATTCCCGGTTCCCTTGGTGCATAATTCTGTTCTGTCTCTTTGAAGTAATCCTGTGCCTACCATGTCTAGGACAGGATCTAGTTGGTTCTGTCCTAGGCCTCATAAGAAGATTAGACCCCACTAAAAGTTCTACAAGGCCCTGTAAACAAACTTACATAAAAATCATGCCAACCTGGATCCCATAAAAGGAAACACCAAAATTTCATTAGACGTCATTGTTATATGTACATAGGCCTCTGCCATTTTTTTTGTCTCTATGTTGTTTAAAGCTTATTACATTCTAGTGTCCTATAATATCTGCTTTTAAAAAAAGGTTTGGAATAAACGTTATATGGTAGATGAAATACTTTGTCTGCACTAATTGTTTTTCAGACAGCCTGTGTTTCTGGCCATCACATGTGTAGTGATTTTCTATCAAACTTGCTCTTTCATACTGCAGTTAGCTCCTCTAATCACTTCCCAACAATAAAACCATTATAAATTTGTCCCATTAGTTCACTTTGAACACCAGAAACACAGGGAGATTTCATTAACTTAAAATTATTTTTTGTTTGTGTTTTTATGTTTATGTATTTTATTATTTGAAACAGAGTCTCACCATATAGCCCTGGCTAGTCAGGAACTTGCTACATAGACCAGACTGCCCTTGAACCTGTACCGATCCTCCTTCCTACCTGATTCCTGAGCACTGGAATGATAGGTGTGTGCCTTAGTGCCCAGCTTTGTAGTAGTATAGGTATTTTTATTTATGGGATTTGAATAATGTTACAGGAAAACAAATAAAAAAACATTACCAAGGGAAACAAATACAAAGAGATCTGTGAAACCCTTAACAGAATTACCCAACACCTTCCAAGTTCACTCACTTTGATTTTCTGGAAATGTGGGCATAAAATAAATGGATAAGAAACTTCTAGAAAGGTTGTATCAAGGGCTGAGGGTATAATTCAATGGTAGAGCATTTACTTAGCTTCCACAAAGCCCCAGAGTCCATCCCCTGATCTATTTTTTTTTAAGTGGTACTAGCATGGGGAACTTATTAAGAGCTCTTTGGTGATGATATTTCTATGATGACATAGTTGGAAGTTATTTAATTGAAAAAGTATGACGTAGTAAGAGTTAAATCCAAGGTCATCAAAACTGCCTGAAGACCACAGAGAGTAATAATGAGAGGATGGGGACAGCAAGGTCCTGACCTGAGACTCAGGTCACTACCCTGGAAGGTCCCTCACTGTTCTTCAGAGATGCAAGTTCCTAGGGACCTAAGGCGTTACCCTCATCTAAGTGAGTTAAGATCTTTGCATTCTGGTCATTTTACCAGATTAGAATTTAAATACTTGATCATTAGGTGCTAAGATAATTAGGGGCTGCCAAAATACAGAAAAACAGTAAAGGACTACCCCCCCATACCATCAGCTACCATCACCACACCACAGCTACCATCAGTCTTTCCCCTCTACTTCTAGCCCTGTATTAGATGCCCTCATTCTTTAAAAACCCTCCCCTGGAGGCCAGATGGCCTGCCGGTGACTGCTCTGAAGCCAGTTCCTCTTTCCACCCTTCCGTAAGATCAGCAGTACTTGTAGATGGTTAAATCCAAGGACTGGTCTTGTTCACCTCTAACTCCCACTCAGGAAACTCTGCCCCTGGACTCTGTAATACCACAGGCTGGGGTTCTCCTCCTACACTTGGGCCTCTCCTTTTTCTTTGGATGGTGCTTCCTCCTTGAAACTCACTTAAATATGAGCTTTATTCAAGCTGCAGTCCTGACCTTCCTCTCTTCCCTTTTTGGGTCTCTTCTGACCTCAGATACTCTTCCCACAGCAGGAGATGGTTCTTTTTGTCTTCACATCTGCCGGAGGAGGGATTTGTCCTGAAGGCCTCTCCTGGCCACCTGCCCACCCCTTACCACTCTTCTCCAAAGACAAAGTAAATGAATTGATTAGGAGGTTGGGGAGGTCACACTAGCTCCAAGGAGTCTAAATGCCCTCTACACAAGACTGGATCTGGTTGTCAGACCAGGCTCTCCTTCTATTGGGGGGGGGGTAGCAGTCACGACTGGGGTGGAGAAATTTGACTCAGGGAAGAAATATTAGGAAGCCAAAGGCTTATTGCAGGCTCCCAGCTTTATTTATTTATTTATTTATTTATTTATTATTTTTGGTCTTTTTGAGACAGAGTCCCTGTAGCCCCAGCCAGCCTGGAACTCACTATGTAGACTAGGTTGGCCTTGAACTCGCAGAGATCCACCTGCCTCTGCCTCCAGAGTGCTGGGATTAAAGGCATGCACCACCTCGACTGGCTCTGCTTGTTTTATGAATAAGACTGGTGTTGTGGGCCTTGCAAACCCAAGTCTTTGCAACCTCAGTATACCAAGCTGCATAGACTTCAGCAATGACAGATCTAAGCATGCAAGTCCTTACACCACTTAAAGCATTCCAAGTTTCCATATGCTCTTTAGGCACTTTTGCTATTCTCTACTATGTTATTCAGGCAGGACAAGGATGAGGAACAGCAAGCACTGTGTGCTTTAGGGCGGTGAGTCTCACACTCCAATGCAAATCAGAATCACCTGGTCAACTTCCTAAACTTCAGTTTCCTGGGCTCCTATCCCTTTCAGTGCGGTCTAATTTTCGTTTCTAACAGGTCCCCTGGTGCTGCTGCTGCAGGTCCTAGACTAGCCAGAGAACCACAGGACTCAAATTTCTAGCCTCAGGTGTGCTACAGCCTGAATCCAGTTTTAGGGCAGAGAAGAAAACCACGATGGAATCAACCTAATTCCATATGACTTACCTACAGAGTCCTAGAGTCACTCTCAAAAGCCAGCACATAGATCACTGCCTTTTATAGATTTGTTTCTTAAATCCAGCCATGGTTTTGATCAGAGACTCAGGTGTGGCGACTCAACTATAGAGTGTGGCAGTTCTATATCAGTGAATAGATCGAGGACCACACACCTTTATTTTTTAAGGTGGTAGGCCATCTTTTTTAGCCTTCATGAACGTATTAGTAAGCCCAAAGACTAAGAAGGAACAAGTAAATTTCTACCATGAGAATACTGTCTCTAGAAATCAAGGAGGAGCTATATTGCTATAAAAACTTTTTTCAATTTTTTCAATTTTTTAAATTTAATGTGTTTTGCTTGTATGTATGTAAGTGCACCCATGTTGTACAAAGCCTGCAGAGGCCAGAAGACGATGTTGGATCCCCTGGAACTGGAGTTATGGATGGTCGTTAGCCACCATGTGGGTGCTGGGAATCAAACCTGAGTCCTCTAGAAGAGCAGACAGTGCTCTTAACCACTGAGCATCTCTCCAGTCCCAACTATAAAAACTTTGAACTTGGGAGAACTATGAATATTTGGAGAAAGAAACAAAGGAGTCAGACTGATAATGGGGAAGGAGGATAGCAAGGGAAACCTGGGCTTCAGCCAAGGACACATCTTGCTTGTTTGCAGCTATTGCCAATTCTGATTGGCTAGCCCTGAGCCTTACTACCTCTGTCAAGAAGAGAGAAGAGTTACTTTAAGGAAAAGGTTTTGGCTGGGTGTGAACACACCTAAAATCCTAGCACTTGAGAGGTAAATGTAGAAGGATCAGGAGTTCAATGTTATCCTCAGCTACACAGCAACTTCCATGCCAGCCTGGACTACATGACAGCCTGTCTTCAAAAAAATCTTGGTCAGAGAAGCCTCTTTTGGCAGTAGGCAGTAGTTAATGGAGAGATGCGTAACTGGTCAAAGTTCTGGGAATAAGAGCCTATGTCTAAATTAGCCCCACCACCACCACCACCAAGGCTCAAGGCATACTGTAGAAGCAGAAAGAAGAGCCAGAGGAGGGGAGGGTGCTTAAAGTGCAGTCTTCTGGGTATGATAAGACTATCACACTCACCAACTCACAGCAGCTGTGGTTATCCATGCAAGACCTGCACATGATCAAGCAAACCAAAATCCTGACATAGATGTGGGTAGCTGATCTCCAGGCCTTACCCCTTAGTGAGGCACTATTGGCAATGGATAGTTGCTGGGGAAGGGAGACTCATTCTTTTTGAGGCCACTGGTAGGTTTCCCATGCTCCAGTGGATAGCCCTATTCCCATGCACATAGGGACAGCACTAACTAGATTTAGTGAGTTATCAAAAAAAAAAAAAAAAGACATGAGGCTGGAAGGGGCTTGTTGAGGGCATATGGGAGGAGTTGGAGGGGCAGATATGATCATAACCATATTTCATTGTATAGTTTTGATCACAGTGGCCAAACTGGTCCAATATGAAAGGAGATGGGAGATACACTTTGTGCAATCACTCTTAAATAAGGGACTAGAAACCCTTTAGTTTTAGTCATTACACATCAACAAGGCTATCTGAGGTTCAAAGAACTCTGAGGGAGGAGAGATTTCAGAGAACAGACTGGAATAATCTACATACCCTCTCCACCCCCAGGGAGCACAGTTCCAGGAAGCTTTTAGGAAGCACCCTCATCAAAGGTCAGATAAGAAGTCAATAGTGAGCTTCATTGGGGAATCACCCTTTAAAGAGTGTGGCCCGATTTGAGGAGGGGGCATGATCTGGAGACATGAAGATACAATGCTTCTGGCATTGTCAGTGAGTTTCTAGAGGGCTCCATTAGCACAGACAGGAATGCAAGCATGGCAGATACCACAAGAGAACATATTGAAGAAAGTTCTGGAGAGGGAGTTTTCAGGAAAGGTACAGGAAGATGAAATGAACTTCTGACGACCAGTGGTAGAGTCCAGTCCTGGTTAGATATTGGGACAACACTAACCAAGGATGAAGAAGAGCAAGATTTGCTTTAGTGGTCATGTTTTTAGCAGATTCAAAAACCACATCAATCCATGTTGCTCACTGTGGTAGAGCAGACCCTACAGGACAGCGTATAGAGTCAATCTGAAAACAATTATCTGACTACAAACTGAAGGGGAATAAAGAGGATAGCACTAATCAGTACGACAAGCAGTGTCAGCTGACGTGATAAAGAAGGAAACAATAAACTGAAGAAGCGAGGAAAAGTGCTAGAAACTTGACTAAGTCCAAAGAGAGAGAGAAGTAGAACAACCGGGGAAAATGGATGATCCATGGCATATTATACTTCCCTCAGGACAGGAAATCTGCTGCTCCCTGCAACACAGCTTTATATCAAGGCAGAAGAGGGCAATGACCTATGAATCAGCACATGGCAAAGGTGTTGTCCTCACCAAGACAATACAGAACCTTGGAACCACCACCCTGACAAAGGCTAAGGGCAGCACTAATCTGCTCTGAGAGCTTCCATATGCCAGATGGCGTTCCAGGCCCTGGGATAAGAGCCCAGAATAAGACAGACTTCTATCCTCACGGGAAGTTATTTAGCAGCAACTGGAGTCGAAGAACAACCTCTGAGTTTAATTCCAGGTTAAACAAGTAAGAAAGATAGCCCAGACCTAAGAAATTCTAGGCAAGAGTCAAGGCCAGCAGGGCTCACAAAGGGTAATAAACACTCAGAGCTTCTGCAAGCTTTGGCAGCTTCAACTCTTCCACAGTGAATATATTTACACCAAGGAAAGTGGTAACAGATCACACACACACACACACACACACACACACACACACACACACACACACATACACACACACGCACCTAGAATGCTAGTTGCCAGCATACCATTGCAACAACTGCTCATAAGAACCTGGATGGGGACTGTGTCCTTGGTTCAACAGTGACATAGGGTGCTGTGGTTCAAGTATGCTCTCCAACCCCCATTTTCTTTTTCTTTTTTTTTTTCCTTTTTATTGGTTCTTTTTGAGACAGGGTCTCCCTGTAGCCCCAGCTGGCCTGGAACCTGCTATGTAAACCAGGCTGGCCTCAAACTCACAGAGGTTCGCCTGCATCTGCCTTCCGAGAGCTGGGATTAAAGGTGTAAGTCACCTCGCCAGGCTTGAGAAATCTACCTCTTTGAATCTGTTGTTGTTACTGGATTATGAATTATTTCAGTTCAACTACTTCAAGGGGCATGCCCGGCCCCCTTGGACCTATGACCTCCTCTGTCATAGGCTTTTTTACCAGATTTACAGTGCTGGGCAGGAATTTCCTCCTGTGGAGCAGACCTCAAATCTGATCTAAAAGTGGTTAGTTACCCCATAACCTTTGTGCTACTATTGAACCAGTGAACACATCTTGCCTGGTAGTTGGCATTGTAGCATTTGAGGTTCACTACTGAGAAACCCAGTGATGGCTTTTCTCCCCTAGCAGCCTGCATAGCACCTTCTGGCACTGTGAAAGTTAGCCAGCAAGGGGAAAGCTTTCAGGTCATTTCCAGCCTCGTTTTTTTCCATGTCCTGCAACCAAAGTATGCTGTGTCTTCAGCAATAGAGTTTTAACCAACTAGCTCTGTTGGGCAACCAAGAGCAATGGCAATATCCTGAGTTGTTTAGGGGGAACCTCTGAGGTTTCATTGACCAATAACTTTTTCCTCTGACACTTTCAGAGTTTCAGGTCTTATGCTGAGGTCCTTGATCCATTTGGAGTTGATTTTGTACAGGGTGCTAGATAAGGATTGTTTTATTCTTATACATGGAGATATCCAGTTTTCCAAGCGTCATGTATTGAAGATGCTGTCTTCTCACCCATGGGTATTGTGGCATCTTCGTTGAAAATGAGGTGGCTATAGTTGCGTGGACTTGTAAGTGTCTTCTTTGCTGTTCCTCTGTTCTGCTTTGTGCCAGTATCACGGTGTTTATTTTTTTAATTATGGTGCTGTAGTATAACTTGAAGTCAAGTACGAATGCCTCCAGCAGTATTCTTTTTGTTTAGGATTGTTTTAGTTTGGGGTCTTTAATTTGGGGTCTTTTGTGCTTTTATATAAATTTTAATATTGCTTTTTTCTATTTCTGTGAAAAATGCCACTGGAATTTCTCCAGCTTGTGACTATGTCCCCAAACTTTCATGTATTGGAAACTTGATCCCCCATATCATACATTAATGGTATTTAAGAGATAGAACCTTTTGAGTAATCCATTCATGAATTAATAGATTAATGAGTTACTGCACAAATGGCTCTTTGTAAAAATGAGCTCTTTCTGGCAAGCTTCTTCTGTCTCAGCATGTGCTGCTCGTGCCCCATAGGAACTCTTCAGACCTCCCCCATCAGTAAGAAGGCTCTCACCAGATGTGGCCCCTCCCCTTTGGACTTCCAACCTCCAGGGCTACAAGAACTGTATTTTTTCTTTATAAATTTCACACAGGGCTGAAGAGATTTCTCAGTGGTTAGGAACACTGGTTACTCTTGCAGAGGATCCAGGTTCAGTTCCCAGCACCCACATAATGGCTAACAACTGTCTGTAATTCCAGTTCCAGGGGGTCCAATGTGGGCTTCTGGCCTCCATCGGCACAGGTGTGCAGTGAGACCTCTCGTACATGCAGGCAAAACATTCACACACATAAAATAAATTTCCCAGTCTGTGCTATTCTATTATAGTAACATGCGAATAGATGAAAACATGGGGGAAGTAGGAATTAAGGGATTTTAAGTGTACAGTATGTAGAAGCTAAGGATCTCCAATAAGTTCTTGAGCACAATTGCAAGTTCCTAATAGGAATAAGGGACTGGGAATATGGCCCAGCCAGTAAAATGCTTGCCATAAAAGCATAAGGACTTGAGCTCAAATACTCAGAACCCACCTAAAAACACATACATGGTAGTACACATCTGTGTTCCCAGTGTTAGAGAGACAAAGACAGGTGGATCTCTGGAGCTCTCTAGACAGCCAGTAGAGCTGAGTTGTTGAGTTCAATGAGATTCTGTCTAAAAATATTAGGTGGAAACACAAATGGACTGTAAGAACCAGTGAGGGGCTGTGGGAGGGTGCCAAAGGGGAGGGTGTATAAAAGTGATTTTCTGTATGAACTACACAAAAATTCAATTAAAAAATTTAAAGAATAACATAAATAAAAATATTAGGTGGAAAGCAACTGAAGACAACACAAAATGTCAACTTCTGGCCTCCACACAATATACATGAACATACATGTGCATGTACACACAGACATGCACACATAAGAAGAAAAAATAAGAAAACTGTAGCTGAATCTGCAATCCTAGCACTCAGAAGACTGAGGCAGGAGGATTGAAGTGAGTTTAAGGGTAGCCTGGGCTACAGAGTAAAACCTGTCTCAAAAAGAAAAAGGAAATATTCTACATTTTGCAAAAGGCTAGAAAGGTCTCAATGTCCAGATGGGCTACAGCAAATCTAGACCATAATTAACTGCTTAATAAAAGTCTTCTCCCAACACAATCTGAAGTTCATGAATCAAGAACTATTGGAAAACCTGGGACTGGAGAGATGGCTTAACAGTTAAGAGCACTGGCTGTTCTTGCAGAGGACCTGAGTTCTATTGCCAGCACCTACATGGCAGCTGACAACCATCTGTAGCTCCAGTTCCAGGGGAATCCAGTGCCCTCTTCTGACCACTGCAGGCATTGAATGACACGGGTGCACTTACACACATGCAGGCAATACACTTATACACATTAAGTAAATAAACACAAATAAATACATAAATAAACTATGGAAAACTAATGTAGTCTCAGAGGCATAAGGCAAGGTTGCTAGCTTCAGTTTTTCTTTTCTGGATTTTTCTGCTTCTCTCCTTCCCTCAAATATTGATGGAGTTTTATTTGATGCCAGTTTTGTGCATATTTTTTGGAGTTCTAAGACCTTAATTTAAATGATAGCGTGGGTATTCATATGATTTTTGAAAGTCCAGCAATTGAATTTCTTCCCCTTCTTAGGAGTCTTGGTAGAAGCTGGAGTCCATCTCCTTTTACAGAAGTAGAAAATGAGCCAAGTGTGATGCCGAATGCCTGTTACCTCAGCGCTTGGGAAGCGGAGATGGGAGAATTCAGAGTTCAAGACCAGTCTCAGCTACATAAGACCCTGCCTGAAAAAATTTTTTCTTAAGAAGCAGGAAATAGTGCTTACCTTTTCAGCTTCCCTTGCAGCTATGAGACCAAGGTTCAACTAGTGAGATGCCCATTTTAGATTTGAGTCAGGAGTTATACATGGATGAGGCCCAACAGAGAGTCACCATGATGGTGTATCAACTCAATTGCTAACAGTGCCTTCTCTGAACTAGTTCATATGTCACACCACTCAAAGTCAGGATTTCTGGTCTTCCCTATAATTCTCCAAACTGCTCTGTACAAATTCCTTCTCCACTTAACTCAAGCTTTGTTGGTTTCTGTGGCTCATAACCTAGAATCAGGACCAATATAACTGGTTTAACTGCTGTTAACTGGCAGATTTGCTCATGTTTTTTAAGTTTCTTGGGTGTGGGGATGGCATTGGAATAATCTTCTACATCCTGTTAACCCTTTGAGCTAGAAAAGAAGGAAAGGCTTTCAACTAGACAGACAAATGTTTTTGTTTTGTTGTTACCTGAAATGATCATTTTATGCTTAGTTAACAAGATCCTTTCCACTTACTTTGCTATACAGTTTTAATCATTTGTTGCCCTTCTGTATACTTAAGGAAAAGATGAGCAAAATAACATTAATTTTTCTTAAAAGCATATTCATATCAAAATCCAAATCTTCTGAATCATTATTTTTGGTCTTTTTTTTTTTTTTTTGTAGCCCCAGCTGGCCAAGAACTTGCTATGTAAACCAAGCTGTCCTTTAACTCACAGAGATCTGCCTGCCTCTGCCTCCTGAGTGCTGGAATTAAAGTCATGTACTACCATGCCTGAATCATTTTTCAAAGTTGAAAGGAGCTTTTACTGGTTATCTTTCCCCCCTAAGAGATGGCTTATTCACTTTTGTAATGTATTCTGATTACAGAATTTTCTATATACTTAAAAAAATTAATTTATTTTAATTTCATGTGTCTGTGTATACCCTTGTCATGCAATGCCCACAGTTCAGAAGAGGGTGTCAGATCCCTTGGAAGTGGAGTTATGGACCATTGTTAGCCACCATGTGGGAGCTGGAATTCCAACCTGGGTCTTCTGCAAGAGTACTCAGTGCTCTTAACTGTTGAGCCATCTCTTCAGCCTTTGAATTTTCTATATTTAAAATTCAATTTTGAATGTTACTTTTAGAAAATATTTTAAACTTTTTATTTTGAGATAATTTTAGATGCAAATAAGGTATATAAATAATATAAAGATGAGCCAGGTACGGTGGCACATACCTGTAATTCCATGGCTTAGGAGGTGAAGGCAGGAAGATTCAGACTTTAAGGTCAACATAAATTGAAAGACACCCTGGACTATATGAGACCAGTCCAAAAACAACAAAAAGATTCCAGAAGCTGTAGTTTTAAAAAGAAAATCCCAGTGCCAAGCAAGTGTGGGATAATTTCTTATGAGATATTGGTCAGGAATGTCCCAGAGGCCCCCAAAACGATATAGGTTATTGCCATTGCTCTTGGATGCCCATCAGAACTAGATGGTAAGACCTTGTAGCCAAAGACACCACACACTTTGGTTGCAGGACACAGAGAAATCATGCTGGAACTCAGCTGGAATCTTCCTCCCTCTTGGCTAGCTTTTGTAACACCAGAAGTTGCTCTGCAAGCTGCTGGAGGAGAAAAGCCATTAGTGGTCTTAAATAGTCTTATCCAATGATAAGCCTTGCATACTACAATACCAACTTACCAGGCAAGATGTGCCCACTGGTACAATAGTTGCATGATTATTATGGGGGTAACCGACTGCTTTCTGCTAGGATCTGAGGCCCACTCCAGAGGAGGGACTTCATGCCTGAGACCATGAACCTGATTAAAGCCAGTGACTGGGAAAGCCATGGTCCTAGAGGTGAATCTATTGCTTTTGTTTGGGTAAGTGGTCATAATTTTTATGTTTAAATATTTATGTTTATACTCATAGTGCTGTTCTTGGCCTTGGTCAGAGAAGCTTCTATTTTGCAACCAATGGCAGTTATGCAGAGACTCATAACCGGTCAACCTTCAACACTACCTATTCTAGAACATTTATGTCACCTCCCCAAAAGAAACCCTGTTAGCAGCCTTTCATCACCCCATTCCCTGTTAAATCACTAATCTGCTTCTCAACTCAGAATGGACTGTGTGCATCTCAGACGCTGTCACCCTCTGTATCACCAAAGGCACTGGAGATGGAGAATTTAAGAGTAATCTTTTCTGTCTCCAGGACCTTCCTCAATGCTGCTGCTATCCAGGGTGCAAACTTTGATGCACATACCCAGGCAATGACAACACCATCAAACTGCCCCCTTTGGACTTCTGATGGGTTTGGTGTGGGAGGGCGTTCAGACAGGCTGGGCATTTATTTGCTCCCACCCCTGATCCAATACTTGCTGTCACCCTGCCCGGTCAGGGCCAAAGTTTTGGCACAAGCTTCTTTTCTCCAACCTTCCTGTTAGGCAGGGCCTCTACCTTAGCTACAATTCTGGTAAGGTAGAATCCTTCCTCTTGTGCCTCCCTCCTAGGACTTCCTAGTATGTGATTCCTGGCTGCATCTCCCTCCCTTGCTGGTAGCTTTAACCTTGCCCACACCTCCTCAAAGCATCTCTTTGTTAAAGCCTTTCAGGCATGACTCCTAGACTTGGAGAGCACGGTTGGCTTCCCATCGAATGCTTCCTCCTCCTCTCGGGAGTGACTCACCAATAGCTTGGGAGCCTCCCTCCCTCTCTGGACTGGTGTCCCCTGCAGCAATCATGAGTCCTCCCTCCTATATGATGCACTTTTATTGGGCCAGGCTCTGTTTTGTCACAGGGAGGAAGGTCTGCAGTTGGAGACTAATAAGTGAAATTCAGGGGGAAGATAATAAAAGCCCAACCTGATATACAGATCAAAGCAGTGTTTATAATCCAGTGTACCAGTGAAGTCGAGAGTTTGAGCCCCAAGATCAGTATCTATTTCTCAGTTGGCTCTGAACTCAGAAAGCAAGGGACATTACTCATTGGACCCTGTCCTAGTTTGTTTCTTCACTGCTGTGTCAAAACACTCCAACCACTACCAACTTGGGGAGGAAAGGGTTTATTTGTCTTACATCTCCCAGGTCACAGTTCATCAGGGAGCCCAAGGTAGGAATTCAGGGCAGGAAACTGGAGGCAGGAGCTGGAGCACAGACCATGGAGGATCACTGCATATTGACTTGCTCCCCTGGCCCCTGCTCAGCCTGCTTCCTTATGCAACATAGGCCCACCTGCCCAAGGGCAACACCACCCACAGTGGGCTTGGCCCTCCCACATCACTCAACAATCAAGGTGCCCCTCAGACATGGCCACAGGCTAGTCCAATAGAGGCAATTCCCCAACTGAGGCTCCCTCAACCCAGGTGTGTCAGGTTGACACTAAAGCTATCCAGCACAGACCCCTCAAAGTCCAGTGACCATCCTCAAATTTAGATCTCTGATTTCAGCTAGACCTCTTGCCATTTCAAGAGCTATTCAAATTGAACATACTCAAACCAAACCTACAACTTTACTCTTCCTTTTCTAGTACCTGGGTCATTTCCATGTTCTACATTTCATTTAATTTCATTTCTCTTAAGTGATTCTAGATCCTGACAAGTTGGCTACCAAAATTAGCCATCACAATAACCTAAGCTGTAGGCATATGGCCTCACCTACTCTCTAAACCAGTTGCCATTCAGATCTATGATAGTTCATCTTCATCATCAGCTTACTGGACATAGAATCACCTAGGACACAAACCTCTGGACATGGCTGTGAGGGAGTTTTCACAGAGGTTTCACTGAGAAGGGAAGAGCAAAATGTGGGCAATAATCATCCCATGGGCTGGGGTCCTGGACTGAATAAAAGAAGAAAAAGGAGAAGCTAGCTAATCACGAGCATTCATCTCTCTCTGCTTCCTGGCTGCAGGTGCAAAGTGGCCAAATATCTCACCCTCCATGCATTCCTCTCCATGAAGGACTGTACTCTCAGACCATGAATCCTTCCTCCTTTGACTGCTTTTTGTGAGGCATTCAATCACAACAATGAGAAAAGTAACTAATCATGCATTTAAGGCCTTTTACATGTTTTAAAATAAAGTTTGACACTCTTCTATGTAGAAGCTTTTCCGGTTCTCAAGTATTCTTAGGATAAAATTCAAATGCTCAAAGGCTTAAAAAATCAGGCAAAGCTGGGTATAGTGGTTTACACCTATGATCCCATAATTTGGGAGGTAGAGAAGGAAGATTATAAATTCAAGGTCAGCCTAGGTTACATAAGACTCTATCTCAGAAAAGAAAAGAAAGGAAAGAAAGGAAAAATCTCATCTGTATTATGCATTCTAAAATCACTGGGAAACATTCATTCTAGTATAGGATGGATCTTAGTCATTTTTTTTCCTCATAACGACATATTTTTTAAATTTTATTTGTTATTTTTATTTTATGTGTATGCATGTATTGCCTGCATGTAGGTAAGTGCAACCGTGTCATGCAATGCCCTTGGAGGTCAGAAGAGGCCGTCGGATCCCCTGGGACTGGAGTTATGGACAGTTAGCTGCCATGTGGGTGCTGGGATTCAAACCTGGGTCTTCTGCAAGAACAACCAGTGTTCTTAAACACTGAGCCATCTCTCCAACCCCATGACATATTTTCGAATGAAAGCAACTAGTATTCAGGGATCTTAAAGCAACAAAATATAAATGTCCAAGTGTTTGGGATCCTGGGACCCATGAAGGATGAGTGGCACACTCTATTGGTTTAGGGCTACTGGTTCTCTCTAGGATGAGAACTAAACTAATTTGGATGGTCATCAACAGCAATACCATCCTAAGAGCTATATAATAAGGAGGTCATCTTTGGGCCAAAGATCTTCCAGGTGCTACCCAAGTCCATTGCTACTGTGGGTTGAGTTGTTTTTCCTCAAACAGTGCTAATTCCTAGTACCTATGGATATAATCATGTTTGAAAATAGAGTTGACACATTCGTTGAAGATGTATTTACTTAGTATGTGATCACACTGAATTAGAGTGTGACTGGTAGCCTCACAAAAGCAGATAAAACACATCAACACAAAGGAAAGAAGTTCACCTGAAGATGGAGACAGAAAATTGGGCTTAGTGGCATATGTCTGTAATCCCAGCATTCAGGAGGTAGAGGTAAGAGGATCAGAAGTTCAAGGTCATTCTTAGCTGCACAGCAAATTCAAGGCCATAATAAATAAATTCAAGACCAACCTGGGTCACATGAGACCATGTTTTAAGTACATAGATAAGTAAATAATAAAAAAGATGGAGACTTGGCAACTCATTTTCAAGGCCCCTCCTGGCTGCAGAGAGCTGTTTCTTCTCTTCTCAATAAACTTTGCTTGCTTGCCCTAAAAAAAAAAAAAGATGGAAGACAGAGATCTGATTTATGCAATTAAAGGTGTGTGCCAGTATGCCTGACCACACCCAGTTTTTACATGAGTTCTGGAGATCCAAATTCAGGTCTTCATGCTTGTGAAGGAAGCAATTTACCAACTGATCCATCTCCCTAGTTCCTACATTTGGATTAATTCTGACAGAAAGGAGGCAATAGTATGTTTGTAAGGTCTGACTAGCAGGTTTCGCCTTTCCAGAGAACTGAGGTCTCCAAGAGGAATGAAGATAACATCTAATTACCAGAGAGTTAGCTACAAGGTGGATGATCTGGAAAATAAAAGAGGGATCACTGTCAATGAGAAGAGATCTCTGGAGACCAAATCAAGGCATAATTTCAATGGTCAGTATTGGGGTACTACAGGGTGTTAAAGCTGGTAACAAAGGATACTGATTAGGGTTGAAGCCCTGCTCAAGCTTAAAGCCACAGAAAATATTGTTTACAGCTATGAAAAGCATGAGAATATTTAATCTGATTTAACTCTGGGGTAGGGGGTTGCTGATTGCCTAACAAGTATGTCAGTAGCCCATATTTAGGGTTAATGGGAAAGCCTGTAAGGACTGTCCCTTCAGGAGAGATGATGGTGGCTATTAGTGTAGGACTCTGGAGGGGGTTATATTTGGGCCCCCCTTTTGTAAATAGGTCAGCTCAATAAGGGGAGAGGATGTTCAGGCATTTCTGGGAATATATGAGTGAAGAGCAAATTATTCTATAGACAGAATAAGGGCAGGGTGAAATGTTTACTCATGGAAATCCATTGAATCCTATTACCCAACAAGAGTCTGAGGCCAACTGTCTAGAATAGCAGCTAAGAACAGAATAGGATGCCCCACCATCAAGGAGAAAATCTAAGGTCCTACCTGTGATGTCAAGACCTACATGAGGCTCTGGCCAACAGATGATGACAGTTATATGGCCAACTGGAGCTGAGGACTTCCTCATTCTTGGGACAACATTGGAGAGTGTGGTCTAGAGGCTCTCCAGTTCGCAGGGAATAAGCCCTTCGATGTCCTGTCTTGACACACTGAGGCAAGGCTCTTTAGAATGCTCAATATACAGGCAGTTTTTCTTTCAGAGACCTGTCTTCAAACAGAGGAGCTAGTGGGAGATCTCAAGCCACCCTGTAAGGATACAAAACATTCTGCAGGACTTCGGTTCTCTCTGGGAGCTTCAGCCTCCTTTTCCTCCCTCTGTTCTCCCCTTAGATCTCCATTACAGAAGCAGAATTTTCACTATTTTGAAGGCCTTTAGTGGAGTCTTGGGTCCCAGTGACAATTTTGCAATTTCTTTCTGATGTCAGAAGCAGGTTAAGGATCTGTCCCTGAAAAGGATTTTGTTTTCAAAGGAGGCAGGATCAGTTAGAGTGCACTTTTGCATGGCCTCTTTAGGGTGCACTAAAAAATCAGTAGGGTTCTCATTAGGCCCCTGGTCAAGAGTTTCCAGTTGTTAGTCATTTTCCCTGGCATCTAATTTAAATTGTTTAGTTACATTGTTTGTATAAGGCCAAGTTAAATTCTTCTTTTTTAAGGGTTGGGGCTAAAATTTGCCCCAATTATGAAGGATACATTTGAGAGGAAAGACAATAGGAATCAAACTGGAGTTTGGATAATTGGGGCATT